>NC_046220.1:20916613-21225353 GCF_011004875.1 Balearica regulorum gibbericeps
TGAACTTCTCATGAGACCTCTGGTTGTGGACTGTTAGAGAACTGCAAAAATCAGACAAATAAAGCACAACTTCCTTATTCAGGAAGACTGATGTTCTTCAAGGTTTGATGCTTCTTGATGCTTCAAGAATCTCCTCTAGTGAATAGTGGGGCTTATCTCCAAACAAGTTAGACATTTAGAGAACTTTACAACTCAGGTTTGAAAATTATGTATTGACACATCTCCTTAAAAGGTAAGGAATAAGTTAAAGCATATGGTTTAGAACTATTGTAATTTACTCCAGGCATGCTGCCTCTGGCTGATGGTACATGTAACTCTTGATGGTATTGCTGGATATACCAAAATTGTGTTTTCTCATTGTTCCATTTCTTATTTTCTTGCCCTCTAAATCCAACCATTGCTACAACAGAATGCTGAGCTAATGGGATCTTTGGTCTGATGCAGTTTGTCTGGTTTGAATAGAAAAAACAAAGTGATTGTCTAATTTTGTAACTGCTCAAAAAAGCTAGCACTAACTTTTAAAATTTTACAGTATTCTTTAACAGTCAAGAAAGAGCAAGACTAGCCTTCTCATTAGTGCAAAAGCTAGTTTATAGGACAAAAGAATGTCGTCTAAATTTTCTTGGTTTAATGAAACTATTACTTTCAGAATAGAAGATCACACTATCAGAATAGAAGATCACACTCCCCACCCTCACCCAAATAAGGATAATTGAAATACTCTTTTGCAATGGAAGAATAAAACCAACTGCATAGTCAAGCTACCAATATATTTTTCTAGATGTTAATTGCTAACAATTTATTAAAGTGCTAAAAGGTATACTGCTGTTCAGGTTCTACATGTAACATATGCTTGTAATTGCAGTTTGATTTTCAGTGTTGAAAAAAAAAATTATAACCACTGCATTGCAAACTGGCCCTACTACTGAGCAAGTCTGACAGAGATGGATCCCAGCATGCCGTGCACTGAACAGAGATAAAATGTTTATTACAAAGTTGCCAGAAAGTGCTTCCCTCAAAATCATTGCTCAACTTAGTATGCTTATTTTAAAAAATGCTTACTTAAAGAAGTAAATGGTTGACACAGAAAATTTAAGTGTACTTACCTGCTGTTGTAAGCGAAGCTTGTCTTCTTCCAGCTGTTTGATTTTTGACCTTTCTAGCTCAACCTGGTGTGCACATTCTTCTCTGGCTCGCCGCACAGAATCCTGTAGCTCCTGCAGATTTCGTTCATGCTCTACTTGCAACTCCTTCTTTACTCTTTGAAGCTTAAAAGTGAGACATATTTATACTAATGCACAGGTGCAAGATCTTTATTTTAAGAGTCTCTTACAATTGTTACTACAATTCATGACAGAAAAAACCCCGTTATCCATTTTAGAAATTAAACAATAGAAAATCCATTGTTATCTATGTGTTTACTATATACTCTTTAATTGGCTTTCAGTTTAACTAATGCCCTGCAAATTACTATATTTGGGCTACAAATAAACTCTTGCTTGACTATTGTTAAAAAGGAGCTATCTGTATCTCTACTGTGCTTTCTACATGGGATTGCTAAAGGCAAATTTTCTATCCACCTTTCTACTACAAACTAAAAAGCTAAATATACCCCTTCACTGTGGAAACAGTGAAGTCACAGCTACAGCCAACATGCCTTTAGATCAATAAGACTGCAGTCTTCAAACCAAGCATACTGGGAAAATTTCTCATTGAGCTAAACAGGAAAACAGTCCTTGACATGTTTGAACTTTCTAGAAAGATGTTACTGGCTCAGATAATTGCTAGCTGAATAGAAACCTCTCCAAATGGCCCATTTCTCAAACTGTGCAATTGCTAAATGAACCCTACATAATTTTGTCTAGACGCTTTTGGAATCCACTGATTTTTATTACCTCTAAATCCTCAGGTCAGAATCTCACTAAGTTTAGAGCAAGTTTTGAGACAAACATGTATGAGATTCAGAATACTTTTACTCAGACTGAAATGCATTTGGCCAAAATTAATCAGATACTTTCCAAAGATGATAAAGGTAAAGTGAGATAATATTTACAGCACAAACTGCATCTTGAGGGGTATAGAGAGTCTGAGTACAGAACAGGACACAGTCTGAACCTGTCAGTCCCTATGTTGGGAGCCTTCTTAATTTTGCTCACAAGCACATGAGGGATTGATATGGATAATAGCACTTTCTCCCAGCTCTCTTTGTCACCTTCTATTTCAATGGTTAATTGAGGAATTACTGTTTGAAGTAAGGCACTCCTGTACGCATGTACGATGTTCACCTGACACTACTAAACTTAAAATTGAGATATGCTAATGTTACAGAAACATCTCCACTGGCACTCTAATTCTGTTAATAACAGAAAACTTACAGTTCTATAATTCTAGCAACCTAATAAAAAAATTCATTGGATTTCCATTTCAGTAAAAAAGTGTAGTTGTAACAAAATTTGGCTTGAATTATTAGTGTTCCTCTGTGTACCAGTATGAACGCGGATATTTCAGTTCTTATACACAGGTCACAATTGTCTATATAAACAGTCAACAAACCTTACAGAAATAGCTCATGGAATTGCATTGTTTTTACCTCTGATTCAGCACTAAAAAGCTGTCTTTCTCGCTTATCTAGATCTCTCAGAGTTTTCTGAAGTTGTTCTTCCAAAACAGTATATTCTGCTACCTAAAAGAACAAGAAAAGGCTTTTTTTTTCTTGCAATAATCTTTTAGACAGGCAAAGAATTTACTCTTGCTATGATATAAAATATTGACAATTTCTGCTTGGAAATTTACATATAAACCAAATCTCCAGCTCTTAGAGACAAAATCACAATGGAGAGCCTTTCTTTCTAATACAATGACAGCTGGCAGGTTACCATACATAGCTGTAGAAGTGTTTTTTGACCATGCAAGTGAAAGGCAATTAAAGCTAAAAAGCCCCAGAAAAAGTAAACTAACACAAAGGATTTCTAACAAGTATTCTACTATTAAGGGCTACTTTTAATTTTTCCACTGTTGCAGACTAGATGCATGCATATGAGTAGGTGTGAAGGCTAATAACAGATCCTTTGCTCTACATTATAGTTACAAAATACCTTGTCAAATTTAGTGATATGAGACTTATAATGAGACTTTCAGCAAGTATGAGAATGAGTTTCCTTACCTTTTTCTTCACTAACGCTTCTCTCTCTCTATCTCTTTTCTTCCATTCTTCTGCAAGTGCTTGCATATGGGCCATTTCCTTCTTTTTAAGCTGTTAAAAGCCAAAAAAAGGAACAAAAACCCCACACCAGAGAACCAAATCAAAGTTGTTGGAACTGCAATTTTAAAGGACAGAGTAATAGCAGAACTAAGCCCTGAAGCAAAATAATAAAAAAACTAAGTCTAGTACACTGACTTATATAATTCAAGCTATGATTCTGATAGTGAAAAATATCTCTTACCCTTAAGTACAAAAAGCAAAGTATGTCCAAGTTTGATAAAAATATCCTAACAAATAGAAACTACATTTCAAAAGAAGCATGTGACTAAGAACACCTAGAATGACTTCAAGAGTAGAAACACAGCAATGCAGTTTGACTGAGAATAAATAAATACATTGTTAACATTTAACACAAATAATTTTAGTCTTGCATATCTACTGTACTTCATAAACAGAACAGAAAAATTGTGAAGGGAGTATTCTGTATGTCACTACCTAGCAGCTAATTCAGTCACTTAACAGAAAAGAATTAACCTTCTTTCTTAAGAGTATGGAAGACAGTTGTGTACTTTCGATGTTTTAATATTCCTTATAAGCAAAATGTAGTTTCTATTTGTAACAGTGGCAAAGTTTAAGGAAAATGCAGTTAATACTCCTCTCACCAATTCTGATAAAGCTTTTCTGGCAGTCATGCAGTTTAGAAAATAAAGAGTAAAAACCTGATTTTCAAAAATGTCCTCTTGCATTTCCTTCCACATTTCTAACTCCAGTGCTGCTTTGTATTCAAGAGTTTCTCGAGGTTCAGGATGATTTTCTGGGGCGCAATGAGGCTGAATGGTAGGGACATGCTGTTGCGGACCAGCACCTACACACTGATATAATAACAGATTTTTAAGTGGAAACCCAACTTTTCAAAGAAATGTTCAAGGAAAAAGGGTAAGATTTATGTAAAATTTACTTGAGAAGAATCTGACACCAGAACTTCCTGCATTTTCACAAGCCCGTAGTCTTCCAAAGTGATAGCATAGGAAAGCTCTGCTATTCTGTTGCCTGACCTATAAATAGCATTAGAATATTATTTTAATGAAAACTGTCTTAAAAACACAGAAAGTGAATTGTAAGACAACGCAAACCAGCGAAGTTTAAGTGCTAAAATGTTCCATGTAAGCTCAGAGACTCTAAACAGTTGCCTACGTGACAGTCCAAATGTGCTCCCTCATGTATACTGTTTTAACCTAGGGACTGGTTTATACGTATAGAGTAAGCTTTCTGACCTAACACCTTACTATAATCAACACATCCGTGTAACAAGAGAGTGATCCAAAATTGTACCTGCCGTCTTCAGTCTTTCTAAAAAAAATATACTTCTTGAATAAGGTATTGCTGCTGACTTTGTTCTAAGATGCTCAATGAATTTCATTAGTCTTGCTTTTTTAAATGTTAACAGTAACTTTCTGGTTATCCACAGTACAGTAAGTCACTTAGCATACCATGTGTGGTAAGCCGTCCTTGGATTACTACAAAACATTTCTGGAAACTTCAGCACAGAGAACTGACAACTTTAAATCAACGTACAGGTTAAGCATCTACCTGCTCTTGCAGTGAAAAAAAGTCTAGATAACAGATATTTTAATAAACTAATCTGAAATTAGTTGCAGTTTCTGCTTAAGTAGAACAGTTTGTCTCTGGCTGTCTTATCTCTAATTATAGACTAACTGTAGTAAAAGTAGTTTTCTGCACAGAAAGATATTAAGAGAAGGAACACACTCAAATCACCTAACAAAGTTATCACTAGTCTAACATGAAAATGCACTGCAGCATAAATCTGTACTTGGTCAGAAACAAAACTATAATTTCAGTTATAACTACTCACTGATGCAAAGGCAATTACAAAATCGCTTGAAGCCTGGAAGCTGCAGAATTAGATATAAAGCTATTTGCAGCAAAAGGCTGCAGGAATTAAGCATGGCTGTAGTTTTCAAAGAAATTGTCTTCCAGCAAATATAAAAAGACAACATTAAAATATTTTTCCAAAGATGCAATGTCCTACACAGTTATTCACAAGGGGAAAAACACCCACCACCAAACCACCAAACATTTGTACTTCATGTAAGTTAACATAAATGAGTGCATTAAATTCTTACAACATTCTATCAGTCACTGATTAAAGAAACAAAAGAAGATTCAAAGTAGTGAAATCTCAGAAATCTGAGTAATTAAGTCAGTTTAACACATCAGCATAAAAAGAACATCACATCAATAAGAGCAGAGCTAGAAAGCTATCAGTACAGCAAAACGCGGACACTCTTCGAGAATGCCATCTAGTGGTTAAGTTTTAACCACTTAAGCTTAAGTGCAAGATCAGGTTTCTTTTTAAAAAACTTCTTATTGATGAAAGTGCGAACCTTAATGTATGGTGAAATCATAAAGTAACTCTCAACAGAATCAGGCTATGCTGCCTTTCACACAAAAAAGTGTGTTTAAACAAAGTCAGAGATCGATTTTTCTATCAATTTGGGAGGAGTTACTGTGTCAGTAACTCGAAGTTTCCTGTGTGTCAAACGTAGAATGTTTTAGTTATCTATAGGATTAGAGGTTTAAAACCAACCTCAGTCTTAATAGCAATTATTGTATTTCTAAAGGCATAATCAAGTTTCACACAGAAAAAGATGAGGGTCTAGACACTGATTGCTAGCACAGTTCACATCTTCAACAAGGACAGAAGACAGCAGTAACTATAAATTAAGTTTCTGCATATACATAAAGAATGTCACTCCTCTATTTAAACAAATCTTTATCTTCAGACAGAATATTAACTAATAACACTGATCCTTTTGATATACACAAGCTCAAATCATTGCTACTATCACAGGATATAATCCTGAAACAGGAAACCTCTCCACTCCACGTATTTATCTGCCCTCCTAATTTCCACTGAAGTCAGCTGCATCTAAAACCACGCTATGGACAAACAGTCTTAATTATTTTCTGGAATATCAACAGCTTTTTGTAATTGTTAAGTAACTTAGTAAGTGCCTCAAAAACATTTTTTCCAATGATTTATTTTCTTAATGGATCTGTGAAGCTTACCCAAGATCATGATTTATGTAAAGGTTTGTATTACAATGACTCTGGTAGTGGTGTGGGGTTGCACAATATGCCCGTGTCAATTTAACTTTCAATCTCTCAGATGCCTATTTCCACTCCCATATTGCAGTACTCTGCAGCCTGTTTACGTATCCAAAAAGGTACACAGGAAGAGCTTGCCCTTTTTCAGGGAAATACTAACCAAACAATTCTTCAAAACTTGCTAGTGAGTAATTTTTTTTAAATAGTTTTACCCTTGTGCTGCTGTGACACTGACTGTTTCATTACAAGTCTGACGCCAGCATTGTTCACCGTTACCACCCAAGAACCGTGTTTTTTCTGAAGCAAAAACATTTGAAAGTTGAAGTCTTGCCATCCCTAGAAGTAAGTCTTTAGCTGTTTTATCCTTGTGCCACAATTCAACCAGAAGAGGTAATCTAAAACAAAAAAATGATTTTACTGTCAGGCATCAACACAAAAGAGGAAGCATTCCTATTCATTTGGGAAAAGGACTTCATGTTCTAAAAATAACTTCCCAAATGGTGACAACTGTAAACATGAGATGGGTATACTGCCTCTCACAGAGGAATGAGACTGACTTTGTATCTTCTCCACCACTTTGGTCAGATTATCATTCCTTTCTCCAATTATTAGCAAGAACAACGCTGAAATGAAAGTGATTGAATAATCTTAACAGACCTAGATCGTCTTCATTTACAAATACTTATAAATGAATTTTACTCACTGCTACTCATAAAATACATTTCCTCCACCTCTTCTTTCAAAACACCACTATTTGGATGATACTTTATTCCACATCTTAATTAATGAAAGCTGGTGGTACTACTGGGAAAACTATGCCACAGCCCTCAACACTCAGCTTCCTAGGTACTTGCTGTATTTTCAAATGTATTGGATAGTTACTGTGTATTAAAAAGAAAAATAAAAAACTTATCTATTTCATTTGAAGTAATACTTTGTTAAGACTATGCTATCAAACTTAAATTTATCAACTTACAGCAACAGCAGTTGTTTCTGTAAGCGATAATCCCTGCATAAGTAGTCAAGAGATAAAAGCAAGAATTTCAAAGTCCCTGTCTTTAAACATAAGTAATAAAGAAACTGGAAGAGCAACATATTAAATATTCATTGGCATTAGCACTTGGATTCTTCACTAAATTCTCAAACTGATGATCTTAAGTAAAAAATTTGAACTTGTGACTGCATTTACAACAAAAAATAGAGAAAGTGTAACTGAAATAAAAATAATGCAAATTACGACCTGAAGAACGTATCTTGAAGCTGATGCGGTATAGTTGCAAAGTCAAATGCACAGTAGGACTGTGGAAAAAAGACTTCCATGTTCTTTCTGACTTCTACAGGCGGGCTTGTCATAATAGGTGCTGCACTGCCAAAAAATGGGTAAGAGTACCTAATAAAAACATTAACAAAAATAATAATTTAATAAATAGATACCTTTTTCTTATAAGTTCTGCAACAAGAAAACCAATTTAGACATCTTTTACTGAAGCATGACTTGTATTAAAGTTAGCAAAATTTGTACAAATGCATCCAACAATAGAATTTAGTTCTCAAATATTCATGCTTTCATTCGTTACAGCACTGATCCAGCTTCATTTGTGCTGGCTGTTATTTTGACAAAAAAGCTTTAATAACCTGTATGTTCAGAACCATATGAATTAATCTTTTATTAAAATTCTGCAATCATTATATAAAGTAAGCAGAGAAATACAAGAAAGGAATATTATATTCAGCTGTAGATTGCTACTTGAGAGCATTTATAACTATATTTACAGCTAAGACTGGTCTAACACGCAGTAATTGATAACTAAGTATATGTATATGCAGTGTCAGCACCATTTGAAAATTTTAGTCACATCTGAAGAATTTAGTTTTTAATTCCCACAGTTTAATTCCCTAAAAGTCAAACCATTTTACCAATACGATTTACAATGTGGCCTGAAACTACTATACTAGCACAATTCAGTGTATGATAAACTACAACAAAGGGGAGGCCAAGAGCCTCTTGAAGTTTGCTTTGCTCAAATTGATGATGCCAGCTGTCAGCTAAATTACTAATAAAATAAATGCTGCATCAGATGCTGCTACTTATAAAATTCCCTACTGCAACTGCTTGTGCAAAACTGTTTAAAGACCTTGTTTAGACCTGAATGAAATAATGCTACCAATATAGAGTGAAAAATGCAATTTTTTACCCTGCAATTTTTCTTAGCACTTGTGTGTGGATGTTTCTCCTCTTCAGTTTCTTGCCATATTCAACACTAACTGTAAAAACTCAAGTGCATGAAATAAATCTATTTGTTGTCACTGTTGTGAAGCAAATTCATTTTTAGAATGTTATGTGAAAAAGCTTTTATGTGACAAAATTCCTCCATTGTATATTGTTTTCCACATACTATTTAATAATACAGCCTATACAGAAAGTCATTAATGATGCAATCTGTATTAGTTTCTCTTTTGTAACTTCACAAATTAATGTAACAAAAAAATATTACTTCTCCCTACCAAGGTTTGCTTCCTGCATGCAAAGACTGTCAAAAACCTCTGATACTACCTCTCAGAATGATAATGCATTTACTACACTCTTTCTTCACTTTAAGACTAGAATACTTTTCCTTTAGATGCAGTGTCACACACAAACCAGGTGATCTGTCTCTTACTAAAATACTACAAGGAGTTCCTGGTGGAGACATGGAAAGCTACAGAAGTCACTTCGATCAGCTGGAAAGGTAGCCAGAAAGTAAGGAGGCAAATAATCCTCTTTTTCCCCTAAGGACTGAATGATGATCTGTATTGTCTGAGCTCAGATATTCAACTGAGATTTAATACAAATTACAGTGCAGGTGAGGTGTTGCATACTATCTTTAATGCTGTAATGCTCAGAAGTTTAGTGATGAGCCAGATAAACATTCCTAAGCATTTCGTTACTGAAAATCAGCTATGTAAAGATAAAAGGCACATTGCCATCATTCAGACTCTGAAGGCTTTGCCTTGAAAAGAAAGATATTGTTGTTACCAAGAATAAGATCAACAAAAATAAAGTGTACCTTAAAATGCAATTTATTGGAAAACCAACTTCCAGACCACGTAGACTTCGTAAGTCTATTGAAAAGCAAAAATGGTGAGAGGCTGCTGGAATGACAATTTTCTGTGCTGACACAGGCTCAGAAGAACTGGATGCACCCACAAGGCTGTGTTGAGATGCAGCTACTGGACCATTATTGGCTAAAGACACAGAAGAGAATGTGTGTGCATTTTTAATGATTTGTTCTGTCCAAAATAACAGAATATATTAAAGTCCCACATTTTAAATGCAAATGCAGATAGCTTGCTTCCTCAAGAGATTTTGTAGTATAATCCAGTACTACAAAAAATAGCCACTCTATTTGTAAGTTACTGCTTCCAAAGAAAAAAGCAACAAAAACTCACTACACAAATCTTTTAAAAAAAGACTCTAATATTTTTCCTTTTTTCATTAATCTTCAAAGCTATGTAAGCTTATCTCACTGAAGAAAAGTTTAGACTAAGATCCAAGATATGACAGGACTTCAGTTTCAACAGTTTACATAATTGTTCCTAGCCAACTTGAGGGCATGCAGAAGAGGTGGGCTTACAAAAAAATAATTTGTAGTAACTTAGTTTGCTTTGAATTAATTAACATCTTTACTTTGGGCTGAAAAAGACAGAAGATGAGATCAATTGCAGTGCTCATATAAAGAAGCATCAACTACTCTTCCCAGGCTGAGGTTGAACTATATAAACAAACTAAAATGCTCTAGCTAGGTCTCTAAGTCACATCTGCTTATGCACTTTGATCAGAACCCACCTACTGTGGCATCTATTTTATAATCTAGGAAGGAAAAGCTACAGTGAGTGCCTGTCCAGTTGCATACAGGCTTCCCCAGACCTTACACTGGGACCCAATACTGCCTTCAAAGAGTAACAGGTCAAACTATAAGCTCTCCAAGAGGCATTCTCCAGTAAAGCAGGGAAAGCAGCAAAGAAACTGTCAGAGAAGAATCCAACTGCCTTTAAGTGCTAGTTGCTCTCATCCTCTTTCTTCAGTTATCTAAAATGTTTCAATTTTTGTCATTTTTGCAGAAATACATCATTGTTAGCATTTACTTTATTTTTTCCCCTGCTTGTTTGAGTGTTTCATTTGCATTAACAGCAACAATACAAAATGAAAAATTCAGTAATACTTCTACATCAGCTGGTCAGTGCAACATAGGAATGAAATAGTTTTCAGTCACTCAGGTAACACGTCACTAGATTGCTTGGTGCAATGAAATGGCTGAGTGGAAGTTTAAGGCTGTCACAGACAAGAAAACCAAAATTGCATACAGCCTATTGTTAAAATTCATTTAAGTTGCTACATTTCATTCAATGTACTAAATTCAATAAATTTTGTATTACTGGAATTTTGCAGATCTGACAGTAGTGGTGACTTTGCTCTGCTCTCTGATTTGAAAATTTGAAGCTCTTCAGTATGCTGCTTGTTAACCTCTTGGCAAGACTCAGCCACCAGCCCTGAAAGATAAATGTGAAGTGACATGTTTTACATCTTACTGAAAGAAAGTTATAAAATCACTATTACCATTAATAAGAAGGCACAATCCTGGATTTCTGAACTGCAGATTCAAACTAGTTGCTGGGTTCACAAAACTTTTTCTTGATACATTCCATATGCAGGACTCAATCCTTGCTTAGATAAGATCAGTTGAGATTAAAAGAAAATTTGGCTGAATTAGCAGACAATTCCTGAGAGCACGTTCTAGGAGACAGATTTTCCTCTACAGAACTGGGCATCTTTAAGACCAATCTCAGAAGAACAGTAATACAAGTATCATTAGAAAAATAATCATTCAGCTTTATTCATAAATCATCTTTTAAGAAGATGCATGTTCACTAACGTTTAGCAAGCCAACATTCATTCTTCTGAGCTTTACTATACCATTATAGTATTTCTCCCTCTCCCACCTGTGTTCCACTTTGACTTCTTCCCCAATCCAGATCTCAAAAACAAAACAAGGGAAGTCTTAGTAGGCTATGTGGGCTACCAAGTCCCTACAAAAGGGTAATGTAAAAACAAACGACCCAGTTGCTTGGTTTTGTCCAGGAATCTGTACATTATGAACATTTGTTTTCACAATTTATTATCCACGTAGTAAATTCCTTGGAAATCTTAAAAATCCCACATTTCCCCTGGCTTCATTTAATAAATGTGAACATTGGACCACTTCATCTCCTCCTTGAGCAAGTCAGTTTCTTAATGGGTTTTGTACTGAACCTTTCTATCCTGAAATCCAGGGAATTCCAAATGTTTCTAGTATTATTTTTCAGGCTGATGACCATCCCCATCACTTGTAACCAGCACACCACCAAATCCCCAGTCTGGCTCATCCAAGTGTTTTCAACAACCACCATGTTCAAATTACAAGATCTGTTCTCCTCCTGTTATTTGTTTTATGTGAATAAATTTTACTTGCCTGAACATGATCAAGACCACATTTGACAACTGGGGAAAAAATTATGTATCACATACCCTTTTTCTTTAGTTTTGTGCCTTTTTCAAATTTAAGACTTTCCACTTCACTTGTTGTTGCTTCATCTTCTGTTGGAGCAGAGTGTTCAGCTTGAGATGGGACATTCTGGGATCTCTGCTGCAGGCTCCCTGTTTTTCCACTAGTAGGTGAAAGAACTTTCTCCTGAGGCTCTTTACATTCAGTTGGAGCATTTAAGGGAATCAAAGGCTGAATGAAGTGATATAGATTTCTTATTGATCATTGGCTTGCACTGAAAAATTCTGTCTACAATGTTTTATAGTTTGAGATTATTTTTCTGACATAGAAAAATGAAGCAATGAAAGGATTATTCATATAAAGCAACTTATTCTTTCAGGTTTTTCTTTACATACTTAAGTGTCAAATATGACCTAGAAATACCAATTATTTTTTTTAACATGAAACTGTGCAACAGTCTCTAAACCAACAATAAACAAGCGAGCTATACCTGGGCACTCAAGCTCTCCTTTTGCAGAATTACAGATACCCCAACAGTAGGAGCCATATCCAAAGGCAACTGTGGCAGTTTCTGTTTAGCTCTATTTGGTGGAACAAGAACAAACGCTCCTTCTATTGCCACAGGGTGTTCATCGATCTCCACATTTCCTTTCTTCAGTAGTCCAGACAGGGGTATTTCAGTGCTTCCGAGAGACTGGTCCCCACAGCAAAGATGCATCTGTATGCATATAAAAAATGCTAGAAAGTAACTGGCATGTGCATTTCCACTTGAACTGTCTGTTCACCCTCTACTAAAGGTAGCATAAATACAACAAATCAAAATGATCACCCGGAGGCTAGTCCCTGTATGCTGAGAACAAGTGTTTTGAGGAGTATAAGAATAGCTATGAAATTTCAGTATTGAGCAGGTAGGATTTGCCTAGCGCTAACACAGTAGTGGATCACCACACTGTCCTTTTGAGGACCTGTCATATCATCCTTTTTGGAGGACAAATTCAATAGTCTGTGGCTTCTAAACACACCACAGATTCTTGCCTTTAATGAATAGGCATATAACACATGACTGCAAGGTAAGGAAAAGATGACATTTAAAGCTCAGCCTTTGTGTATATATTTAGAGAGCAATAGCAAGGATTTTTGGCAGTAAGTAACTGTGCTCTTAATTCTTGGTAAGAATAATTTCTGTTGACTCAACTCTTTCTTCCTTCCACAGCTTAATATTTATACACCTAAAAGACAGAAAAACCCAACAGTCTAAGGCAATTTGTTTTCCACAGTGAAAGCTAGTCTTTGAAACTTACATACCAACTTGCTCTTTCCCAAATAAGAGTCACCTCAGTTCTGTTTCAGTAGATTAGAAAACTATGTTCTGATCCTTAGTATTTATTACACTTAATGAAGACTTTAATGCTAAAAGGTATCAGCTGCCAATATACACACCTCAGTATGTGTACATATTTGTTACCTCCACACACAAATACAATCACACAATATATATATACTCCTTAGTCTGACAGCTAGCACTTTTTACAACTAAAGACTTAATTTTCAGAAAAAATATATTAAGGATCAGAATACAGTGCTCTGATCCTAAATTTTAAGAAGCTAAGTGAGAAGTCAGAGAAAGAACATTGTAAATCAAGATGTGGATCTGACCTCACAACAACTCTTGTTCAAAAAGTCATTCTTTAACACAATGAAAAACAAATAATTATCTGTATGTCTCCATATATACATGTTATGTTAAATGCTTTGTTTCAAGACTATAGACCAAAATTAAATTCAAAACACATCAATACACATGCTTCTCCAAAAACTGTTATCAGAAAAATATTTAAAGTTGAGACAAAAAAATCTGAAAATACAAGATTTAAACATTCTTAAACTAACCTGGATAACAAAACTAGAATGGTCTGTACAAGTTTAAAGGAAAATAGATTTAAAAGGGTCCAGATCCAGAGACTTAGTTTGTATAACTAACCCTGTATTATTTACCAGCTGTGTTATTAGAAAACCTGTATTACCCTCAACCAAACAGTCTCTTGTTTTGTAATGAGTTAAGTGTAAGCCAGACACAGATTGCCATAAACACTCTAAGTACTACCAATATTTAGAATCACAGAATCATTTAGGTTAGAAGAGACCCTTAAGATTACTGAGTCCAACCGTAAACTTAACACTGCAAACTCCACCACTAAGCCGCGTCCCCCATTTAAAGGCATAGCTAAAGATAAGCTATAGCCTGTAACAGCCCAAATATGGCTGTAGCGTATTTAAAAATAGTATTTGGCTAAGCAGTGGGGAAAAAAGCCAGACCTCCCTTATTATTCACAAAGAGTGCTGAGGACAGAGATTTTAGAACTTAGGCAAGTGTGACCTGAGCAGCTGGTGTGGGTGAGATTATCACTGGCAGCACAAAGCAGGACTGTGGGTTGCAGATGGTCTGTTTGCAGAGCAGGTACCAGAGCTCAGAGCTCTTGAAAATGCCACATTGGCTCTTTGGTAATATTATGTTTCACTAATACATTTTGCCATGACTTGTAACCCAGTTTTCTATAGCAACCAAACTAAAAGGCTGTAGTCCATCTGAGCTATGAAACTTGCTGCTAGGGAAAACTAACTTGCTGCTAGTTTCTCTTGTATCATCAATACAATCAACTTCTATTTGAGCCAAAATACTGTAATACAATCTAGTTTTGGAAAAAGAAATGCTTTTAGTTTCAGCCTGAAACACTCTTATTTTCAGTATTTGTTTTCATTCACATTTGAGAAGAAACAGCTTACCTGCAATTTTGACTGTGAACAAAGATAAACTTGAAGGACATCAGCTGTACTACGTATTCGAACTGAAGCTCTTTCTGGCTCAAAGTTTGGATTAATTAAATCAGTGAACGGTTCATTTGTGACATCATTTCCCAGTAAGGAATAGTAGAAGAAAAACTCAGGCTGTCGTTCAGGAAGCTTCATAGTACTAGGAACTAACTAAAAAAGATGCAGAAAAGTATCTCTTTCATTAATGTCCAGTTACAGTAATCCTTAAGCATTAGCTTTGTGATTAAAGAGCTTAAAATGATCTCAAACTACTAAGCAGCTGACCTAAATCCCAGTTTGCACTATGCATATAAAATGAAAACTATTACATTAATACTCATATTGGAGAAAAAAAAATATTGCTTTATCAGCATACCAATAACTTGCAAAATGACCCATTTTGAATTATCTTTAAGATTTATCCACACCAGGAGCTGTAACTAACATGATATAATCAATAATGTCAAGCACTGCACAAATATTCAGAAATAAGCAGTGCCTCCACAAAATATAGTGTAAATAAACAATGCAAATTAGAAACTGACTTATATAAGAACTTATGTGATTGAATAAGAGACTGGAACAGCCAAAACCAGCTACTTCATCGTGTAGCCACTGCAACTGTGAGTTCAATGCCTAAAAAGGCACAAGCTACCCCAGAGTGATCACAGTAAATTTACTTCACGAGGTCCCTGTAATTCTGACATAGAAAATAATTTTCTCTGAAAAAAGATGGCAAGACTAAGGAGAGTTATAGATCAATTAAAATCATGCTGGCTTGGAGTCATGACTTTCACAGTAAGTTGGGCAAACCTGTATTTTCAAATCAGACCATGTCTATCAGTGTAGTACAGTACAGCATAAACTCAGCAGCTGAGGTCTAAAGCTGAAATAATCACATTAGCATGGCACTTCATCCAAGCTAATAAATGTTCCCTGAGGCAACATATAAACTCTATTGTTTCATATATCTTACAGATCTGAATGGTATTTCGTCTCGTTTGAACTTCAGCACATGGGCACCACATTGACAACTGATATTATCCATATACATACTTTTTACACTCTATTGTAATATAAATGTATGTATGCATTTCATAAAAGTGCATAATTTAAAGTAATTGCAATTTTAGTGCTCTAAAACAATTCTGATCTTTCATCTGTAAATGAATTTTAAAACTTTATGTAATGCTTACATGTCAAATTAATATATATTAATTCAATATCAGACAAGGTTATTTATTCCAAGAAACTTACAAGACAATAAAAAATTCACACTAGAAATAAGGCATGGTAGGGTGAAAATACAAGCATAGGATAGTACTTAAAAACTACACATAGCAAGGAAACAAACCTGTTCCAACTGTGTGGCAAACACAATGGTTACAGACAAGACAAAGTATTCTTTGCAATACTCTGCTGGTCCAATTTGATGATAGCCCTCTTCTTCATTCAAGACTGGTACAATACTTTTAGGGTCTAGTCCAGAAAGAAGGGCAGATGCTAAGAGAGAAGAAAAAAACTAACATGTGACCTTATTAATTCCTGCAAGAATCTTATATATGATTTCATCAGTTTAGAGTCTACCATGCTGTTTGGGTTTTTTTAACTCATTAAAGGACATGCAAGACAGTAACTGCATGTGACAAACTGTTCAATTGTTTAAAGACGTACAATGTCTCATTCTACAGACCTTTGGAACATTTCGTGTGAAGATTTTTCATCTGAAGTCTTCAGTGCATAAAGAACTGTCTGTATTCTAGTTTACCAGTGTCTACTCTATAGTGCTGGTGATTCAATACATTTCAAAGGACCTCAGGTTACCCCAAATAGTCACGATCACACAGCACTTTTGCTTGTGAGCCAAAAGGCTCTGTTTCGAACACTGGAACCTTTAGGTCGCTCAGGTCAGTGAAGCAAAAAAAATAAATGAGTGTATGAATCCTAAAAGGAAAATATGTCCTTAACTATTTGACTAGACCAGGTAGTCAAGCACTGTCATACCCAATGCTTGGAACATTAACTTTAACCGTCTGAAAATGTATGTATTTTCCTCCACTGCCTAAATATGGTATTGACTAATCTTGAGATGACAGAAGAAAGGGAAAGTTGGCAAGCTTGCAGGCAGAAAGATCACAAGGAAAGCACAGATTAACAAATCCCTTACAGTAGCTCCTTGCCTCCTTTACAAACTTTACAGTATGCAAAATTCCCTGTGCTTTGTTGTGGACCTGAAAGGATGGAGTAAGTTAAGTGATTACACTGGAACTCCAATACTGCCTTAACCACTCTTGCAATGCAGCCAAGTCCTTTAAGTCTGGGCCAGAAACCTCATACAACGCTTACTGCCACTGATCGTTCTGTTTTTACAAAACCACAGCCACAGATCATGATAAGCAGATGATAAATTTAGAATCAGGAAAAAAGTTACCTTCGGGGCAAGAACGTGAAGTGTTGTAAGGTAAGTAAGAGAAAATCCACTAGTTGTAACAGAGTTTTTAGAAATTAAGTAGACAGGCTTTTCCATGGGGGATGAAGGGGGAGGTAAATTTATTTTTGTTCTGGGGTCTTTTTTTTTTTTTAAATCAAGCTTTGAAGGTTTTGGTTTTTTTGAATTACTAACTTGCACTAAAAATCCCAGATTCTTAATGAAAAGCTCAGCACATATATTAACACTAATAGGTGTCTTTTTGAGCTCCAATACATTTTTGACACATCTCACTAATTACTTTTGAGAGGAATGTACAAGGCAATCCAGAAGTGGAATGAGTCCCAACAATTAAAGCAGATGTAATTTTTGTAGTAACATCTACTACAAATTGAAGTACATGTTACTACCACCTTATCAATAGAACATGATTTAAGTTAATTAGAAGAAAAACACATCAGAAGAGAAGCAGCCTACCCAACAAATGAAATACTGCCTTTCTTTAATTTCAAGCCCAAACTATGTAAACCGCATTCTGTAAAGAAGCTCCTGTCTTATGTCTTTCATTACAGAACTTTCTAAAGCTCTGAAATGAGTAAAATGCCCATAGGGGTAAACTATGAGTCCCTGATTCTGATTTTAAAGATCAGTTGGTTTGCAACTCTGTCCACCTGAAAGTCGCATAATTACCACCGTAAGGCATCCTTGTAAAGTTATTACCACAAGGAACATTAATCAGCTGTAAAGGATTTGTACTGAAAATCCTATGAAATAAAATTCTCTTGAGACTTAATGCATTTGCAACAAGTGATGTGTTCATCTGGCACAAGAATGTTTTTAATTCAAAGTGAGTGATATTCGTATTATGTTACTTACCCTTCCCTTCTCTAGGGGGTGCCTCCTTTGCTTTAAACCCATTGACCAGTGCTTTTGAATCAATCTCCAAAACAACACCTACTTGTATTTCAGATTTAAATTTAGTGTACTTGTTACTAAGCAGAGGATACCATTTTGGTGCCTACACAATGAAAAACAAAAACAAAAAGAAAATAATATAATATTGTTACAGAAAAATTAAAATTGCTCTAACATTTCTACTTTTTCATCTACAGAAATATACTTTGTTTTTTATTTCAAAATAGATCAAATTTTTTGAATACGCTATTATACTAAAAGATTTTACAGAATAATGCCTGGAAGACTAGCTGAACATATTCTTTTCCACCGATTTGTACAGTAAAGGAGTTAGCAAGAAAAATATGCCAAAAATCTTTAATTGCAAGACAAAAATCTTCAAGATCTCAACTGAGAGTGCATACTAAGTTATATGGATCACAAAGCCTTAAAAAGTGTGATGTCAAAATAAGACATACAGGTCATAACAGGACCCCAGTCAGAGTTATGTTTTGATTAAGCACAACATGGAATTTTCATTAATTAAGTTTATATAAACAATTACATTCTGTTTACTCAATGCTGTGTTAACGGGCTGGAAGTTCTGATCACCTAACACATCTTCCACAGAGGCCAATTAAAAAAACCTTAAGACTTGATTTCATGATGGAGACTCAATTCAATTGCTCAGTATCAACTGTTTTGATAAATTTTTCCATGTGATTAAATCATGGAATTGCTTAAAAGTATTGCTTACAAGTGTTCTAATTCTCAAATTCAGAAGTGCAACATTAGTGCAAAAGTATTTTCATTTACTCATGTTCTTATACAGGGTCAAGATGTCTCTTCTCTAAAAAAAAGTATGCAATCAACTAGGAGTCATACTCCAAAACAAGATTCGAAAGTCATTCAAATTCTACTATCTGTAACAATACCATAGTCAAAACCATAAGTTTTTAAAGCTTTATACCCCATAACATACCTGTTTCTTTTCCTGCACAGCCCTTAAATCAAGTACAATATAGCCTATATTCTCTTTAGCTGAAGATACAGGATCGAGTGCAACACACAGGAGTTTGATAGGTGTACGCTGCAGCCTGAAAGAACAACTCAGTTGAAATCCAAAATGTCAAAGTTATCTCTGCAATTAGTTCACAAAAGAAACTTGTAAGTTTCAATGACATAAATTTTATTTGTTACATAACTGATTTTAGTAAGTCAGAAACTGAGTTTATATTGAATGCCTAAAAATTCATTATTATGTGAGAGAACAAACAAGAGGATTAAATTTGTAGGAGGATTGTATTGGAATCTCAGTCTCAAGTGCTGTTAAAAAGACGTTAGTGACAAACACCTTCAATCTCATCCACATACAAGAAATAAGCACTACATCTCACATGAAACTGGAATTTCACTTGTGAGGGTAATTTAAAAATAGGACTTATGCATAAGATTCTTGTGCAAAGGATACTTAGAGGCATAGAGAAGGTGTCTAGCATAAGGTACATTATGTGTTTTTTTTCTCGTCAAACATCAAAGATAATATGGCCTTTTTAACTTATTTGAAAATATGGAGGCAATATCTGCCAGTCAAAACTAAATAACAGTTATGGAAACCTTATTCAACTTCTCAGCTCTTTCATTTGACATTTAAAAAAATATTTTGCATAGGCTTTTCAGGCTTGAAGTCAGTTCTGTGTCACAGTATACATAAGAAAACTTGAATCTAATGCTTAAACTATAGCATTACTAATTTGCTGTAAGCTCTTGGATTTTTTTCAGTAGTGTAAAAACATAGCCTTCAGAATTCTTAAACATCACTCATCTTACCACATACAACTTTTGTTTCTTTTGGTAACATTATGATAGATTAATGCACAGCTTAAAGTTTCTAAAAAAATTCAGATGACAGTAACACAAAAAAAAAGTATTTCAATAGCTGTAAAGACAAGAAAACTAAATTTTATCTCCAAATTAGACTTAACTTTCTAATGTTACCTGTGCTGATGAAGTGCTTTCCTATCAAGTTCCCAAGCCAACTCTGTAGCAAATTCTGGCTGATCTGTATGCTCTACAGGATCAGTAGCCAACTGTTCACCATCAAACTTTGCTTCAACTATAAGCACATGCTTCGGTCGTTTTGGAAAACCGCGCCCTGTAAAAGAGTGTAATTGCCACGCACCATCACTAAAAAAAAAACGAAGTGGGAGCTCAGACTTTTGCCATAAAACAATTACATAAAAAAATATTTCCCATATCACCTTCCCTGCGCTTACTCTAAAGCTATGCTCCTCATATTAAAAAAAAAATTCTTCTACTACACAGAATTAAGAAAGAAGATCACATGAAACAGACGATTTGCGAAGCATCCAGAAATAGCAAGACATTAAGTAACAAAGACAGAAACAAAGACAGACATACTGGGCAACCAGTATGATTTAATTTTGAGAAATCTATGATTGAGATTAGATCAAGTGAACAGGTAAGAGACACAGATTGAATATTTTGCCGCTACTGCAGATTTTACCACTGTCCCACATTAAAGCAGAAAAATATCATCTAATAAAAGCAGTGAAAGGTGGTTTTCCAACTACTTGTTAAAAAAAAATATTACCAGATAAGAGTGCCTAAAGTTATACTGGACTTGTCCCGGGTTCAGCATCATCCCGTATTCTGATTAATAATTTATACGACAAAATGAAGTGAACACTTATGATTTACACATATCAGTGTGGAGAAGCGCTACATACATGTTGGAGGACAGGATCTTATTTTAAAGCTACCTTGGGAAACTACATAAATAGACAGAGTGATAATAGTATTTACTTGACAAAGAGAAAGCATTCAGCCAAAAAAAAGCCAAACAACCCAAACAAAACCCCCACTTGCATGCTAATTATGCATCAGTATGTATAATCTGCAGAAATCCAAGATGAAAAATTATTAGTTAGGTATTTGAGTCACTAGTAAAAAAAAAGTTACAGTAGGTTGCTAATAAGGGATAGAAAGACCGGAATACTACCTAAAAAATAGAAAGGAGGGGCATATAAGTGAAGCGATCCTGATAACCCTAAAACCTCAGCTGGACTCTCAATGTTTTAGTCCAAAGCTTCCGTGCAGCATGGCCCAGCTGAACAGACTGCACAGTGAATAAGGGAAACCAATTAGTGTAGAACAATTAAAAAAACCCAGAATATAACTTGGCAACACTTGAGTCAGGCTCCACAAACTCAGGCTTCGCCTGTCTCATGCTCCAGTACAAAAGAAAGCAATTAATAAAATAGTTGGAATGCAGAAACAGGATAAGAGAAGCCATAAATTAGGGAATAGTCCCTGGATATGAACTAGAAAAAGACAAAGTTTGAGGCAACCTGATAAAGGGAGGCCCAATATGCCAACAAGCCTGGGACCATCTGGGCAGGATGGATAACAAGGTTGCTGAGCTTGCAAAACGGAGATAACGAAGAAGAGGCCACCCAACTCTGTACACTGAAGAAGAGGAGAAAGAGGAAGATTTGAGAAGGATGACCCCTGACGACCACCTGAGAAGGAAACTGCACAGGTGTATCAGGACATTAGCATATATTCATGAATTCCCAGAATAATAATGAATATGTATTAAATTTATCGGAAACCTAATGAATATGTAAACTCTTTTGTAATATAAATCACAATTTGTTTCTCGTCGAGACGCACGTTCGTGGAAATATCCCGGTGCGACTCCCAGCACTACAATAAAGGATACCTGCTTCATAGTCACATTGGCTATTGAGTGAATTTTTTTTTGCTTCAACAGCCCGCCGGCGACAGCCGAGCCCCCACAGCCCGTACGGAAGGGCTAGCGGATGCTGCCCGCGCCTGCAGCCCCAGAAAGCGCGGACGGGCGGGATGCAGAGCTCCTTTGCCTACATACAGGCTCGGTTCAGAGGGGACGGTGGCAAACGGTTCTCTGCACCCACTGGGGCCGGCAACGACGGGGTTTAAGTGACAGCACTGCATGGCGACTTTTGTAATGCAAAGAGAATTTTTAATTTTTTTTTTTTTTACAGAAAAGGAAAGATGCTTTCATCATGCATTTTAAATAATATTTGAGGTAAATACGTCCAGAAACAAACCGGGGGTAGTCTATCCTGGCTTTAAGACATGTACGTAGCTTTAGTAACATAACCAGCTTTTAAATACAGCTTGCCTTATCCCGCTCACTCCACAGAGAAATCACTTCCAGAGACAGCGATCACCCTCCATTTCCCGCCCAGGAGGGACAGGACTCCCAGCACCCGGGAGGCCTGGACCCCTCCCGCTCCCCCCCTCCGTTTACCTTCCAGGACGGAGACGACGATCAGCAGCCGATCGGCAGCTCTGGAGACCATGTCCCCGCTCCACCCTGGGGCTGCTGGGGGAGAAGCCGAGAAGCGCAGCCGCTCCCGGAGTTCCCGAAGTGGAGCGGAGAAAAAGACAGAAGCCCCCCTAACCCTCCCGTCCCGCCGCCACTCGCCGCCCTTTTACCGCCTCGGAGCCTTTAAACGCCAACCGCCGCCGGCCGCCCCACTTCCGCCTAGCAACAGCGGCCCCGCCTGCCGCACCGCGCGCCGCTTCCGGCTCGGCACTACGCGGCCCCGCCCCGCCGCACTGGCCCCGCCCCGCCGGGCGCCGCTGATTGGCGTCGGGTGTCGTCACCTGTCGGCGGTGAAGCTGGTTGAGGCGCGCGGCTGTCGCCAAGGCTACGTCTGGCTACGTTGCGTCATCTCTCTGTGCTCTGGCTTGGAAATGGAGTTTCGGGAAAGGCCGGCGGTGCCGCCGAGCAGCTGAGGTGTTTGCTTTGACTCTTCCCGTAACGCGTGCGCGGGGTCCGCTAACTTGTGGTCGGCAGTGTCGTGGCACGGGCCGTGTAAAACGCGCATTGTGCGTGGTATTGTCTTGAGGAAAAGTAGTCAAAAACTTCATACACACAAATAAAAATATAAATATGGCATTGCAGTTTTCACAAATATTTCGCATTGCCAGTCAACAAATAACCAGCTACTTTAAAGGCATCCTGTCCAAAGTTTCATTTTATTTTTCTATGATGAGTGGCAGGGCAGGACAACCTGAATCTAGTTCTAGCAAAGTGCAGCTTTGTCACGCTTACATCATTTTTTAAGGTATTCTATCTTCCATATGAAGTAATAATCAGTTAAGCAATAATACCAGGAATTAGTGTCCCCTGGCATGCCAAATTACATGTGCCCCTTGACTGTGAAGCAAAACCCCCTGGTTTTATGTTTGCAATCTTTTGTTTATCAGATAGCTTAGCAAAAACTTTGCACTGACTTAAAATCCTTGTGTTTTAGTAACACGCATATTCTGGAAAGATAATGAGTCACAATTTTCAAACACCAGGAGAGGGAAAAACCCTTTCCTTTTGCAGGAGTTTGGTTCTGAATCACTGTTAAATGCATTTTATTTTTTCTGAGTTTAATATGCCTGAGCTCGGTTCTGGCTGGTGCTTTTTGTTGTGGCATCTTTTGTTGTACAGCACCGCATTTGGCATGACAACTCTGCCTTTACAGTCCAAGTTCTTAAATTTCCATCACTGTCAGCTTCTGCAAAGCAGGTTGTAGGTACTTTTTAAAGAAGACCTGGAGGCAGACCTCTGCAAAGTGAGTAATTTTGACTAGAAACAGAACATGATCACAGAAGATGACAAAAATGTACAATTTACCTGGCAGCTTTTTTTGTGGAGAACAACGCTTTAGCGAATAAAGATGGCGTGGGAAATGTGCGATTTCCACCTGTGGGCTAAAGCAGCGAAAAACAGCTGTTCAAAGAAAAGGTACGCACAAAACAGACCTTGCATTCTTCAGTAGCTCGTAAATAACATGTGACTGGCCGAATCCAGGAGATAAGGAGCTGAGAAGAGCCAGCCAGGCGCCTGCCAGGTGCAAGAGAAAAACAGAATAGCTGATGTTGCGGGGAACACGAATCGGGTGATGACTGGGGAATAAAAGAGCCTCGCCTTTTAACAAGAAATACTATATAATCAGAAAATTCTGTAATAAAGTTGATTCTGTACTTGCACCCTACGGAGTCTGTGCCTATCATACACCACAAATGGCGCCCGAATCGGGACTTGAAAAATAGAAGAAGGACTTGGAAAAGAGAAGAAGGAAAAGCAGTGCGGAAAATTACCAGTGGTGTACCCCTGCGTAGCTGGACGGAGGAAACTGCACTGCATCGAGCGCTCATATTCATCACCGGTCACTGGATGAAACAGGTGAGCAGCTGTGGAGAAGTTTTTTAGACTTTTTTCTTTTTTTTATTATGGGACAGTCAGCGACTCGAGAACAGAAGTTGCATACAGAGAATTTACAACATATTTTATGAGAACTAGGCTTTAAGGTCGCTCCGCTGCATTTGGTGAGGTTGCTTGTATGGATTCAGGACTATTGTCCGTGGTTCCCTGTTAAAGGCTCATATGATCTCACTCAATGGCAAAAGGTTGGAGAGGAGCTGCAAGCTAAGCAGCTTTTGCAGTTGGAGCTCCCCGATGATATATTGATTACTTGGCGTGTGGTTTATACTGCTCTCAGGACTCTGCTACATGCTGAACAGGTATTGCAGAAAGTGAATAACTCCGTATTACCACCCGCTGAGACAAATGTGAAAAAAGAATCTCGTTCGTTTGAATTAATAGATCCTGAGTTGGAGTCAGACTATGCTGAGGTGGTGACTGAGCCTCCGCTGTCAGAGGGCAGAGCAGACCCTGGGGATCCTTTTGATCCAGGTCCCATTGACCCCGAATGAGAGCGAGATTTATATCCTCCGCTTACTCCTGTAAAAGCGATGGCTGCTTCTGCCCCCACAGCAGAAGAGATTTTGCAACAACAGAGACAAAAGACTCTCTCACAGATATCCCTGACCCCCACCCCCCCACCCCCTCCACTCGGCGTACACCTGCCCCCTTCTGCACCCCTGCCCCCCCCCCCCCCCCGCCCCGAGTTACCCATTACAAGGAACTGTTCAGTCTAAAATCTTGGGTGGACTACTTGACAAGTGCCAGACAGAGGCACTAAAAAGGGGACATATCGCTTCTTCAAGCCATACCTGTGTTGTATCAACCGAATAGACCCCCTGAATACGTTCATTTACCATATGATGTAATAAAGGAGATCCGCAAATCGATAAAGGAGTATGGTTTGCAGGCATCATTCACAATGAACTTGTTACAGGTTATAGGAGAATCTTACGTACTGACACCCTTAGATTGGAAATCCATCCTACGTCTTGTGTTGTCTGCAGCACAGTACTCTGTGTGGTTTTTGGAATACCGTGAGCTGGTGCAAGTTCAGGTGATGAACAATTTAACAGTAGGAACTGCTATTAGTCTTGACGAATTAATGGGAGAAGGGCATTATGCTACCGGGATAGCACAGGCTGGACTATCGTGGAATGTTCTTGCCCAAGCCACAGGGTTAGCCTTGAGGGCACTCCGACGGGTGCTGGATTTCAGCAAGCGAGAGTCGTCATTTGCTTCCATTCGTCAGGGACCTCAGGAGCCGTACATACAATTTTTGGATCATTTACAAACTGCTCTACAGAGACAGATAGACTCTTCTGAAGCAGCAGAATTGTTATTGTTTTAGCTCGCTATTGAGAAGGCAAACACGGACTGCAGGCGAGCCATTGATCCTATTAGTAATCACTCAAAAACTTTGAATGATCTTATTAGAGCATGCCAAAACGTGGGCTCTGAGCAACATAAGGCAGATATGCTAGCTGCTGCCTTAGCTCAACAGTTGGCAGTTGCACGAGCTGCTACTAAATGTTTTTCCGGTGGTCAGGAAGGGCATGTGAAGAAAGATTGTCCGAAAGTGAGAAAAGGAGGATGAGGACAAGGAGGGCAGGGAAGACAACTTGCTCGATTATGCCCTCATTGTCAAAGGGGATACCATTGGGGTAATCAATGTTGTTCTAAGTTTCACAAACAAGGCAATCCACTCCCTGAGAATACCTCGGGAAATGGGAGGAGGGGCGCAAGGTTCGGTGCCCCGAGACCACACAACAGGACCCAGCCCCAGCCGCCGCCAGCACAGTCCTTGACATGGCCGGCACAAATAAACGAGATGAACGCTGGCAACTCACTACAGTCGAGTCTCTCAGACCAGCCACAGCAGGCAGCGCCGGGTTGGACCTGGGCACCAGTCAATCCACAGTAATTCGAGATCAGTCAGTACATCTAGTGCTGACAGGAGTGTATGGACCTTTGCCTAAGGGTTTATGTGCCTTATTGCTCGGTCGTTCCTCCACTTCCAGAGCAGGTTTATTTGTTTTGCCTGGGGTCATAGATTCCGATTATACTGGGTAAATAAGAATTATGGTTTGGACCCCTACGCCACCTTGTACTATACCTATTGGAGAGCAAATTGCACAATTGCTTTTGCTACCCAACACTCAAATTCAGACTAAAAGTTCCGCCCATGTTGGTGAAAGGGGGTCCTCTGGGTTTGGTAGTACAGGTCTGCCTCGCATTTTTTGGACACAGAAGATTACCACAGGACAAACGATGTTGACTTGTAGAATAAACGGTCAGGTGTTCACTGGCTTAGTGGACACCGGAGCGGATGTTTCTATTATTCAATGATCGGACTGGCCATAGGAATGGCCATTAGTACAGGCATGTGCTGCTGTTACTGGAATTGGAGGGACACAGATACCTTGGCAGAGTATGCATTCCTTGATTGTGGAAGGTCCTGACAACAAACAACCATATGTTTTAACTGTGCCATGTACTTTATGGGGTCGCAATCTCTTGCAACAATGGAACGTGACAATAACGACACATTTTTAACATGGGGCCACTGACATTCAGCCATGACTCAAGCTGACTTGGTTAACAGATAAGCCAGTATGGGTAGATCAGTGGCCTTTGAAAGGTGAGTGGCTAGAAAGGGTTCATGAATTGGTGCAAGAGCAGCTACAATTAGGCCATATTGTTCCCTCCACGAGCCCTTGGAATACTCCTGTATTTGTTATTCCTGAAAAATCTGGCAAATGGAGATTGTTGCAGGACCTCCAAGCTATTCATGCAGTGATGGCACCT
This sequence comes from Balearica regulorum gibbericeps, assembly GCF_011004875.1. NCBI lineage: Eukaryota > Metazoa > Chordata > Aves > Gruiformes > Gruidae > Balearica > Balearica regulorum. The sequence continues at coordinate 20,943,679 of NC_046220.1, forward strand.
ATGGGGGCCTTGCAACTAGGAGCTCCTAATCCCACTATGATTCCGGACAATTGGCATTTGAAGGTTATTGATTTAAAAGATTGCTTTTTTACCATTCATTTACATCCTGAAGATTGTGTTCGTTTTGCCTTTTCGGTTCCTGTGATTAATAATGATAGACCCATGCAACGGTTTCGTTGGGTGGTTTTACCGCAAGGAATCAAAAATAGCCTGACTATATGTCAAATTGTTGTTAGTGAGGCCTTGTCAAATATTTGCAAAACATATGATGCAATCATGTTATATCATTATATGGACGATATTTTGTTGGCTGTGGAAACTGAATCATCTCTTTCCCAAGTTTTTGACAGTTTAGTAGCTGAGCTTCGGCGATACGGTCTCCAAATTGCAACGGAAAAGGTACAATCACTGCCTTCATGGAGGTATCATCTCGGCTGGAAACTTCTTGATTTGCATGTATATCCACAGTCTATACGACTTGCTACTGCAGTGAGTACTCTAAATGACTTACAGAAGTTGTTGGGGACAATTAACTGGCTTTGACCACTGTTGGGAATAACGACACATGAACTGTCGCCATTGTTTTTGTTGTTGAAGGGGAATCCTGAACTAACTTCTCCTAGACAATTGACAGAAGCAGCCCAGTCGGCGCTGCAGAGAGTGATAGATAAAATTAATTTTACGTTTGCTCATTGAATTTCTCTGCAATTGCCAGTTCGATTGTTTATCATTTATCATTCCTTTCAACCATATGCTCTCCTAGGTCAGTGGGACGAGAAGGTGCAGAAGGAAGAGCATGCTTTACGCATTTTGGAGTGGTTATTTTTGCCACATTCTTTTGAGAAAACATTGACCACTGCCCTAGAAATGATTGCTAGACTTCTTTCGCAGGGTCGTTTGAAATGTCAACAATTGACAGGACAAGATCCTACCTTTCTTCATCTACCATTAACCAAAGAAGAATTTCATGTTATATTGTGTAATAGTTTGGCTTTTCAGGCTGCACTGGCTGATTATACTAATGTTGTTTTGTATTCTTTGCCACGCCATCATTTATTAGGTTCTCTGCACTGTTTACCTCTTCAGCCACGGTCTTTGTTGAGTTCTGTTCCTCTACAGAATGCTCGTACTGTGTTTATCGATGGTTCTGGCAAAACAGGTAATGCTGCAGTTGTATAGCGTCATGCAAACTGCAAGGAGTGGGCCTCAGATGTTTCTCACTTATCTGGATCGACGCAGGTTGTAGAGTTAGCTGCAGCGGTCCGTGCCTTTTAGTTATTTTCAAAGGAACCTCTTAATATTGTTGCATATGATTCTGCATATGTTACAGGTATTGTTCAGCGCTTAGAATCTGCTTTTATACGAGAGGTAGACAACAAACAGTTGGTTGATTTATTGTTAAAGCTAGCCCAACTTTTAAAAATAAGACAGCATTCTTATTTCATTGTCCATATTCGTTCTCACAGGACCCCTTGCCGAAGGTAATACAATAGCAGACCATTTTACAATGGCTGCGGTTTTTCCTCGATGTTTTGATCAGGCAAAATTAGCTCATTAATTTTTCCACCAAAACGCACACTCATTACGAAAGCACTTCTCTTTAACTACTGCACAAGCTCAAGATATAATTCGAGCATGCTCGGATTGTCAGCGCCTGTCCCCTTTGCCAGTTTTGCCGGGGACTAATCCCAGAGGTTTAAATGCTAATGATTTTTGGCAATCAGACGTCACACATATTTTTTCTTTTGGACGCCTTAAGTACGTTCATCTTTCTATTGACACCTTCTCTGGTTTTCTGGTAGCCACTGCCCATTCCGGAGAACGTGCCAGAGACGTTGTGAAGCATTTTTTAAGATGTTTTGCGACCATGGGGGTCCCACGGAAAGTTAAAACAGACAATGGCCCAGCTTATGTTTCTCGATGTTTTCTGTTATTCTTACAGGGTTGGGGAGTTGAACATATTACTGGAATTCCACGTTCCCCTACTGGTCAAGCAATAATAGAACGTGCCCACCGTTCTTTGAAATCTGTTATTGATAAACAAAAAAGGGGGAATCCAGTAGGGACAAGACCACAGGAAATATTAGACAAAGCTACTTATGTTTTAAATTTTCTTAATCTATCTGGATCTAAGCAATACAGTTCCGCAGTAGATGATAGACATTTTAGAACTGAGGAACCCTCTACCATGAAGCCTCAGGTGTTTTATAAAAATTTGGAATCTGGTCAATGGGAAGGACTGGTCCCCTTGCTTACCTGGGGACGAGGATATGCTTGTGTTTCTCTTCCTTCAGGTCCCTATTGGATCCCTGCAAGGAATGTAAAGCCAGCACAAGTGAAAACGCATACTGAAGATGAACAGGATGATAAGAAACACCAAGATGATGTTGCATCTGGGATTGATCAACCTCAAAATTAAGATATGGTGGCTTACAGAATTGCAGATGTATTATAATGATAGTTTTAACACATCAGATTTATCTTTTTTCCTGGCTCATTCAAATATTTGGCAGATGGGTCTTTCCTTTTTTAAGTGACAATTATATCAAGTACTAATGACGGAGAATGCAACTAAGGCTAATGTAACACTTTTGTCTGAAGCAGAAATCATGGTCTGCACAACCCATCCTTATTTTTTGCTCTAACCTCCAATGCTACTATTCTGTCATGTCATGGATCTTTTTGTATTACCCTGTCTTCACCAGACTTTAGGAGTTGTATAACTTTTAGCCATTTATAAAATAGTGAAACAACATTTAGAAGGACATTTGATTTATCTCTTCAACATAATATTCAGTCTTTACATGATCAATTGAGGGACCAAATTAAAAAATTACGGGAACTAATGAGTCAAAGTGTATTTGACGCATTAAAAAATGACCTATCATGGCTAAATCCAAAAACTTGGTTTAGTGGTTTAAATCTTCGAATGTGGGTTTTTATTGGCATAGGCACTGTGTTGTTTTTCTTGTTCTTGGTGGCTTTTTTACAGATTCTATGGTCGGCTCTCTGACGAGTGCAGAAGATAGAGGCACATGTTATGGACAGATTGTTGCTCAACAGGATTGTCATAAACAAAAAAGGGGGAGATGTGGCGAACAACGCTTTAGCGAATAAAGATGGCGTGGGAAATGTGCGATTTCCACCTGTGGGCTAAAGCAGCGAAAAACAGCTGTTCAAAGAAAAGGTACGCACAAAACAGACCTTGCATTCTTCAGTAGCTCGTAAATAACATGTGACTGGCCGAATCCAGGAGATAAGGAGCTGAGAAGAGCCAGCCAGGCGCCTGCCAGGTGCAAGAGAAAAACAGAATAGCTGATGTTGCGGGGAACACGAATCGGGTGATGACTGGGGAATAAAAGAGCCTCGCCTTTTAACAAGAAATACTATATAATCAGAAAATTCTGTAATAAAGTTGATTCTGTACTCGCACCCTACGGAGTCCGTGCCTATCATACACCACATTTTTTTATTTGAAAACTGATTTCTCTTGGTGTGCTTCCTGGAAACCTGTGTTCTAGTGACTTACGTGAGTTTATTCCATATCAGAGTGCTGCAGTTTATAATGAGAATAAACCATTGTATCAGTAAATAAAGATGTAAAAAAATTAAATTGTTTATTCTAGAAATTAAAGCCAGTAGTGCTTTCTGGCTGAAAAAATAATTAAAAATTGTCCCTCAGTGGGCCTCTCCTTTTCCTCACAACAGTCAGCTATATTTCATCACTTTTTGTTCCCTTCTATTTTTGGCCTTTCTTCACTTCGTATTTTCCCATATTTTTTCTCTCTAACCTTCTGAATGCCGTGAAAGATTTTTCCACTTTCATTCTTACCTTCTCTGCAGACCAGTGCCCCAGACTGTTATTTTCCTCTAGAGACAGTCTTCATCGTCAGATGCTTTCCTTTTTAATTCCTTTTGCTTTATTATGTACTGCTTACCTGAATAAAGACTGTTGTCATCTTTCTCATCGGTCTTTTTTGGAATAAATAATCTCAAGTCCCAGGGATCTCTGTTAGTCACGTTTTCTGTGATTTTATTAATTCCTGTTGCCCTTCTTTGAACTCTTAATTAGCCCTCATCCTTCTTCATTGATGGTGTCTATAGGTGGATAGACTACATTTGGAAGGGTCTTATTAGTATTTTCTACAACAGAATTACCACGTTTTCCTGCATGTTCTCCACTTTCTTCCTGTGAACTACTGATGGAAAAAACAATTGCTTCTTCTTGTAACTGTTCCTAGATTTGCTTTTTGCCTTTTTAGCAAGCTGAACTGATCAGACAGGGTCAGACAAATGGCAGAGCCAGCACAAAAGAATGAGAGCATGTGGCTAACTGTGCGGGTTTCGGCTGGGATAGAGTTAATTCTCACAAGAAGCTGGGAGGGGACACAGCCAGGACAGCTGACCCAAACTAACCAAAGGGATATTCCATACTATATGAGCATATGTCATTTTCACCACATGAAGGTGGCTGGCCGGGGAGGAGCAGTAGCTGGGAACAGGCTGAGTGTCTGGTCGGGTGAGCAAATTCCATTGTGTATCACTTGCTTTGTATATTCTAAGTATTGTTGTTGCTATTTCCCTTTCCCTTTGCTGTCCCAGTAAACTGTCCTTATCCCAACGCATGAGATTTACCTTTGTCTTCCCATTCTCCTCCCCATTCCACCACGGGTGGAGGGGTGAGCAAGCAGCCACATGGTGCTCAGCTGCCGGCTGGGGCTGAACCATGACAGTCCTGTTTGGTGCTTGAAGGGTTGAGATGACAACAGATCTGACCAGAGCATGTTAAAACAAAGTTTTTATATGCATTTATATATTAGGTAGACAGTTGCTGGTCACAATGGTGTTTTGTTTTGTCACATGGCTGTGGTATGTAAACCCATACTTGCTGTATGTGTTCCCTGTGGCGCTGTTTGTCACTTCTGGGAGAGGGATTGGGATTCTCATTTTGCTCTACTGTGTAATATCAACTTATGATAACCTCACTGGTCATGAGGTTATGCTGGTATTTGTAAGTGGCATTGCTGTCATGCTCGTACCTCAGATGATTCATAATCACTCCCAATCTACGAGGAAAATGGGTGGTGGGGGCACGACTTTCCCCAGCTCTTTCAGCTCCCCTTTTTCCTTCAGGCTAGTTACAACAGCTTTTGAGAATTTTTAATATCCTTGGGATGTTAAGCCAGCATGCTCTGATTGCTCTGTCTCCTGAATGTGTTCTTTAGGATTACAAACAATTGTTTTAAGAATACCACCCAGAGATCTGCCCTGAATAGTCATGGGTGGCATGGCATGTAGAGAATATGGGCAGGTATCCAGAGAACTTCTCACCTTCAATGGTTTGGAACGTCACTCCCAAACAACTGCAGGACCCTGATGAAGTGATAGAATATTTGAAAGGAAAATGCTGTGGCTATTCCAAAGAGGCACAACTTACCGCACTGTGCTGGGCCCTGGCTGGTATCTACCAAACAGTAAAGGCACAAGATGAGGTACAACTAGGCAAGGCTATGAAAGCGTAATAGGAAAACAGTCTTCGGTGGTGATAGGAAGATTAGAGAAAGACTTGGTGTACTACAAAACAAATGAAGCTGAGAAGACCCAGGAGGTCCTAATGCCTTCTTAATGTGTCTAGGTGCCAGGATCCAGCATGTACCATACTCTTAGGCCAGCATGGGACCGCAGCAGTGAGCACACGTGTGAGTGGTGTGCCCAGGTAAAGGAAGTCCTCAGCCTAGTGGCAGAGCTCCATGAGCAGGCGAGGAGGATGAAGAGTATCAGGGAGTTTGTGAGCAAGACCACTGGAACCCTACCTTCCCTGGGATATCCCTGTCAGGCAGACAGGATGCATGATATGGAGGATTCCCTATCCTCTCTTCACCCAGCAGAACACTATGACTTAAGGGATAGGGGCAATGGCAACAAGTTCCTGTTCAGCACAGCGGGCACATCTCCTCTGTTACTACCTTACTTTCCCATGTACCTTGCATAATAGGTAAAACGCTCTGCAAGTGGAACGAAACAATGATGAGGTCGATGGTTCATCTAAGTTGGATGTGTAACCAAGGTTAAGGTGGCCTACACTCTGCATCAAAACCAGTTCCATAAAGAAAAAAAACGATGGGTCATTGTCATAGGAGACTTTTCTGAGGGGAACAGAAGATCCAATATGCCGACCAGACCCACTTAGGAGAAGTCTGCTGCCTCCCTAGGGCTTGGATTAAAGATGTGATGGGGAAACTTCCTACCCTGGTGCAGCCCTCAGATTATTATCCATTATTGCTTTTTCATATAAGCAGTGCTGAAGTTGCAATAAGAAGTCCAAGGGCAATCAAGAGAGACTTCAGCACCTTGGAATTAATAGTTAAGGTATCAGGAGCACAACTAGTGTTCTCCTCTATCCTTCCACCTCCTCTTTATCATAAAATCATAGAATCTTTAAGGTTGGAAAAGATCTCTAGGATCATCGAGTCCAACTGTCAGCCCAACACCACCGTGTCTACTAGACCATGTCCTGAAGTGCCACGTATACATGCTTTTTGAACACCTCCAGGGACGGTGAATCCACCACCTCCCTGGGGAGCCTGTTTCAATGACTGACCACCCTTTCAGTAAAGAAATTTTTCCTAATATCCAAACTAAACCTCCCCTGGAGCAATTTGAGGCCATTTCCTCTTGTCCTATCACTTGTTGCTTGGAAGAAGAGACCAACACCCACCTCACCACAACCTCCTTTCAGGTAGTTGAGAGCAATAAGGTCTCCCCTCAGCCTCCTTTCTCCAGGCTAAACAACCCCAGTTCCCTCAGCCCCTCCTCATCAGACTTGTGCTCTAGACCCTTCACCAGCTTCTTTGCCCTTCTTTGGACACGCTCCAGCACCTCAATGTCTTTCTTGTAGTGAGGGGCCCAACACTGAACACAGTATTTGAGGTGCGGCCTCACCAGTGCTAAGTACAGGGGGATGGTCGCTTCCCTTGTCCTGCTGGCCACACTATTCCTCATGGAAGCCAGGATGCTGTTGGCCTTCTTGGATGCCTGGGCACGCTGCTGGCTCATGTTCAGCTGGCTGTTGGCCAGCACCCCCAGGTCCTTTTCTACCAGGCAGCTTTCCAGCCACTCTTCCCCAAGCCTGTAGCATTGCCTGGGGTTGTTGTGACCCAAGTGCAGGACCCGGCACTGAGCCTTGTTGAACCTCATACAGTTGCCTTGGCCCATTGATCCAGCCTGTCCAGATCCCTCTGCAGAGCCTTCCTACTCTCAAGCAGATCGACACTCCCTCCCAACTTAGTGTCATCTGCAATCTTACTGAGGGTGCACTCAATCCCCTTGTCCAAATCATTGATAAAGACATTAAACAAGACCAGTCCAAAGACTGAGCCCTGGGGAACACTGCTTGTGTCCGGCCGCCAGCTGGACTTAACTCCATTCACCACAACTCTCTGGGCTCGGCCTTCCAGCCAGTTTTTTACCCAGTGAAGAGTGCACTCATCTAACCTATGAGCCACCAGCTTCTCTAGGAGAACGCTGTGGGAGACCATGTCGAAGGCTTTACTGAAGTCCAGGTAGACAACATCCACAACCTTTCCTTCATCCACTAAGCGGGTCACCAGGTCATAGAAGAAGATCAGGTTTGTCAGGCAGGACCTGCCTTTCATGAACCTGTGCTGGCTGGGCCTGATCCCCTGGTTGTCTTGCACACACTTGATGGGCGCACCCAAGACGAACTGTTCCATAACCTTCCTCAGCATCAAAGGCAGGCTGACAGGCCTGTAGTTTCCCGGATCCTCTTTTGGGCCCTTCTCCTAGATGGGCGTCACGTTGGCAAGCCTCCAGTTGTCTGGGACCTTCCCTGTTAACCATGACTGTTGATAAATGATGGAGAGTGACTTGGCAAGCTCCTCTGCCAGCTGTCTCAGCACTCTCAGGTGGATCCCGTCTGGCCCCATAGACTTGTGTGTGTGATAGGAAGGCATAGCAGGTCATGAACTGCTTCCTCTTGCATCATGGGGGGTTTATTCTGCCCTCCGTCCCTCTCTTTCAGCTCAGGGGACTGAATGCCCCAGGGGCAGCTGGTCTGACTATTAAAGGGTGAGACAAAGAAGGCATTAAGTACCTCAGCCTTTTCTTCATCCTTGGTGGCCATGTTCCCCTCTGAATCCAGTAAAGGATGGAGATTCCCCTTGACCCTCTTTTCACTGTTGATGTATTTGCAAAAACATTTCTTGTTATCCCTTACAACAGTGGCCAGATTGAGCTCTAGCTGGGCTTTTGACTTTCTAATTTTCCCTCTGCATGACCTAGTGGGATGCCTGTACTCTTCTTGAGTTGCGTGCCCCTTCTTCCAAGAGTGGCAGACTCTCCTTTTTTCCCTGAGTCCCAGCAGAAGCTCCGTCCCAGGCTAGTCATCTTCCCTGCTGGTTTGTCTTACAGCACATAGGGACAGCCTGCTCCTGTGCCTTTAAGATTTCCTTCTTGAAGAATGCCCAGCCTTCCTGGATGCCTTTGCCCTTCCAGCACTTTCTCCCAAGGGACTCTCTCAACCAGTGTCCTGAGCAGGCCAAAGTCTGCCCTCTGAAGTCCATGGTAGCGGTTTTGCTGACCCCCTTCCTTACTTCGCCGAGGATTGAAAACTATCATTTCATGGTCACTAAGCTGGAATGGCCTCCAACCACCACATCTCCCACCAGTCCTTCTCTGTTGGTAAACAGCAGGGCAAGCAAGGCACCTCCCCTGGTAGGGTTGCTTACCAGCTGTCTCAGGAAGTTATTTTCCACACACTCTAGGAACCTCCTAGACGGTTTCCTCTCTGCTATGCTGTATTCCCAGCAGACATCTGGCAAGTTGAAGTCTCCCATGAGAACAAGGGCTAGCAATTGTGAGACTTCTGCCAGCTGCTTGTAGAATACTTCATCTACCTCTTCATCCTGGTTGGGTGGTCTGTAACAGACTCCTAGAAGGGCCTTGTGGGCCCTCTCCCTCATCCTTACCCATAAGCACTCGACTTTATCATCCCAATCACTGAGCTCTATACAATCAAAACAGTCCCTAACATACAGAGCCACCCCACCGCCTCTTCTTCCCTGCCTATCCCTTCTGAAGAGCTTATAGCCATCCATTGCAGCACTCCAGTCATAAGAGTTGTCCCACCACGTTTCTGTGATGGTGACTAAGTCATAACTACCCAGCTGCACAATGGCTTCCAGCTCCTCCTGTTTGTTGCCCATGCTGCGTGCATTGGTGTAGATGCACTTGAGCTGGGCTTCCGATTTCACCCCCAACATTGGCATGCCACCCCTAGGCTCTTCTCTGGTGAGCCTGGTTGTGCCCCTTTCCCCCTTCAATCCTAGTCTAAAGCCCTCTCAATGAGCCCCGCCAACTCATGAGCGAGAATCCTTTTCCCCCTTTGAGATAGCTGAACTCCATCAGTCACCAGCAGGCCCGGTGCTGTGTAAACCTCCCCATGATCAAAAAACCCAAAATTCCATTGATGGCACCAGCCTCTGAGCCACATGTTGATCACCTGGGTTTTCCTGCTCCTTTCTGTATTTGTCCCTGCCACTGACAGGACAGACGAAAACACTACCTGTGCTCCTGATCCTTCAACCAGTCGCCCCAGTGTCCCAAAGTCCCTTTTGATGGCTTTTGGACTTCTCTCCACAAGCTCATCACTACCGACCTGCATAACCAATAGCGGGTAATAATCAGAGGGCCGCACCAGACCAGGGAGTTTCCTGGTAGTGTCTCTAACCCGGGCCCCAGGGAGGCAGCAGACTTCCCTGTGGGATAGGTCTGGTCGGCATAATATCTAGTGAGGATATATCAAGCTATAGCCCTATATGTGGTACCCACTTGTCAGGAAATGACAAGGGGATAAACAGGAAGACCCAACAGATCAATACCTGGCTCTAAGACTGGTGTCACTGGCAAAATCTTCATTTTTTTCGTCATGGGTTGGTCTACATGATGCTAGGCCTGCTGGTGACAGACGGGGTACACCTGTCTCAAAGAGGAAAAATTATCTTTGCACATGAGTATGCAAGGCTCATCATTGAAAGAGTTCTAAACTAGGTTTGAAGGGGGAAAGGGCTAAAATCAGGCTTGCTAGAGATAAGCCTGGAGGCGGCATGCCAGTGTTTGAGGGACAGTGTACTAGCAATGTCCTTCAGTCTGCTCCACAATGAGCTGAGCACACTGGAGCACATTTGAAATGTCCCTGTACTAATGTGTACAGCACCCTAGACATATCTCTGGAGGTAGGGGATGGAGATCCACATGGCAGCAAAGACGCAAGGGTTGTTGAAGTATTAGAAACCATGGAAGCACCTAAAAACAGTCACATGAGAATTTGGGCTTCTCCCCCCAAGAAGGTGGCAGGATCAATAACCCAACTGAAGTGCATCTACACCAATGCATAATGTATGGGCAACAAACAAGAGGAGGTGGACGGCATTGTGCAGCTGGAAAACTAGGATGCAATTGCAATCATGGAAACATGGTGGGATGACTCACACAACTGGAGTGCTACAATGCATGGCTATAAACTCTTCAGGAGGGATAGGCAAGGAAGGAGAGGTGGTGAGGTAACCCTGTACATTAGGGAGTGTTTTGACTGTCTGGAGCTTGATGATGGTCATGAAAGAGTCGAGTGTTTATGGGTAAGAGTCAGGGGAAAGGCCAACAAGGCAGATAGCATGGTGGGAGTCTGTTACAGACCACCCAACCATGATGAAGGGGCAGCAAGCACCTGGGAGAAGTCTCATGATTGCTAGCCATGTTCTCGTCTCAACTTGCCAGGTGTCTGCTAGAAGTACAATACAGCAGAGAGGAAACAGTCTAGCCAGTTCCTGAAGCGTGTGGAAGATAACTTCCTGACACAGCTGACGAGTGAGCCAACTAGGGAGGGTGCCCAGCTGGACCTGTTGTTTGTGAACAGAGAAGGACTTGTGGGAGACATGACGGTTGGAGGATGTCTTGGGCATAGCAATCATGAAATGATAAAGTTTTCAATTCTCAGAGAAATAAAGAGGGTACTCAGCAGAACTGCTACCTTGGACTTCCAGAGGGCAGACATTGGCCTGTTTAGGAGCCTTGTTGACAGAGTCCCTTGGGAGACTGTCCTGAAGGGCAAAGGAGTCCAGGAAGGCTGGATGTACTTCAAGAAGGAAATCTTATAGGTGCCGGAGCAGGCCGTCCTCATGTGCCAAAAGACAAGCTGGCATGGAAGAAGACTGACCTGGCTGAACTGAGAGCTTTGGCTGGAACTCAGGAAAAAAAAGGAGAGTTTATGACCTTTGGAAGAAGGGGCAGACGACTCAAGAGGACTACAAAGATGTCATGAGGTTATGCAGGGAGAAATGCAGGAGGACCTGGGGAACTACAGGCCTCTCAGTCTGACTTCAGTGCTGGGGAAGGTTATGGAGCAGCTTATCTTGAGCGCCATCACACGGCACGTACAGGACAACCAGGTGATCAGGCCTAGTCAGCATGGGTTCATGACAGGCAGGTCTGGCTTGACTAACCTGATCTCCTTCTGTGACAAGGTGACTTGCTTAGTGGATGAAGAAAAGGCTGTGGATATTGTTTACCCGGACTTTAGTAAAGCCATTGACACCATTTCACACAGCATTCTCCTGGAGCAACTGGCTGGTCATGGCTTGGATGGGCATACTCTTTGCTGGGTAAAAAACTGGCTGGATGGCCAGGCCCAAAGAGTTGTGGTGAATGGAGTTAAATCCAGTTGCGGGTCTGGTCACAAGTGGTGTCCCCCAGGGCTCAATACTGGGGCTAGTTCTGTTTAATGTCTTTATCAGTGATCTGGACAAGGGGATTGAGTGCACCCTCAGTAAGTTTGCAGATGACACCAAGTTGGGTAGGAGTGTTGACCTGCTTGAGGGTAGGAAGGCTCTGCAGAGGGGTCTGGACAGGCTGGATCGATGGGCTGAGGCAACTGTATGAGGTTTAACAAGGCTCAGTGCCAGGTCCTGCACTTGGGTCACAACCCCAGGCAATGCTACAGGCTTGGGGAAGAGTGGCTGGAAAGCTGCCCGGTGGAAACTGGGACAACCTAATAATGTTCAGACTTCAGTAAGTATATTAGAGTTGGAAGGCCATCTAAACAGAACAATATGACAATGATTGTATTCGTAAGATTTTAAATGTTGTTGTCATGCAGCACACTCCTTGGTGAGATTATTTTAATTTATCTGAAAAATATATCTTTTTAAAAAACCAGGATATAACAGTAAAAAAATAATCACTAAGAACAATCAAAGTGTTTTATTCATAAACCAGCCTGTGTTTCAACTGCAGTCAGCTTGTATAACTTTATATGAAATATTATATGAAAGTCAATGCGGTTTTCAATTTTCTGAGTTTGTTTAATGCACATTAGGCAAATATCATTATGCTTCTCTTTTAGCAATAGAATTAGAACTGTAGCATTTTCAAGATTCACTTGTCAATTTATAATCCAATTTCTATGAGGAAGACATAGATTGTCTTCACTTATCGCCCAGCTCTAAGGGAACAATATAATTAAAATTATGTAAATACAAATTATAAGGTAGCTCATAAAAGCAAATCAAGTAATGAATATTAGACACAATGTTTAAGTTAGCATCGGTTATGAAATTTTCTTCATACAGGCAATGGTTGAAGTAATTATTGAATTAATAAATTAATACTACCATTATTAAATGCTTTTGTCAAAATTAGTTAGTTTCATCTTCTTGTTTTAGAGGCTGTTAAGTTTTAACAGTTCTTCATAATTATTAACTAATTTTCCTTGGCATGGCTATTTTTTCAATCCCAGCTTCACTTCCTGTTGATATCACATGCTAATTTTGCCTCCATATATTAAGTTATCCATCATTTCACAAGATGACTTACTCTGCCCTGCCTTCTTTACTTCATTCTCTTAAATAAATATTGTAGAATTTATTTATATTAACATCAAAAGATTTGTACTCGTTGCATTTCTGACTAAATTTACAACTAAGAAGATTAAGTTGTTCCTGCTAAAATTACATCTTTGATCATTGTCTTTATCTACATGTTAGGTATTTGTTCCTATATGGCTTTCATCATTCTACTAGCCAAGCCAAATTAAGGCATTGAATGTTACAACCAGCATGTCTTAGATGTTTGTCCCTCTCCTTAATAAGAATATATACAGACAATATTTGGTTTGGAATTACTTTCAATAATGTATGCATATATTAAAAATGCCAGAGGGGTGAGCTTTCAAATAATGAGGGGGGGTGATGAGATTGGTAAGTGTTCTTTATCACTTACAGGTTCACCCCACTCAAAGCAATTAGTCCTTTCTCATGAAGCATGGCTTCTGTTAGTTTGCTTACATTGGGAACATTGTATTTCCCATTACAGATCAGATGAGCAGTCAGTCAGCTGTAATACGGCATTACTGAGTTTTCACAGCATGTTGTGATAGCTTCAGAGATTCCTCCTTGCCACCTCTTAACAGGCTAGAATAGCGTCATCATGTGCATAGCTGAGAACAGATCATATACAATTCAAACAGGGGTGCATTATCTTCTCCTTCAGGCATCTTGTTTCATGGTAGCTTAGTCCTGAAGATCTTTCTGCTTGGAAGCTAGTATTGTTTCATTCACCGTTTGTGTTGGGGGACTTCTATAAATATCATCCCAATTTAAAAAATTACTGGTGCTTTTAACTTCATGTTGTTTCCATCATTTTCAGCTCAAAACACATCATATTTGTTTCTGAATTCATTAATGAAAAACCTTAGGGTACCTATTAATTGACTTAGGATCATTTATTTAGTTCTTATTTAACCTGTCTTGCATCTTTTTTTAACATTTGCAGATTATTCATGCACAGAGTGTTGTAAATAACTATCCCTTTGTAGTAGGGATTTAAATTGCACACAAGTGTAATGTGTGTTCTAAAAGAGTAACTTGATTTATTCTTCTTGTGGTCATTTGTTTACACTTTGGAATACTTTGGAAATATTCTTAAACTTTTTGTTTGTTTTACCATAAAACAGCACTTGAGTAAGAGCATACTTTATGTGGAGCCTGAATATGAGAAAAGGATATAAAATACTGTCTTTAAGGTAAAATTTAGAATTAGTATCACTGATCCTCAGTGCATGACCTGGTATGTTCAAGAAGAGCAAAAACATCATTTAAACAGAGGAAATTGAAATTTAAAAAGAGGGAGGGGCAGCTGGAGGCTCTTTTCAGAGATTAAATTAGAAGACCGATAACATTTACTCTTCCAGAAAAGAGAGAACTGAATGGTGAAATATATTTCATCAGAGTAAGTAGGAAAAGATTATTTCTTCTCCACTGATAGCTGTGGTACATGTAATCAAATGGTGTATCACTGGAAAGTTTGTTGTAACGCCTAATTCACATAAACTATACTTGTGAATAGTGCTATCAATGAAAACTAGAAAACTGTTAGAAGAATTTGATCTGAAAAGGAAATAGACAGTTACATCTATGAGAAGTGAATGGAAAGCATCTCGCAGATATTCCCAAATTAGGTACAAAAGCAATGGCTTTGTTCCTCTCTCAAGTCTAGGACTATTTAGAACTCTATGATAAAAAAAAAATAGAGCGTCCTGAAGAATATCAGTATATATTCTGGATCTCCCTTGAGTGTGCCTGTGCTGCGACACTTCTGGGACTGTTGATGTAACTTACCATATTGTTCCTGTTTCTTTCCAACCTTGTCAGTGAAAGTATCAGGTCAGATTCTGTGTGAAAATGTCTGGGATAAGAATTCCTAAGACTGAAGATGGCTAATGGCTTTTAAAATCTATAAATGCCATCAATGGATACATTCTTGATGGTCTTCTGTCATGTGGTCTCCTGTTATTCGGCTGCTCACTGTTCACATAGTAAGTATTGCTAATACTGAACAATTGACAATTGCCAAACCCTAATTATTTGGAAGGAGGAAAACTTTAATTCAATGTTTCAGGGAAAAAAAAGAAAGACTCAGTAAAAGTGAGCATATTTCATGAGCTCTATTTTTCAGTGCTCTGGTATTCTTACAGATGTTTACATTTTTCAAAGCTTTAACATACTTGTCTAGAGGTATGACATCTTGAAGGTTGCACTGTGAGTGAAATTTAAACTGAACTTATTTCAGCAAATGGCATTTCCTTATGATTAATGATGAATGGAATCTCTTATATCATCAGTTTCCCCTCATCACTCATTCATTCCCAGGAAACTCCTTGCATCTTGAGGATGACTTAAACATGAAATTAAAACTTAAACATGAAATTAAAACTTAAACATGAAATTAAACTAAGGGCCTAATTCAGAATCCATGTGAGTCAGTGAGAAGGTTTCTTTGAAGCAATAACTTTAGTGGATTTTGGATCTTGTCCCAAGTGACCAGGGATGTACTCCTGCATGTCTGCGAGCAGAACGGTCATCCACACGGTTCAGGTCATATTTGAACAGCAAACACAGTAGATTTTTGTCATTTAACCAAAGAGAATGGTATCATTTTGGGTTGCATAACCTGACAGGTCAGTGAAAAACTAAGAACCTTGATCTCTCGAATCTTAGTTCTTTTATTTATACACTAGGCCTTCCTGGTTTTAATAGAAATTAAGATACTATCTTTCTTTCTCAAAGAGACCATTTGTGAAGCTGAGCATGATGTGTAATATAAGAAAGGAGAAATTAAGGACAAAACCATCAAAATACTTCTTCAGTCTATAGTCAGTGACAGCAAAGATGCTAAAATGAGATACGTTTGAGAGCATTTGAAGGAAAAATCACTTGGGTCTGGTACTCCAGTTTGGGTTGCTGCCAGATGCACTGTTGATAAGGGCACATACACATCTCATTAATTTATTTAGTCTTGATGCGTTAAGAGTAGACAGAAGCACATCTGACAAAATACAAAAGAGAACATGGGCTCAGAGATGACTTGGACGCTGCACAGGACAACCCTCTCCATGAAGAATTTTTTCCTAATATCCAGTCTGACCTTCCCCTGACATTAAGCCATTCCCTTGTGTCCTATCACCAGACACCTGAGTAAAATGACCAGCACCTCCCTCTCTGCTCCCTTAGTACCAAAAAGTTATCTTCAACATTCTTCAGGAATTTCCTGGTGTTGTGTAAAGAGTATGAATCTGATGCATGGCTGAGGGAGGCGATGAGGCACAAGGTTGAGAAAGGACCCCCTTGCTTTCTAAACTCCTTCTCAGAGAGGAGCCTAGGTGCGGCTAGACTCGGTCTTAGTCCCAGTCTTGGTCAGTGCTTTATGTCTAAAGGATTCTGTGTGTAGCCATTTACCAGAGTCAATGTTGGGCTGTCAGGGCCCCCTGAAGGACTTCCACTGGGACAGTTTCGCAAAGTTGAAACAGACAGAAAGTTGATTAAAGCCACAGGTATAGAGAGTTCAGAATTTTACTTGATAAATGCACTTACTGGAGTAGTGCTAATATATGATGATAGCGCCAGCTAAATGCTATCCTGGGTATTCTACACCAAAAGATGAAGGCACAATGCTTACCAAGAAGGGGTCCCTGTCTTGGGCGGAGGAGAAGGAGCACAGCCCATCAACTGCCTCTTTGGGGTCTTCAATCTCTTCTCTCCCCCCTGGGAGTAAACTATATCCTTTATACCCCAACCTTAGCTGTTCCCCTCCCTGGGGTGACATTTAACATGATTTGGGTGGCGAGTCGAGTACTATAGTCATATATGTTTAGCATGTACTTCTTTTAGCTCGTTATCATGCTTAGGGGTGTGAACTTTAATATTCTTTTCATGCATAATGAAGCAAAAGGTCTCACTCCGGGCACCATGGCCTTCAAGATTCTGTGTGGAAACTGTTTATGTGTTTATTCCACATTCTCTAGCCAAAACAGGGCTGTCCTGCTGCTGTAAGACTCCATCCTTCATCTGCTTCTCATGCTGACCTTGCGAATCTCCATCCACAATGTTTGCCTAAGAGATAAGCGGACACCAGTGTTTTTAACCTCTTATGTGCAATTCTCACATTATTAAACAGAACTGGCCCCAATACTAACCCTGGGGAACACCACTTGTGACCAGCCACCAACTGGATTTAACAGGTTGCCCAGAGAAGTTGTGGATGCCCCATCCCTGGCAGTGTTCAACATCCAAGTGTTGGACGGGGCTTTGAGCAACTTGGTCTAGTGAAAAATTTCCATGCCCATGTTCGGGGGGCTGGACTAGATGTTCCTTCAAGGTCCCTTCCAACCCAAAGCATTCTGTCATTCGATGACTTTCCCAGACCTCTTCAGATCTGCTGTATGCCAGTCCCAGTTAACATCTGGGAAGTTGAAGTCGTCCATAAGGACAAGGGCAAGTGATTTACAGGGGCAGTTAACTCCTTATGCACTAATACATCAGTGACATCATCCTGGCTGGGTGATCTGTAGCAGACTCCCACAACAACATCTGCTTTATTAGCTTTTCCCCTAATCCTTACCCGAAGGCTCTCAACCACGTCACCCCCAACTGCAAGCCCTGTACAGTCCAACCCCTCCTTTACAGACAGCGCTACTCCTCGGCCTCGCCTGCCTTTCCTGTCTCTCCTGAAGAGCCTGTAACCGTCCATCACAGCACTCCAGTCACAGGGCTCTTCCCACCAAGTCTCGCTTCGGCCAATGCTGTCATAGCTCTGGGACTGAGCCAAAGCTTCCAGTTCCTCTTGTTTATTGCTCATGCTGCGGGCATTACTGTACAAGCATTTGAAATGTGCTCCGCCACGCTTGGTACACTGTGGAGCAGAGTGAAAGCCCTCACTAGCACACCATCACTCAAACCTCGTCATGCTATCCCAGAGCTTGTCACTAGTGACCCTGTCCTGCCTCGCTCCTCTGCAGAGTCACCTTCCCGAGCAATGGCCCCGGCCTGGGCTTCTGCAGGAGAGGGCAGCCAGCACTTCTGGCACGTGGAGGGCTGCTACACTTCAGTGCAACGCTTCAAGCAACAGACCACAGCCCGTGCCACTGCAGTGAAGCTTCATGCTCTGGACCCAGCTGACACCTTGGTCCTTGGGAAGAAAAGCTGGCCTGAGAAGGCAGGCCAGACCCTTTGCCAACTGCCACCTTGCACCAGTGGGGACTCCCCCTTGTCCCCATTGCACAAACACCATCTTGAGTGCTCCGGGATGGAGAAGTCATGGAGACGCCTCCTTCTTGTTTCCTTCTCTACTCCCCCACAAGCTGCGAGTGGCACAGGAGGGGAGCGTCTCAGGGCAGAGCTGGGAGTGTGGAGCAAAAAGGGTACATGATGTGGAGCAGGGCTCTGCCCACCCCTCTGGTGCACCATGCAGGTACCTGCACACATCTGGATGAGAAGAAATGCAGGCGTGTGGAGCTCCAGGGCTGGAGGCAGCTCTTAGTGCATCCCTGAGGCTGAGGTTGAGGGGCCAGGAGGCAGCGGCTGACCATGCCTTGCCCTGCGGCTGCTGAGAACACCTCGACCAAGGCGAGGCTTGGGCAGCCAACCAACCCTCCCAGCTCTTCCAGGGCGCTGCCAGGCCCATGGTGTGAGTGTACGTGCCATTGCTGATGGCACAGCTGCAGGACAAGGTTCCCAGCCAAGACCAGCACACACACAACACAAACACAGATGAAGGAGAAAACTGCACTTTTATGGAATGCAGGGGCAGCTGAAAAGTGGCGGCTCCTGAGGGATCCAGGGCAATGGTGGTGTATTCCTGATGCAAGAACAGCAGGCAGGCACTTGGCCAAAATGGCCCAGAGGAGCCCTGGCAAGGGGCTGTGCTCAGCATGGCCAAGTAAGGCAAAATCCCCCCAGGGATTAGAGTTAGTCAGCCCCAGGGCAAAAAAAAATTCCTGCCTGACCCCAGACCCAGGGCACCTGTGGTGTCTTCACGCTGAAAAAGCTGCTTCTAATTTGTGCAAGAGCAGTGGGCAGGAACTTACCCAAAATGGCCCAGAGGAGCCTTGGCAAGGGGCTCTGCTCAGTGCTGCAGAGGAAGGACAAAAACTCAGGAGGACCAGTGTCAGTCTGCCCTGGGGGGGAAAAAAATCCCTCCTGATCACAGAGCCAGGGTGCCAGTGGTGTCTTGGTGCCGCAAGAGCAGCAGGCAGGAACTTACCCAAAATGGCCCAGAGGAGCCCTGGCAAGGGGCCGTGCTCAGTGCTGCAGAGGAAGGTGAAAAACCCCCAGGGACCGCGCCAATCTGCCCCGGGGGCGGGGGGAGGGAAATTCCTTCCTGACCCCAGAGCTGGCGATCGATCGGCTGTTCCCTGAGCACGTGAGCAAGACCTGCCTCACCACGGGGTGGTCACTCCTAACAGCGATGCCACCACTGCCCGACCCCTTCCCTCCCGCAGCCTGGATCCATCTCAGGGGCTTCCGAGAGTGGCAAAAGCCGCCGGACAGATCGACCTCGGGGGCGAGAATCCTTCCCGTGCCCGGCAGGACACCAGTGGGTGCCCCAAAGCACGGGGGGAGGTGCTGGCTCTGATAGCCCTTGCAGCATCTTTGCAGCCTGTTCCTTAGTGCCGCTGCCACTGGCTCTGCAGGGGATGAGGATGGCGAGCTCTGCACTGCTCCTCAAGCACCGAGAATGCATTCCCATGGGCTTGGCAGGCCACCCAGCCAAACTTTCTGCCATCCAGACGAAAAGGCCCAACAGCCGTGGGCACCTCCGGGTGTCTGTGGCGCTTCTGCTCTCCCCAGGAGCTTGTCTCCATTCCTGGAAGGAAGAAAGGAAGCAAGCAAGCAAGCAAGCAAGCAGGATTTCCACCCAGCAGACACAGCTTTGAATGTGGCCCTACCAGGAGCTGGGACTGCGGCAGAGAACCTCCAGCAGCCTCGTCCAGCCTCAAGTCTTCCCCCCCTCAGCCCCTCCAGTTAATGCCACTGGCCCCTCAAAGATGTCCTCTGCCATGCCGTGGGGCAGCCCCCAGCCAGCTCAGTCCCGATGGCGCAGCCTGGCAGGCCGGCAGTGGGGCACAGGAGGATGCCCCTTTCATCCTGCCTTGGCACGGTGACACGCGTTGTTGGGGGGTGGCCCTGTGACGTGGGGGTGCCGGGGCCCTGTGTCACAGGGGAGGGCCACACAGGAGGAAGGTCCCTGTGCCCAGGGCCAGGGGCTGTCCCTGCCCATGGTGGCCATGTACTGGGCGCAGCTGGGACAGCCTGCTGGGCTCCTCTCTGCCACCCTCTGCAGCAGGCTCCTGGTGTCACCACGGCAGGGCCAAGAGTCAGAGCACAGCCCAGTCCTGGCCAGGAGCTTCTCCTGCTGTGCCACAAGCAGCCAGGGAGCTCGTTAGCTGAGGGCCACGTTGCCTGTGCCCTCAGCCTGGAGGAGTCCAGCAGAGCCCTTCCCTGCTAGGACCTAGGGAGATCCCCTTCATCAGTACAAGGCTTGGGCATTCCTTCTGCAAGCCACACTCCCTCCCCAGGGCTCGTGTGAGTGGAGGACGTCATCCAAAGATATGCCGTGACCATGAGTCCTTGCACTCATCTCCTGCTCTGCTTGTCCTGTTCATAAAGCTCAGTGGCTGGGCCAGGGACTGTGGGAAACACCCCTGACCTGCCTCGCCTGTGCCTGTCTGTCCTGGGATAAAAATTCCTCCCTGACCCCAGATCCAGGGCACCTGTGGGGTCTTGGTGCTGCAAGAGCAGCGGGCAGGCACTCACTCAAAATGTCCCAGAGGTCTATTCCTGTTTCTATGTTATTATTATATAATATATGGATTTAGTAGCCAGGTTAGTGTTCACTGTATTAATTGATTTCTTTCTACCATGTTGAACAGTGTTCAGATCAGAACTGTAAATAAGTATTCCATATGTACATTATCTAATGAAGGAAATATTTGTAGTTTGGTCCTCAGGTATATGATACACAATGTATGAATCAGGAAAGGATACACTCAAGAAAGATTCCTTTCTCAACAGTAGTATTTTAAAATTAAATATAAAGGTTAAATGTATAAAAAGTAGACAGCTAAGAGAAAGTTAATACAGATATCTTTAATTTACTACTTTAGATATTAAAGAAACCTAAAAAGAGTGTGAAATTTGGAAATCCTTATCTAAAACCTGTGTTAAGATTATTAGTTAATATGAAATTTTACAATATGTAACTAATTTCTCAGTATATGATTTTGAAGAGCAGGATAAAGGTAATTAATGCGTAGGTTGCTAATGATTGAGCAAACTATAAAACATTACTGTAGCCCCATTGATAGTGACAAGTTTGAGGTGAGGTTGGGGGCAGGAGTTTAACATGAGTTCATAATAAATGCTAGAGCAATAACAGATGCTAATGCTGAAGTATTTTAAAGAGAAGTTAAAATAATTTTAAAAAGTGTTCTGTTTGTCTTAACACATGCATATGTCTAAGTTCCTAGTTTAGTTTGTATGAAATTATAGAATGCATATTTTGCCCTGAAGGGACTCAACCAGTTTAATAACCAGCTGTTTTTTCATGCCGGAAACATTTTTTTTTCTGTTAGGATCTTATGCAGTTTGTTCTTAAACTTTTCCAAAGCCTCCTAGCATCACAAGAGTGGAGTAGAGTGGGAGAATCGCCTCCCTCAACCTGCTGGCCACACTTATTTTGATGCAGCCCAGGATACGGTTGGCTTTCTGGGCTGCAAGCACACATTGCCAGGTCATGTCCAATTTTTCATCCCCAAGTCCTTCTCCTCAGGGCTGCTTTCCTCAGTTCTGCACCCAGCCTGTAGCTGTGCTTGGGATTGCCCTGACCCATGTGCAGGACCTTGCACTTGGCCTTGTTGAACTTCATGCGGTCCACATGAGCCCACTCTTCAAGCTTACAAAGGTACCTCTGGATGGCATCCCTTCTCTCAAGCAAATCAACTGCACCACTCAGCTTGGTGTCATCCACAAATTTGCTGAGGATGCACTCTATCCCACTGTCTATGTCATCAATAAAGATACTGAACAGTACTCATCCCAATATGGATCCCTGTGGGACACCACTTTTTACTGATCTCCATTTGGAGATGCCGCTGTTGTCTGCGATTCTTTGGATGCGTCCATCCAGATAGCTCTTTATCCATTGATTAGTCCATCCATCAAACACATATCTCTCCAAATTATCGACAGCAATGTTTTGTGGAACTGCATCAAAGGCCTTACAGAACTCGAGGTAGATGACATTAGTTTTTCTTGTCATATCCACCAGTGCAGTCACTCCATCGTAGAAGGCCACTAAATTAGTTATGCATGATTTGTTCTTGGTGAAGCTATGCTGGCTGTCTCTAATCACTTCCCTGTCATCCATATGCTTTGACATAACTTCCGGGATGATCTGTTCCATCTTCCCCAAGTCAAGTCTGTTTTGCCCTTGATGGTAATTGGTAAGTGATATCCCTGACTTTATTCTGACCCATTTTCTATCTTACTTTTTCTCCCTGTCCTAGTGAGGAGGGAGAGTGAGCGAGTAGCTGGGTGAGCACCTGGCAGCCAATCAAATTTAACCGACCACCGCACCATGCTACAGAACAATAAGGATTTTATTCATTGCTTGAGAATTAAGTAATGGAGAAATGGCTATTTATTTTTGCAACTTTTTAGCATAATGAAAGTGTAAAAAATTAGCATGCAAGAAATGTATATTGTGCCATAGTTTCACCTTGGTAATTCATTATCTGTGAGATAACACCACAGGAACCCAGTAATATGTCTATTAATGCCATCAGTACAGACACTAATGGTTTAAGCTGGAACAGTTTCTATTTTAACTCCAGCTTGCACCATATATGGACACATTTTCAAAACTGGCATATTTAGTGCATCTTGCTTTCTGGATATCTAATTTAAAATACATTTGTCCTGGTTTCGGCAGGGATAGAGTTAATTTTTTACTAGCAACTGGTACAGTGCTGTGTTTTGGATTTAGGATGAGAATAATGTTGATAACACACTGATGTTTTTAGTTGTTGCCAAGCAGTCAGGGACTTCTCAGCTTCTCATGCTGCCCTGCCAACAAGGAGGCTCAGGGTGCCCAGGGAGCTGGGAGGGGACACAGCCCGGACAGCTGACCCCAACTAGCCAAAGGGGTATTCCACACCATATGATGTCATGCTTTGTATATAACTGGGGGTTGGCCGTGAGGTGGGGCAGCCTGGGAACTAGCTGAGCATCAGCTTTGAGTGGTGACCAGTTGTGCTGTGCATCACTTGTTCTGTATATTTTTATCATCATCATCATAATCATCATCATCGTCCTCTTCTGTCCTATTAAACTGTTTTTATCTCAACCCATGAGTCTTTTCTTTTTTTTTTTTTTTTTTTTTCCATTTCTCTCCCCCATCCACTGAGGGCAGGTGGGGAGTGAACAAACAACTGTGTGGTTGTTTTAGCTGTCTGCTGAGTTAAACCACGACAGCATTATTAATGATTTTTCAGTAGTACAAATTCACAACTATCATTGATTTCAGTAGGAATTGCTCAACTATCCACAAGCCAGAAACTTTTGCAAACACATGCCTGAAATGCCTCACCTTTAAAAAAACTGGTGGGTTGACCCTGTCTGGAGGCCAGGTGCCCCCCAAAGCTGCTCTATCACTCCCCTCCTCAGCTGGGCAGGGGAGAGAAAATATAATGAAAGGCTTCTGGGTCGAGATCAGGACAGGGAGAGATCACTCACCAATTACCGTCACAGGAAAAACAGACTCAACTCAGGGAAATTAATTTATTGCCAATCAAATCAGAGTAGAGTAATGAGAAATAAACCCAAATCTTAAAACACCTCCCCCCACCCCTCCCTTCTTCCCAGGCTCAACTTCACTCCCCATTTCTCTCCCTCCTCCCCCCCAGCGGCACAGGGGGACGGGGAATGGGGGTTGTGGTCAGTTCATCACACAGTGTCTCTGCCGCTCCTTCCTCCTCAGGGGGAGGACTCCTCACACTCTGCCCCTGCTCCAGCCTGGGGACCCTCTCACAGGAGACAGTCTTCCACCAACTGCTCCAACGTGAGTCCTTCCCATGGGCTGCAGTCCTTCACCAACTGCTCCAGCGTGGGTCCCTCCCACGGGGTGCAGACCTTCAGGAACAGACTGCTCCAGTGTGGGTCCCCCACGGGGTCACAAGTCCTGCCAGCAAACCTGCTCTGGCGTGGGCTCCTCTCTCCACAGGGCCACAGGTCCTGCCAGGAGCTTGCTCCAGTGTGGGCTTCCCATGGGGTCACAGCCTCCTTCAGGTGTCTCCACCTGCTGCGGCGTGGGGTCCTCCACGGGCTGCAGGTGGAATCTCTACACCCCCTCATCCTTCCTCCATGGGCTGCAGGGGGACAGCCTGCCTCACCATGGTCTTCACCACGGGCTGCAGGGGGATCTCTGCTCCGATGCCTGGAGCAACTCCTCTCTCTTCTTCACTGACCTGGGGGTCTGCAGGGCTGTTTCTCTCGCACCTTCTCACTTCTCTCTCTGGCTGCAATTGCTCTTAGTGTTTTTTTCCCCCCTTCTTAAATACGGTATCCCAGAGGCACTACCACTGTTGCTGATGGGCTTGGCCTTGGCCAGCGGTGGGTCCGTCTTGGAGCCGGCTGGCATCGGCTCTATCAGACACAGGGGAAGCTTCTAGCAGCTTCTCACAGAAGCCACCCCTGTAGCCCCCCCGCTACCAAAACCTTGCCACGCAAACCGAATACAAAAGGAGACCAAATTAGGTGCTTACTGACATTGTGCATATTGTGGACATATTGAGTAGAAGATATTACAGATATTATTTTTCACTGGTTTGGTATTGCAGTTTTTCCTAATGCCCTCTTGGATTTCTTATTTTGTATCAAGCAGTCTTACACTACATCTGTGATATTGCTGGAAGGATCTCTTCCGAGTAATTTAAAAAGAAATTTTCTAAAATTTTGGTCCAACTTTAGTTAAATTTGTAGGAATTGTTCCAGGCCAACTGTTTTCTACTTGGAATGAGACTGTCCCATTAATTAATTTACACATATTTAAAAGCCATTCTGTATTTTTTAAATATTCATGAGGTATGAATGCATTAAGTTTTTGAATAGCTGTTATTAACTTTTTCTGGATGTTTAACGATAAAAAGAACAGTTCAGGTTTAATGGAATCAATCATTTTGGAAAAGCAACTATGATTTCAATGGAAAACTGTTAAAACATTCAGTTCTCAAGAAATACATTTTCTAAAGCAGTGGCACCATGACTTATGTTGATATTCTTTTATTTGTTGCAGATGCTATAAAGCAAGAAAGCACAGGCTGTTTTCAGGTCTGTTTGAGACTGGAAACGAACACAGACCTAGGCTTAAAAGTGCACTGTATGGCTTGTGTATATGATAGTTTTTCTCAATAGACCTTACATAAATTATCATATCTGGAAGTAAATTACAATGTAACACACAATTTGCACTCAGGAACCTTCACCACATACTATCATACTACTAGATGCACTGTGAGAATGAGAAGCAATTCAACAATATGCATGAACATAATATGTGAAGTGAATACCTTCCTGATTAACACTGCAGAGATATTTTTAGTTAGCTATAAAGTTTGCAATGCAAATGACATAATAAGCCATGCAAATGACAAAATAAGTAGTATATTATAACTATATATTTTTTATATTTATTTAAGAAATATTTTTCATACATGTTCAGAAAATGTTTTTATTTTCAGCAAAGCAGCATTTGGCTAGAAATTCCCTATTAGCTCTACAGATTTCATGAAAAGTTCCCTAACACCACTAATGACTATTAATAGGCTTCATTTGATTTTATATGTTAGTCTAAGAACATAACACAATTTGCAAAAGAATTTATACTATCACCCACATTAAGTATTGCATTATAGTACTAGTTATAACTGATTCAGAGGCAAGAGAATGCAACATAATGAATAACCATTAATATATCATTTTGTATTTGTGTTTTTCTGACATGTTTAAAAAAATCTGCAGTATGATCCTATCTGAGGCTGAAAACATTTCTTTTTGGGCCACTGGAGGCTGTGAGCTACGTGGGTTTTCAGCATTACAACTCAAACTTGGGGAGAAAACTGTATTTTTTTGGCTTGCCTCATCCATTGAGCTTTTTTATATTTCTACATGTAATGCTCCAAAGATATACATCCCTTATGTGCATATTAATTTCACCACCATCCCCAGAAGTTTTGTACATCCTCCCTCACCAGTAAGGCAGAATCAAAGGCTTTCACTCCACTGAGGGATGTGGAATGAAATCCCCCATAAGGTACCCAAGGAGGAAAATTGATTTTGTTCCTCGCCTTGCCTTTGGAGCTGAATACATTTGTGTTCAGTGAAACCAGAGTATAAGGACACAGAAACCAGAAGCTTGACTCAGTTGCCCACTTTGACTTACCTTGAAGACTCCTTAATGTATTGGTGTGGCTTAGAAGGGAAGAGCAACAGAATATACAGCAATGAAACAACTGTATTCTTTTCAACAAGCTAAATAACTTCTGATATTTTGTGCAGTGTGTAAAAATGAAATGCAGAAAAGGCCAAATTATTTACTGCATTGCACAATCAGCTTTTTATCAAGTATCAGTACAGTGATTCAAAGCTGGCTGCAAATTAGCTTCTACACTGGATGCAAGCGTATGTTCCTTTTATATCACTGGAAAGTTCACCAGCCTGACAGTGCCAGAGGCACTACCCATATTTAACGTGGTTATGAAAAAGAATTGCAGACAAGACACAATGTGGACACAATTTTTTTTTTTTTCTAGTTTTGTTAAAAAAAGATCCTCTTTGCTTTTTCATGAGGGTGGAGTATTTTGGGAAAAATCATAGCTGTCCCTCATGAGCTAGCAGCTATAAATTCTGCGTAGGTAAATGTGCCATAGATAGCCTTCTGCTTTGATTCTTCCTGGAGTTATGCTCAGTAGTGTTCTCTGTGAAAAGCTTTTCAGCTGTCCTCAGGATTTCTGACAATGGATTACAATACTTCTCAGAGGGAAACAAAGGAGCTTATCTTTACTTTTTTGCATGACTTTTAATATTATTTCTGGTATTAATTATTCAAATTTCATCATCCACTCAGTCTTCAAGAAATCTTACAGATAGCTGAAAAAAAAGAATCTAAATGCCTAGCTCTTCACATTCAGTGATCTTCATGCAATTGTAAAATGTGCATCTGTGGTATCATGTCCCTTAATTTCTTTCAGATATGTTATTTCCCATATAATTAATATAAAACTGAAACAGATTTTTAGTGAAAGATTAGTTTTTACAAATACTATATCATCAACTTCTGGACTTGTCAGCTACATCTGTAGTGTGTATACACATAAGAGATGACATATGGGCATGCTCAGTTGATTTAATACTATTGATAGTTTAGGACTTCATAAGGGATCTGAATATATCTGGTTTTACATTTGAGCTGGAGGGTGAAAGACGGAATGTAAACAAATATTCATCTGATCTTTCATTTGAATAAACTAGAATTACTATTCTCTGGACTACTAGTAGCACTCAGGGGGGTGAAAAAAGGATATATTTTAGGGATAATTAGGTTTAAAATAACTAATTTCACCTTACTTTATTATACCATGCCCACTTAAGGCAATATTATTAATTAAGAAAACCCTAATAGATAAATTCACAGTACATGTGAGCCATTCTGAGATTTTTTTGGAACATACTCTTATAAAGTGACGCTGAGCCATACTGCAAATGGCTTCTGCTAAATAATTTTTTAATGAGAACAATAAAAACCAGGTAAACTGCTTAGATGAAGTGCCTAGTCTAAAAACACAGAATGTTTCTGTAGGTATAATACGATTTATCCAAAGTTTGCATTCTCTGCCTATATGCTTCTACAAACTACAGAGATGTCGGTTCAATTACGTTTTTGTCTGAGGCCTCCTTCTTTCACCATTGTTAGAAAGCATATACCATTATTATTGGAACTACCTGAGATGGAAGTGTAAAGTGTGGCCATTGTAATTATTATTAATGATAAAATGGCCATGAATACTAACTATATAAATATTTACATTGTTGAACAGCATCTCATATAGCATGAGAATGCACAGACTCAAAGCTTTTTTTAAATCAACCATAGTTATTTTTTACTGGTACTAATTCCTAGGTGCTCCAAAGAAGGATCAAGGTTCCTTTGTACAAAATGTTAACATATATTAAAGGAAAAAAATGTCTCTTGTTCTCTTCTTCACTACCCAGGTAAATCAATTATCAACTGCCTATCAGGCATAGCACTTTTCTGACAGGAATCCTCACTTACCTGTCAGCATAGGATAAGTGTTGGAGACTACTGAATGCAAATGACAGTGTTTAATTTTATGTTACTATGTTATTATAGAATATCCTGAATGTTGCATATTTTTCCTACTCCAAACAATTTATACTTGATAAGCTAAGAACTTTGTCTTGCTAGTGCATTCTAATGCTTTCAAAGTGACCTAGCCTCAATTCTTCCCTTCTACTCTTGTTTTCATAGCACTATCAGAGTCTTAAATCCTTTACTTAAATTTGGCAGTGTCCAAAGACTAAACAAGATATAATTTATTTTGGAATATTTTACTTTTTTTTCCCTACCTCTTTTGTACACTACTGACATAAGGGATTTTAGTTTTGCCACTGCCTTCAATCTAAATGCTATTAGGTTTTTAAAGTGATGTGTAAAAATCAATAATACTCACTTACAGTTCAGGATAAGCAAAATTTAGCAATGCCTGTATTTTTTTCTTTTGCATCCTCTAAATAACCTTGAAAAAATTAGAATGAATCAATTGAGATTACACTGGAATGCAACCAGAATAACTAGATTGCAAAGGACACTGCTCCCAAGACATACATTTTTAGTAATATATAGAATTGTAAGAAGATGACTTTCATATCATTCCCCCTCTGGGGTGAATAAATATACTGTATGAATTCACAAGTTAATACCTTCTGCTGTATATTACTATTTCCAAGCCCCAAAAATCTCTCTGCAGAAAATCAATGAGGCCTCAGTGTCTGAAGGAAAGTATTTCTCTAAAAATTTAATATATTTCTTTTGAATTCTAGAAGCTTCCATTAGCTGCTAATTCAGAAAGTATTTCTAGGATGTTCTGGTGCTTGTCCTTTTCTTGGATAAGATTTTCATGGTAAAATGTTAAGTGAATGATCCAGCAGTGTACATTAAAATAACATTTAAAAGCATGTTCTAGAGTGATTGAAAACTTTACTTGTATTGCTGAAACGAGAGAGTGTTAAATCACAGCAGCAGATCTCTTCCCAGGAGGTGTTTTTTTTTTAACCTGCAATTTTAGATTTATAGCAATGCACTGAAAATACTGAAATGGTACTAGAAATATTTTTTTTAAAAGCAGGAATTTTGTTGATTTGCTTTTTTCCTAGTTTGTTCATCCAAGAATGTGATGAAAACTAACTTATGGTGCTGTGTATTATCAAGAAAAGTATGCAGCACTGTAGTAGAGTATCAGCACAATGTACTTTTGTTTTATCTGTTTTAAAACGTGACTCACCCTCACATTATGGATGGATCTCTTGAATAGAATAATTTGCCTTTTACTCGCAAGTAACCAGGACTCCAAATAGGAATTTCTGGGACTGAAGTCAAGGGCACAATTCCCATTGGCACCGATGGGTGGTGGACTCCACCTGCAGCGTTACGCGAGGTCACACGAATACCTCAGAATCAAAGGCCGAAGTGTATGCTAGGGAGGAGCATTCTTTGACAACAAAAGCTACACTGGAGAATGTTGACTTATGATACTAAAACTGAAAAAGCAGTAATTTAAAAATATTTAATTTTACTGGATACCGGCATATTTAAATCTGGTTTATTTGCAGTGGGTTTTCACTGTATTGTATTCTAGGGATAATTTGAAAAAATTTTGTGATTTCTTAACGCTAACAAATTCTGCCTTGGTTTTATCTTATTGATTTTTTAACATGACAGAAATGATAATTCTCATCCTGCTGAGCCTGAAAAATGTACGCAGTCCTACTGAACTCAACAGGATAATTCATGTGGAAGAAAAGCTATTCATATGCTTGAGAGTGTTCAGGTCTTAAATTTTTTACATGACTTCTTCTTGATAGTGAGAATGCATATAACTTTACAATTGGCTCACAGTCATTCTACATGGTAGAGAAATGTACGTCCTCCAGATCTCAAAAACTGACACACTGAGAGAGGAAATTATACCCAATGACTATTTCATATTTTCATTCCATGACAAAACAAAATAATCACATATATTCCTGAAGAAAAATAATTTTACATGAATAAAAATAAGTAATTTTCAAGTGAAAGGTGGATTAAATTATTAGAGAAGTGAGTGAACGTAATTATTTTTTATAATTTCCCTGGTGGTTAACCCCACACACATAATTTTTTTTTTTTAATGTAATACTGTGCAGAGGTAAAAAAATATTGACTGGCAGCACTTTGTCTTGTCTTTTCCCTTTGTTCCTTGATTGCTGAGTTTACACTTACCTGTTTGCTTCTACTAGTTACTGTTTTGGAACATTTTTGATTGTATGTGTATTTGTAATTAGGCCTTTACAACCGTATCTTTTGGATGCTTACATTTTACAACCATATATTTTGGGGGCTCACATCTAAATATAAAATTACATTAATTAATTAGATTTTCATACACTCCAATTCTTGATAGCATTTAAACTTTTGACAGGTTTTCCACTGACTTTAAAAGGGGTTTAGATTATTAATTGATTTCTTTCAGATCAAGCTACCTCAGCAGTAACTTCACTCAGTTCCATCTTCCTGGTTTTTACTACAGAAATTCAGCTGCAACTATTGATTTTATAATTTTTCAAAACTTAACTTACAGGTCTATCCTTTTCTGATAGAGCTGGGAAGCCACATAATAATATAAATATCATCCCCATAAAGAAAGAGCAGCTTTTTCTTGATGGTCCCTAATTTTTCAATAGTATAGAATTTATGAATTGACATAGTACTAAAAGCAAGAGTGGCTTTTGGCCTATATTCCCGCTTACATGGCCACTGGAAATCCTTTAGGAAAAGATTAGACAAGCATCTACTTGATTTAATGTAGGTATAGTCTTGAAAGAGGGAATTGGAAATTATGATCTCTAAGGGCCTCTTAAAGCATTATTTTTTTAATTTAGCTGTGTCTAATTGTCAGATGCCTACATTTATTGACAACTTTAAATTGATACTTTAAAGATTTAATTAGTTTATGATTTCAAGAAATTACATGAGTATAGGTCACAATAATAAGGAACAAATTTATCAGAAGTGAAAAAGCAGTGTTAGACAAAGTTGGATAAAATGCTGGTATATTTTTCTACACAGGCTACAAAGCTGAGAGGAGAAAAGGATTCCTTTGAAGAGTAGCATTGTTTAGATGGAGAATAAAAGAATGTGTAGTTCTTCAATCTTTTGGCTGAATGTTAAAAATACACTGGGTAAGCAACAATATTTAATCTTGGCAATATTGTGTGTGGACACAAATAGTATTTCCCCCTGCTTAGTTGCTTAACTGGTGTTTTGAGTTTGGGTTTGGTGGGGGGGGGTGGTTTGTGGTTTTTTTTTTTGTAACAATGATCTAAATGACTAAGAAAGTAGTCTACTGTCCTGGTTTCAGCTGAGAGGACTGATTTTCTTCATAGTATCTAGTATGGGGCTATGTTTTGGATTTGTGCTGGAGACAGCATTGATAATATAGAGATGTTTTTGTTCTATGGACCTATTGTTGAGCAGTGCTTACACGGGGCCAAGGCCTTTTCTGTTTCTTGCACTGCCTGCCAGCGGGATGGCTGGGGGTGCACAAGAAGTTGGGGGGAGACACAGACAGGACAGGTGACCCAAACTGCCCCAAGGGATATTCCATGCTATATGACGTCATGCTCAGTTTATAAGGAGCTTGGGGGAAGGGGGGGGGGGGGGGGGGCGGCGGCAGCGTTCAGAGCGATGGCGTTTGTCTTCCCAGGTAACCATTATGCGTGACAGAGCCCTGCTTTCCTGGAGATGGCTGAACACCTGCCTGCCCATGGGAAGTGGGGAATGAATTCCTGGCTTTGCTTTGCTTGTGCGCGCGGCTTTTGCTTTGCCTATTAAACTGTCTTATCTCAACCCATGAATTTTCTCACTTTAACTTTTCCAATTCTCTCCCCCATCCCGATGGCGGGGGAGTGAACGAGCGGCTGCGTGGTCCTCAGCTGCCGGCTGGGGTAAAACCACGACATCTACAAAGAGTTGCTATAAAATTTTTACAGTGGGCTGTCTGAGAATGGGTAACATATTAAATGAATAGCAAGAATAAGACTTCATAATTTCTACAAATTCTTGTGATCCAATTATGTTAGCTTTGCCAGAGGAAAAAATAAAAGGCATGTATCTAGTGAAATAATTGACAATTTACTCTATGGCAATAGAATTTGTGTAGAGTATATGGAAATTTATATAATTTGAATAATAGCAGAAATAAAGCTATAAGGATAAATGTAAAATATACATTTATCAATATACAATATAGCATATACCACAAGCAGTGCTACAACCTACAGCTTGATAGAAATACACAATACATTTTATATAGATTCCAAATTATATCTCTACAAGGATTTAGTCCATGAAATAGAAATAGCAGTAGAGAAATTACAGTGGAAAGATAACTCAGCACATTTAAATTGATATTGCGGAAGAATACAGCATTATTGACAGGTAATTATAAATGTTACTAAAACTACAACTGGAAGGAAAATTGTGAAATTATTTCTGCAGGATTTATGTTAGGAATTAACAGCTGTAAAGTGGATCAGATCATAAAACTTGGAGGATGTCACACCCCAGGGGAGAACCACACAAATGCATACTAGAAAGATTAGAAAATATTACAATTGAAGGCTGTTATCTCTTACACCTTTTCAAGGCTTGGGGTGGTCCTTTAAAGTCATTCCTCTCTTTTTACTTTGATATCCATTTTCGGCTACAGATATGTCCTGATAGAATCCAAGTGTTTTTTCTTCAGTACTTTTCTTCTGGAGTCTGGAGGGATTTTTCAGGCATAAGGATAGGATAGTTCATTATGTTTTATTCAGGAGCGTACAATATTCAGCCTAGCTTGTGTGGTTATGCATATAGTTCCTTGTTTAGATTTTGTGAACTTCAGTGATGACTTGGCAACTCAGATCCTTACACTTATTTTTTTTCTTCTGACATTTCTGATTCTGGGGGAAAGAAGAGAATGCATACGTTTCATACTGCCAGAACTTTTATTAACTACACTAAGAACAGATGAGCCATGCTTTTCTCACAACAAAAGTATGTTGGTCCAGACCCCTTAAAGCATTTCCTTCATCCTCTCTCTCTCCTCCCAGCAGAAAATATTTCCTACATTTTCTTTGTCCTAACACTTATTTTCATTATTCCTCAAGTTCAACAACTTCAAAAACCTTAGACAGCCACATCCTGCTAGATAGCTTCTATGTTCTACTGCCCATGAAGTGGACATTCGTACTCTTGTTTGCAAATTAAAGTATGTAGTGGAACTGGGATTAAATGCCTTTACACAGTGTGGATTCTACCAAAAGCTACACTGTGGGGTATTCTTTTGCCACATGGAAAAACAAAGATATGGATTTATGACCAATTTGAATAGAAAAAAAAAAAACCTTCAATGCAGTGTTTTGCAAAGAGTAAATTTTTTTGAGTTGGATGCACAGAGATAAATCTTCAGCGATACATTGGCTTCCTGTACCAAACTTAATATGAAGGAAATTCCAATTTTCTTAAGATTGTCTTGTCATTCACTTTTTCAGCTTATAATCCCACTTCACCATTTAAAAACAAAAGATAACTACAAACCCAAGCTTGATCTATGTTTTAAATATATCTTAGAAATGTGTACCAACCTGATTTTTTAGATGATCTAATGATAAAACTTCCTGGACAACACTGCACTTTATAAGACCAAATCACAAAGCAATTGAAATGCCAGATGAACTTCAAGACAGACAAACATAAAGTGATGGACAGGGGGAAAAACAGTCATAGCTTCATGTATAAAATAGTGGGCTGATCATAGCTATGCAGGAACTGGACCTTAGTTTATGAAACATCTGTACAAAACTTCAGATAATGCTCTACAGAGGCCAAAAAAAAGAAAATTGGATGTTAGGAATTCTTTGAAAAGCAGTATGAAATGAAACAGGGGGATTGTTCTGATCCCCTTATCTCAGAAAAGATATATTGCAACTAGAAGATTCAGAGAAGGGTAACAAGTATGACCAAGGCATAGAACAGCTTTTTACAAGGAACAACTGAATAAGGTGGGATCTTTCAGTCTCGAAAAAAAAGGCAGTTTAGTAAGGGTTATGGCAGAGGTTGCAAAAATCACTGGTGGCACAAATTCAGCAGGACTTCTAACAATAAAGCCAAGGCCAGGAGGAGCCAAGTTCAAAACAAGAAAAATTCTACAGACAGCCGCTAAGTTGTCTGTGAATGTCCTCACTGTAGGATGTTGTCAATGCAAAATCTTGACATTAATTCAAGTGGAGCCTGGCCTAGTATTGTAAAGGAGATCTACTGAGGGTTACTAAACAGAAAAAGCAAAGGAATTCCCTGACCTGAAAGTAATCAGCAACTAGGAAAGTACGTGGGGGCAGTCTCATATGTGATTGCTGTGTTCTTACCAATCCCTGGTAAGATTGTTCAGGTCCTTTGAACAAATAACGAGGTCGCCGTGGAACGTTGGTTGCATTTGCTCTCACATAAAGGCCAAGGGCCCATTTCCAAAGATGCTGCAGGCTTCCAGTCTTGCTAGTGGAAATCCCTCAGTATGTCCTTAAGTCAGTCTGGTGTTTTCTTTTTGTTAGTGTTTCTTCAGATGGGATTGCTATGAATACAAAGCAGTTGCAATGTATCTTATCAAAGTAATTTTCCTTACAGAATGGCAAAGTTTTGTAAAAATGAACTTTTTTTTTCAAATGAAAATGGGAAGCATGTGATGATACCTCTGGACAGTGATACATCCTTGTCTTCAGAAAGCAAAGGAGGTAAAACTAAGAAATATATGAGCTAGTCAAGTCAGGAATCCACTAGCTGCTTCAAGACTTCCAATGCCTCATTTGCTCATACAGGAATATAAATCAGGATATATTTTACGCAATTTATGCATAGCAGTCTATTTGTAAAAAAAACCCTCACATTGTATTTATCTCCCTACTCTTCCCACACAATCTAATTTTTTATACAGCAACTGCCAGAAATTGTAGATTTCGAATGCAAGGATTTTCACAGAAAAGCAGTTCATAGAAATGTCCTTGATCTTGTCATGGTAATCATCATCCCCTGAGCTTAGCATTTTACTGACTACAGTAATACTTTTCATGAATAAAGAAGACAAGTTCTGTGGAAATAGACATGTTTTCAGCACATCATTAATGAGTTTCAGGAGAAAATTATGTAATAGCAGTAACACAGAGCACAAGGAGCCCTTAAAACCAGACTTTTATTGAATTAAGGAAAAGGCAATGATGTTAAGGAAGCCAAGCAATTAGTACCTCATCCATTATGCTTCACTTGACAGTATAAATGGTTTCTATTTCTAGAAGGAGCAGGAAATCTTATTTTGCTCACCAAATCCATGTGAATCCAATTTCCAGCAATTTAATACTCATATCTTATAAAGATACATAGGGATTATTTAGGGTTAATGCTCAAATAAAATCAAAGTTTAAAGCTTTCAAACTATTTCATAATTAGTGGAAGAAACTCTTAAGAAATCAACAGCATAGACAGAAACACAAATAAAGCCAAAAGAGTCTCCTTTTGAATGAGAGTTAGCAGCAGTTATTTTTTTAGGGCCAGGTTCTGCCTTGATTTCCTGTCTGTGAAATATAATCATTGATCTCAACTTTCAGAGAAAACATAAAATGCAGTGATCAATCTAGTGCAGTATTTGTATCTGGAAAACCAAACAAAAGCAATACAAATCTGAATATGAATTTTACTACTGTAAAACTAGTTATTTGCAACAGGAAAGCAAGACTTAAGTGATGATGGGTATGATTTGCTTCTCTTTAACATTTTAAAGGGAAATATGCATTCCCATCCATTTTCATAAGAGCCAGTATAATGGAATACAAATCTTCAGAGAATTCTCTAGCTTCTACTATACAAAAAGCACTTGGTCTAGGTAGCACAGCCATAATTCTGCCATGTAACTCTGTATTTGATCAATTCCTCAATTTCAGGATTTTTTTTTTAATTTTTCAGAAGAAAATCAGTGCTTTGTGACTAATTCACTACTCAATGTCAATGGGCAGAATGCTATTGATTGTGTGGACAACTAGAAAGCCAAAAAGGGGAAAATGGAAAACCTGTAGAATCTGTTCTGTTTGTTTAGTAGTGACAGACTCAAGCACCTTCATCATTTTCCATTAATCAAACAACTGTTTTTATAGAAAGGGCAAAATGGAAATGTACTCACATTCTGTAGAACGAGCCTGGAAATAGAGTCCTAGAATGTAACTAAGGAACAGAAATGGCATAGCTTTTGGTAAGTAAGGGTAAAGGACAAAAGGAACCCTTGTGATTTTGGATAGTCAATATTAGGGTATACACAGAATTAATGGTAGATGCAGACTCCAAAACACTTCTAAGGAAAGGTGGCACACAGGAAAATTTTGTGTTGAAATGGAGGGAGCCCTTGACATGCACAAGAAATCTGGCTTACAGAGACTGTGGAATATGTGATCTCCTAATAACTAACAGGATATTCTCAATAATGATATATGTCATTGAGAGAAAAATAATTTGCTTTGGGAAAGAGCTATGGTGCTTCAGCAAGCTAATTAATAAGTCCCCTCATCTGAGTACACTTCTGCTCCCTCACATACTTTCCATTTAAATATCTCCTACTATAGCTGGTGACCTTCGATCATAATACAATAGCACACAAATTAACTTGGTGCTTTTATGAAACATTTTGTCTCCTTTCTCAGACTGAGAGAGTTTCATGGGAAGCAGACAGAATACAGACAGTAGTGGGATTTCCTTTGGAAGACATAGAAGGACATCATCTGACATGTGGGAAAGAACAACAGCTCAAAGAGACGATGAGAGGGTGGCAGAAGTGTCTACAGAAAAAAAAAAGAAGTTTATTCTCCATTTTACCAGCTGCTTCTAATAAACCTTCCTTTTTTTTGCTTTGTTGTTCACATAACCTATTCTGGAAATAATTAGGGGGCAGAGCGGGTGATTCAGTTACTGAGGAACAGCAGTTAGAACAATGGTTGGAAAATGTAAATTTTGCATTGCAGAAGAGTTGCCTTGTTAGTACTCTGTGTGCTAAGAATTAGTGCTTTGTGACTAATTCAATACTGATTTTCTAAGGTAGAATTCAAACAATTCATAAACTGGAGAACAGGATTTAAGGGCAGGATATTGGGGGTAAGAAGGGTAAAAATTCATTGCTCCTTTTCAAGGAAAAGGATTAGGAAGAACTACAAATACTGGTGAAGTCAGATTGTGAATCATTTAGCAGCTGGCATAAAAAACAAGTACAATTTATAAGGTAGTTTGTGATATATTAGCAAGTGCAGCATTTTAAAACCCCTGCAACTTGACTAACTGCTGTTATGAAAGGAAGTGGAAATATTGTGGAATAGCTTGAAATACATAAATAGTTTATTTGTACTCCCTGACTGTTACATTAAGAGAGGAAAATAAACACAAAGAGGCAGTGCCTGAAAAATATTGAAAATGTTTACATCATAGCAGTATTTCTTATGTGTTGGGTTTTGTTTTTTAATGCAACTTGCAGAGTTATGGAGACATTTCTAAAACATACTGAAACCTGAAAATGGGGTAAAGAGAATAAATAGAAGGAAGTTTATACTACTGAAAAAAAAGTTACTCTAAAACCCCTCTCTTTATATTAATAAAAGAAAGCTCCATTTTTAAAAGTCTGTATCAGCTTTAAATTAAATTAATTACACTTGGTATCTTAGAATAAAAATAAAGAAGTAGCTTTATAATAACATCAATACATTTATTTCTAAATATTCTAACACAAGGATCTAGTTTTATTTTCAACAGTTACTGGGAAGCTTAACTTTGAAAGTGCTTATGGGGCAGAAAATCTTTTCAAATACCTCTTAAAAATTTTGCAGAAATCTTTCTATCTATTTTTTCTTTTCCCTAAACTTTGAGCTTTGACCATCACTTTTACCTCAATGAAAAAATACATAACTTCTGTGCAACCTCTTGGATAAATGACATAGTGATTACCATTTGTTGAAGCTGTTCTGTAACTAAATACTTAAAACAAACAAAATCCTCCCTGTACATGAAGCAGCCTTAGATCAACAATTAGATCACTTACAACTATCTCAAACTTGAGAATTCTAACATTTTGTCAAGTGCCTGTGTTTCTGTACCTCATCACGTGTTTCTCGTGCATGTGGCCTTTTCAGTCCTTTCACTTAACGTGACTCATAATTTTTTCATTATACAATTTAATGGGCAAATTCCCCAGTTGTACTGAAATAGATTTTGATGCAGTTGAGGCATGGCACCAGTGAAAGATCTATGTGTCCTCTTTCTGGGTTTTTTTTTGTGCAACTCTGATTTCCACTAGTTTTTGAAAGCTCATTGTTGTCCATTAGTTTGGAAGGGACCAGCCTGAGCACAGCACTTTTTCACCTCTCTCCCTCATGTAAGAGTACTCCCTACAGGTTACAGAGAGTTCTGAAGAAAAATTTAGAACACCACACTGCTGCGAAGTCAGCTCAACCAACAACTTCAGGATTATGGAGAGAAAAAAGTATAACATTTGTATGTGGGTCAGATAACATAAAAAGCCAAGCCTGGTTTTGCTTTTTTATTTAAAGTAATGACATTCTGTCAACTGCTTAATGTTGTATGATGTAGGAGGATGACGCATTACAGGGATTCTCAAACTTGGCATTCTTTTTTGCCACCATCATTAGTGATGACAGCACTACACCAGAAATTGCATGAGTTCCTGCTTCTCTGCTAGGCCCCAGCCATGCACAGCAGAAGACAGTTCCCACCTTTCTCTCACATGGTATTAACAAGTCTAGATTCCTTGCTGTGGTCTCTACATCAGAAGACGACTATAAAAGCCTCCTTGTAGTCCTAAAATTTTGAAACCTACAAGTGCACCTTAACCCCAATCTGCAACGCGTATTGTTGTCCAGCCAGGTAAGGCTTTCTCCTTCATGAACAGTGAGTGCTGCCAAACTGCGTGAACTTTAGAACAAATGAAAAGTGTTGTTTGTTTTCTCTGTTTGCAGGCACACATTTACAGCAGCCAGGAACAGATTCCCTCGGTTGTCTCTCCACATGGGGCTAAAAGTTGGCTAAGTGCTGGCTCATGACTGCAGTTCACTATGTTGCAGTAATTTTTGTATCACACACTGAGAACTCTTAGTCTACAGCAACAACAAAAAAAAAAAGGTAAAGGTTAGTCAAACAGACTTTAGTATGATCCATAAGAAAGAATTAATTTACTGCAGCAGCTTGTATTACTGCCTGCTTAGCTCTATTTTTAGATGTTGAGATCTTCTTAGGTACATGGATTAAGTTACAGGATCCTGAATGGCAGAAATTTGTAAGGACTGCGATCGAGATACCACAGTAAGGGCAATTATTCTAAATGAGCTTGACTGGCCCAACTCATACGACAGTGGAAAAAAGACCAATATTTAGAACTGAATATGAGTTTAAAGCATTGGATGGAAGGAGGAATAGTATGATTATTTCTTCCACGTGTGTGAAAAGAACAAAGACCTTAACAAACTGGAAGAGCTGTTACGTTTTTAAGGGAAACCTGAACTATAATATCTAAAAGCCAGAAGTTATGCCTGTGGGTTTTTATAGTGCAAGTTCTTAATTTACTAGTATCTAGTAATCAAATATTTTAACGTGGCAGAAAAACACTGCATAAATAAAACTGTAGGCTTCTGGAAACAGCTGTTAAAAACTCAGTGCAAAACGATGAATACTAAAATGAAAGTTGAAATTTCACATAGAATGAAATATCTTGTCAACTTTATGATAAAGTACTTTTTGAAAATAAAAATCTTTGGAAAGTTAAGAGGCATGTTATCTGGCAAGCTCTGTTATTTTGCTGTGTGTGCAGGAATTTTCAAAGTATTCCACAAAGGCAATAATGCTCGCTCTAGGTTTAAACACTGGAAGTACTTTGTCTTTCACTTGGAACAGCGTTCATGCATGTACATTGCAAGGCACATCACATTATAAAGCAACAAAATTCCTTTCCTATTTTAGGTACTTGACATACAGCATGGTATGTCTGTTTTTCTTAGTGATTAAGAGCAGAAAAACATTTTACATATAGCAATTATACACTTTCTTTACCACTGCAACCTAACTGACTCTAATTCTAACCACCCGAAACAGATGCACTTTTTGTTTAAAATTCTGAGATGTGGA
The DNA here is from genome assembly GCF_011004875.1 of Balearica regulorum gibbericeps. Lineage (NCBI taxonomy): Eukaryota > Metazoa > Chordata > Aves > Gruiformes > Gruidae > Balearica > Balearica regulorum. Next base: position 20,984,119 of record NC_046220.1, read on the forward strand.
AGACATCTTTCCCTTTTGCCTTATGTTCTTTGCCTAAATCCTAGAATTACAGGGTATTAAGTAATCTGTTGAGTTGAACTAAAGGCCAATGAATTGAATTTTTTTAAAGTCAGAATTCATAACTTAACTGGAAAAATACCCTACAGCTTTCACATGAAAAATAAGTCTCCATTTGTTAGGTTACATCAGCCTGCTTAGAAAAGGTCAGAAAAGGCAATATTAGTATTAGTGAGAATATGCCCATTTCTGATGAAAGTTGATGAAAAATTTGAGGACAGATTCTACAAAACAAATCTGGAATCACAGTAATGCAAGACTTGGTCTCGTCTCTGCTTAGTTGCTTGTAAGAGTGGAATGAGTAAGTGTCTGATAGGATCCTGCAATACTAATTGGAAATAAGTATATGCTCACTCCTCTTCGATGAAACCATCTTTTACAAAGGGCAAACTCTTCATGCAAAACAGCACAGTCTGCTCTGCATTGTCCCAAGACTGCATTCCATATGATGCTAGAGAAGACTGGGTGAATTGCTGGAAGAAAGTTAGATGTTCCGAAGGTAAATCTGCACTCCACGTAGTAAGTGAGGAGTTACACATTTCTGTGAATGAATGACAATGACATTAGTGAGGTCTTATATACCAGCACAGCTCCATATTTATAATGACTGTGAAACAAGCTGTTAAACTTTTAAAGCTATTTTTTAGTTTTCAAATGCAAAAATAAATAATCCTTTTACTTAAAACCTTAAGACCCTCAGTGGCCTAAATGCTACTCTCCCCCTGATAAGAGAACAAGAAAAGGGCCTAAAGATCTTTTCTTTTGCACAAGTGTTGGTGCGAAGTCTATTGTACAGCATTTATGAGTCTATTTTTTCACATTTACATGGAAGTTCTTGCAGCCATCAAGGGAGAACGAGGTTCCTATTTCCCTGTTTCCTGCACGAACACACAAGGAATGCCCGAGGCCCGAGTGAAACTAGCAGCGTGCGACTTCACTCTCCTGTAACTACAGTGCCAAAGAATCCCTGCCAAATGCGGGGACTAAAAGACAGACAATAGCATTTTGGAGAAACTACCAAACGTGAGCGGTCCGATGTCGAAGGATAATTGCACTATGGGGATTGGTGCCCTGCAGAGGATTCAGACGAGCTCTGTTTCCAGGCGCGCCACGGCTGTGGTCCGCAACTGGCTCAACCGCGCCCGGGCACAGGGCAATCTCTGGAACCCTGCCCTTCCCATTTTAAGCAGCTACCTTTGCCCCTGCTAAAGAGAGTGGCAAAGCGCATCAGCTCACCGAAGCTGAAGGCGAGGGAGGCGAGAACCTGAGGCGGAGGGGCTCACCGCGCTCCGGGCGCTGCCCGCCGCCGCCTCCTCCTCCTCCTCCTTTGAACCGGATCTTTTAAGGTTTGAGGGGAAGCAGCGAGGCTGAGACTGCCGGCAGTCAGACTCCTCCTGGTGCTCAAAGCGCACCCGAGCGCCGTCCCCCAGCCAGATCCCTTCGGACACTGCCTCCCGCCCCCGGCCGGCGCGGGGGAACCGTTATCCGCCTCTCAGCCCTGGCGAGGGACCGAGCGGGAACCGGACACACCACCGGCGCCGTGACTCAGCCCCACCCCCGCCACGCCCAGTCCTTCTCTCATTGGCTAGCTCCTCTGCCCACCAGCGATCTCCGCCCCCTCCCGCGGCCTGGCGTTCGCTTCTCGCCTCCCGAGTGGCCGGCGGGCCCTGTCAATCTCTCGCGCCACGGGCACCGATCGCCCTTAGCCCAACGCTCGCCCTCTCTCTCTGGCCCCGCCCAGGGGTGCGCCCCTCCTTTGCATCCGGGCGAGGAGCGGTTCGCCCGCCTTGGGCTGCTGCCGCCGTGGGAAGGGGCGGGCGCTCCGTGCCGCTGTCGCGTCCCCTCTGCCTCGGAACGCCTCCCCGGCTGGCTCCATCTCGCAGCTCCGGTGGCAAGGCAGGGGGCAGTGCTCAGAAGTGCTGTCCGCTGCCGAGCCTCCCTTTCCATTTCACAGCGGAGCCGCTCCCCTTAGCCCTCCCCCCAGCCCTTCCCCGCAGCGGCTCCTGCTGCTCCGCGGAGCCGGTAGGTACGTGTTCCCGGCCGCCTTTCGGAGGGCTGTCGGTCGTGGCGGCCGCAACACCCCCGTCAGCCGAGGCCTTTAGCCAGCTGCTTTCTCCGGTAGCCCGGGGGGGAGGGGAGAGGCAGAGCCCCCTACGTGCGAGCGCGCGCGGCGGCGGTTGCAGGTGTCGGTTGGAGGGGCTCGGGCCGGGGTGGGGGGAGGGGCACCGTGTGTCCCGGAGCCGCTCGGATCCGCGCTGCGCTCCTTCCTCCAGGTGGAAGGGCGCCGGGGGGCTGCGCGCCCCTCCGCCGGGTGGGCCGGGCGGGAGTGGACGCCTCGTAGTGCGGGCCGTGGCGGTGCCGGCAGCGCGGAGCGAGGGGGCACGATCCACGGCTGGCGGTGGAAGGGCCCCTTGCTTTCCTGTAGCTTCTCTCCTGGGTAGCAGAAGCTGTTTGCTGTGAGACCTCCGACAGCCCCCTCCTTCTGAAGAAGCGTTGCTGCCGGCTTGTTTGGTTTCCTGACTAATTGCCGATTTCGGTGGTGCTGGCAGTGGTTAGTCCGACCGAGCTTTGAGCTGTTTTTTGTAGGAACAAGTGAGTAAGTTCGTTTTCCTGTTGTGTAGAAGCAGCTTGCTGGAGTGAATTTGTACTGGCTTGGTTAGCAGATTAGAGGCAAACTGAGCTGCCACTGCTTTTTTTAAAAAAAAAAAAGTTACTTGTTAACACACTCCGAATACAGTGGTTTTAAGTTTGATGCGTGAAAATCTCTAGGAGCGATGTTTCAGGTGATTTGCTGTGAAACCTTTACAGAGCTTATTTTCGGGCTTCCCTGTTGACTCTGCTGGCAAAACCCATAATGGGTGTTAAAGTGATGTGCCGTGTGTAAAAGGAGTTGGAATATAATCGAAGATTTTCTTAATGCATTTTGTATGTAAGATCTTTTGTAAGTACATACATAGTTATAAATACATACTGTGCAAAATTGTTCTTTATTTTGCGAGTTCTTAAGCATGATCATAAGTGAACCACACTGTTAAGCATATTCAGTGTTGCTACCTGGATTATGACTACTTGTAGGGATAAACAATTTATCTGCACTGTAGACTCAAACCTTTTATGAACACTAATAAATGTCTAGCAGATGGATTTTATCCTGAGCTGCATTGGGATGTTAAAATCCAGGATGGGAGTAATGCAATTTTCCTTTTAGAGCGAAAAGATGAGATAGAGGTTTATTTGTTAACTGTATTTTAAGAGATATGTTCTACTGACCTCAACATCCTTTTGCCAGTTTCTTTTGAATGGAGAAGTTTCAACAAGTGAAACAGTATTTGCAATGGAAATAAGTGCTATTTTATTGTACTAACCTGAAATAGAGAAATTACCTGGTAAACAGCAGACTAGTTCATCAGCTGAGAATGTTTTTCAGCTAATGAAATGAATCTCTTTGACTTGCTACTGTACTTTTGAATAAAATAGATGTGTTTGCTTATCAAATATAAATGAATTTTAGAATCTAGAATACTAGTTCTGATACAGTGATACATTGTGTTTTCTCTGATTTTTTTTGTTTTGTTTTTTCTGTGTGTGATCAAGATAAAGATATTCAAAGTTAGTTAGGAGATGCAACCTGTTTGTTTGGAAGACTTGCCAGCCCTGTTTTAATAACCTTTCTGAAGTTACTTTCCCCCCCCGCCTCCCCCCTCCCAAAAAGTCATTGAACCTGTAAAAGAGTTTTTCGTCATCCAGTTTACTTATGTGCAATTAACAAGACTGAATTTACTTCCTGTGATAACTTTTCATTTTTTAATAGTCTCATAACTAGATTAAATATATTTTAAAGCTGACGTATCTAAACTTAGTGTCTCAACTGCATCTGCCAAGTGTGTCCTATGAAGAGAAGATTGTTTATGCTTCTGTAGTGACTATGCTAAGTTGTTCTGTGATTAGAAGTATCAGTCACATGTATTTGTAACATCTTTACTTTTGTCTTAAAATTGTGTTTTAATACAATATTAGGAAGTCTCCTGGTGTTTAGGATGAATTTAGTTTAGTTATGACTTTGAGACAACAATAGAACAAATGTGAGGAAATAGGGAAGTGGCAGTGGTTACTGTTCTCCAGTATCTTGTTATTACAAGAAACAACTTTCTGAAGAACAGGGTACTGATCAGCTGTGTTAACTATCTCTGTCTTTTCTTAATATGTCATACCAGCTAAACTTTTTTTTTTCTGGTCTATTTTAACAAAACATATAGCTATTTCTTGTTCATTAGGTTTTTCTTTTTACTTTTAACTGGTTATTTTGGAATAGCATACGCAAAAGTTATACTGCAATTAAAGGCACACATAAATCACAGGAAAAACAAAGTTGTAAAGGAGTTTGCGGTGTTGCTTCTTAGCAGTTTAAGCTCACTGATTCCACCAAAAATAAACTGCAAGAGTTTTCAGTCAATCCTACATATCCCACCCACAGTTGCGTGAGCAGAAGAGCTGACACAGTGCTTAGGGGAAGAGCAGGACAATGCTTTTCTGCAGCACACTGTGGTTAGATGATCTTAAACTGATCATGATACCTGTGGGTTATTTAGCAATGAAAATGGGATGGTGTATGCCTGAGGAGCAAATAATGTACCATGGAAGAGTAAGCAAAAAGGGTAAGAACTATAACATGTAGTTTGCTTTGCTTCTGGCACTTTAATGTTCTTTCAAAAATATTTTGAGACTTCTGTATAATTGTTTTCCCTAATCTATTAAAAGGTAAAAAAGTAACTTTAATTGTTATATACTTTCTGGCAATCCTTAATTTGAATTTTTTTTTTCTATGCAGGCATTTTAATGCTTTCTCAGTGCTGCTGCAGAACCAATGCAGTGAAATCAAGCCTGCTGCTGCTGAGCTTGTCTTTCGAAGCGTCCTTCCGAGTAGCCTCTTAGACATTGTCACAGGGGTTTTAGGGTTTTGTGGGCCACAGCTGAAATAGCTTAATCACATACTTCTTTCCTCACTGAACTAAATATTTGCATAAATAAAAGCAGACTAATAAGAAAGTAGTTAAAAACTAGGCTGGTGATCACAGGTAAAGACAGTGATGGGAACATCTGTCTCTCCCCGTGACCTTAGGTAAGCTACTTATAATTTAATGTCTTCTCTTCAGCATGGGGAGAATGTAGAAGAGGAGGCATTACATACCAGTCTATGCTATAGAACTGGTTTGGATGTTCATTACTTTGAAAGTACTGCTTTCAGAAAGATCTCTAAGGAAGTTCTGAAACTTAGTAAGCAGTAAAGTATTCAGCTATGTTTAAAAAAAAAAAGAATTAATTTTGATCAGATTTACCTCACCTGTTATTTAGTTCCAGTGTTCAATAGATGGTATGTTCATTACCGTAAATGAATGAGTAGGAGGATTCTTTCTAAGAAAAGGTACAGAGAATATTTGTAAATATTAAATATGCAACCCTTCCAGAATATTACAAATGTGTTTACCAGTGCATTCTCTTAGGATATTTATTGAACTGCATTATTCATCTGTTACATAAAGCATTTTTGTCTGAACACATTTCAGTGTAGTTACCCCTCATGCACTTTCTCTTTTTTGTGTATTCCTTTATTTGGTTGTTTTGAGTATATCTACATGTAAAAGCTCAGCATACATTTTAGGAAACCTTTTTAGCAAGATGGATAATATCCACTTTTGAATGTTCAAAGAGGGGTATTTTATATGAAATAAGTGTACCCTGTAGGTATGGAAAGATGACAATTCTTTTTCATTTTTTTGCTATTTGTGTGTCTAGTAGTATCCCATTGCTGCCTTGTGCAGTGGAGTTAGGAGTGATAGGAGACACATTAATAAGTCAGAACTGTCTTTGCAGAAATGTTTACTCAGATAACTGTAGGTCACAGAAGTCCATGACAGACACAGAGGTAAGATTTGCATACTTCAAGGAGGTTTATTACTTACTCTGACTTTGTGTAGAACATCACTAATGTATTACAACATATTTTCCTATGCTTTATGATCTTCTATTAAAGCTTACTAGCCTGTTTAATTTTTAACAGACCAAAACTTTTAAAATTACTAACAGATTTTAGCTAAGTAAAACAATTATTTATTGTCATTTTCCTAGAAAGGATTTTTCCTAGATTACATGGATGTAATTGCCTGTGTGGGAATTTATAGTCTTCATCATTCACATATTTAAATTATGTTATTTTCAATTAAGACCTGATGTGGACTACAACAATGGAAGGTAATGGCCTTTTCAGTAATAAAAATATAGAGGTGTTTTATGACAGATAGGGCTTAGATTCCAGTTTAAAGTACATGGTTTGTCACGTTTTTTAGTCTCTGTTTATTCATTGAGTAATTCTTGAGGTGCCATGCTCTTCATTCAGTAAACTATGTACAATAACAGAAAGTGGATGGAACAGTTTTAAACAGAAGCGTAGTTAATGGTGATGTTTGGGTAGCAGTTAGCCTATGGAGGTCATTGAGACCACTGGGTCTTAAGAGATGCACTAAACCTACTGTGAAACTGCAGTAATTGAAACTATGTTGCAGGCTGTTGGGAAGGTTGTCCTCTCTACTACCAGGTATTTCTTCCCCTGCCCCGTTCCTGGCTGTGTAGTTTTGTACCTCAGCTCTTGTTCTGTGTCTGTCTTTTGTATCCTCCACTGAGTTGATGCAGCTTCTGTTCAGTAGCAAGTTACCGTCAGGTGTGTGAACTTTCTATTAAGTTAGTGAGTGTACTGGCTCTCACCTCTCAGGTGTTTGAGTGCTGATGCTGCTCTAAAGTAAGCAACAGGAGCAGCAGGTACCTGTGGCTAGATGCAGCAGCAGCACAGAGCCATCATGCTGACACATTATATTGTCTAACTGAAGTTTTATTTTGAAAAACACAGGCTCAGATGGTCTATATTGTAGCATTAAAACTGTTCTTTTTGTTTGGGCTTGAGGTGCTAATTACCTAGTGAATGTTTATCTGTTATGTTCGGAAGGCTGCATGGCCTGTATATAGAAAAACACTGTTGTGCTTCAGAAGTAGGAGTTCCTTAGTGGATTATCTTTGATGCTGGAACTTGTGATTTAGTCCAAGGTAGGACACACATTTGCAGCCTAGAAGAAATTACTACTTAAAAATTGTATTATTAAATACAGAAAAGATTTTTCTATACATAAGGCACTAAACATTTTCCAGTTTAGGTCTTTATATTGGGACTTAAATGAAGCAGCTTGCATTTCTGTATGTAAAGACATGAAAGACTTTTTATGTTTCAACAGCTTTTTAATGTAGTGATACAAAGCAGTCTTATAAAGGGATTCAGTATTGCTTTAGAGGAGTGCCACTAGCTTAAAATGAAGTACATAATTAATTTCAGATGTTATTGATATTGTTGATGTCAGTTTAAATGTAGATAATGTCCATATAAATACAGATATCTTAAATTTGGCAGTAATCTTGGGAACATGAAGTAATATTGTAGAGATTGCAGTCAGGGACATGATTGCTCTAATGATCATGGGAGACATGTTTTACTCTAACCTCAACCACTAGTATCTTCTTACTTGTGCCTTGTGAACATTGGCTTCTGAAAACAAAGTAGTTCAGCATAAAACGTTCTTGCTCTCTTTCTGTGGAAGATTGCCACAAACAATTACTGCTCATTCCTTTCTTACAGTATTCCAGGAGCAGGTTGCTCAATGTATCAGGTTATGAAAGTTTTTACTTCTGTTTAACATTTGGCAGTACGCTGAGGCATCTCTCAATCTGGAGAGATAATACATGATGAAACTTGAATTTACAAGTAACAGTAAACAGGCAGAGAAGAATTTTATCAACAGACAGGAAGAAGATAGAATGGCTAAATTTACTCTTAAGCTTTTGCCAGACCAAGAGATAAATGTCTTTGCCCTCCAGAAATGCACTTTTAATGTTTGCTTTTAATTTTCTGACTTTAAGCTCTAATAAAATCTGTTGATTGTACTTGGAATTTTCTTCTGGAAAAAAGTATTTATAAAGGAAACTGGGTATTTTTGTCTGCAGTTATATCATCTGCTGTCTATACAAATGTGGAACTTGTTGGGCAATTTTAACCAAGCTTAGATTTTTATGCCTCTGAAGATACATTCCTATAAGCTTCATAAAAACCAATTTAGATAGAGTAGATATTGGGTCGCTGTCCACATTGAAGGATGGATGTTACCTGTTTTGTGTGGTGGTAGCTTGAGAGCTGTTTAGCTTGCAACTTGTAGTACTGGGCAGGCAATGGTACATGCCTCCGCTGAGTGAGAAGTGAAGTTAAGAGTTTTATTGTGGGGAAAAAACTAGGGGCTTTGCTAAAAAGAGAGCCCAGGATGTAACAGAGGGAGGCCTGGGAATACTGTGGAAACATGGAAGATAACCAACAAACTGAAGTTACTGCAGTGAGGCTGCGTGCGTGTTGAACGCTAATCTGTAATGACTGAAGTTTAGCTAACATTTTTGCTTTTGAGGAACAATTGGCTTAGTCTGAATCATCTTAGTCTCTCTAAGTAGTAAATGAAGAGTTTCCTACACAGTGCATGTATCTAGATACTGACATTTTCTCATTTTTGTACATGAGAATTTTGTTTTGAATTAGAATTAGTGTAATTAGTTAATTGCCATCAGACCTTGGCAAAACTGATATCAGTAGCATAGAGGTTATTTTGTTCTCAGAACTTTTCATTTATGCCAGATTATTTATGCATCTTTTGTGTTCAGTATGAAGGTGGCAAGTATGATTCTAATTGGTGTAGTGTCTGAGGCTTTTTATCTGTAACATTTTATTCCATATTAAACTTATACAGCAAGAGGAAAACTTTATAGAAGCCTGCTTGAGCATATAATGCTGTAGTTTCATTTTAATAAAGGCATTTTAGGTAGACATTGCAGTGAAAGCCATGTATGTGACGGGAGAGTTGCAAGTATAGCTGATAGTAAAGTACTTGGAATTCATTGCTGTAGAAGGTACCTGTCTATGGAGCAGAATCATTTGATTGCCATGTAGTTCGTTATTGTCAGAAAACCCTGACAGATTCATAGCTGCAAAACTTACTCTGGAGATATTTACCTGTAGTATGGGTTATCCCTTTCCTTATGTGTAGAGTTGGCAGGAACATCTGTGGTTAACATCTGTTGTAAGGTTGTGTATTTTCAGTGGCAAAACCATTGTCAAATTAAGTTGCAGTCTTTCATGCTAGTTTCTGCCTCAGATAGAAATAGGAATATTTTGGATTAAACCACCTGGCTGATTTGGAAAATAAACATAGAGAAAGACCTACCAATGTGAGACCCCCCCCCCCCCCCCCAAAAAAAAAAAGCAGAATGAAAGAAAAAACACTAACCCATCCAACTAACCAACTTGCTGATTAAGTTCTGTTACAGTTAAGTTAAAGCATGTACTAGAATTTTGGTGGGGTGATATATCAATCTCTTCATTGTAACTTAGTCAAGTTTTGCTGAGGTCTAAGGCTTTTGGAAACACCATTTATAGCAGTCCAACAGAGCTGACAGTTTGGAAAAAATTCTACAAAAGTTAAAATCCTGACAGTGTTTAAGTCTGGGCTGCATGAATGGAACAAAACTTTTCTGGAACTTGCTCTGTCACGTTGATGGGAGATTGCCATGCTGTGCTGGAATTTAGCACAAAGTGACTTTCCAGCTTGTGATTTTCTGTGGTTTATTTGCTTCTACCCAGGAAAAGGACTAAAGGCAACAGTGAGTGGGTGATAAGGGCTGTGGCTTGGGCTTTATCTGAGCTGGGGAACAAAGGAGTGTTTCCCACCTCCCAGGTCCCAGTGCATGTGTCCATACTGGCCATGTATGGAAGAGCACATTTTGAGCTGCAGTTCAGTACAGTTGTAGTTGGACTAAAAGAGGAGAGTTATAGGGGGAAAAACCAAAGTGATTCAGGAACAGTTGAGAGGGCAAATGAATTTTGGTAAGGTCAGAATGAGGAAAGGCAGAGGTACTAAAACATATTCTCAGTAGTTCTGTGTTGTCAAAGCCTTTGAAACTTAAGTACATGCCTCTGCAGGTCTGACATCATAAAAAGGGATAATGTTCAATACTATTGGTAATAGATAGCTGTCTTATTGGATCAAATAATGATCTGTCAGCCATGAGCATGTGATATCTTATTTTCTAGACATGTTTTTCAGGAGTGTAGCACAGTAGTTAATGTCTGATGTGATGGCAGTTGCAAGTTGAAAAATTTGAGGTAAAATTACCTAACTTGAATTTGGCTTCCCTCTGAGTTCTTACAGTAGAATATGACCATGTAACTAAAGATAAGGGTGAGGGGGAATTAGCCTCAGTGGATCAAACAGACTTTTCATTTTGAAAGCCGCTCTTTACAATCACTGTGGAATGCTAGAGCACACTATGTACTTTATCCTATCCGAATTCTAACCTGAAAACAGAATTAGTGTCTCTTGGACTCTTAGAAAGTGGTTTTTTCCACATAGCGCTGGAGTGCTTCACCATCATGCCTAATTTTATCTTCAGATATAGTTATGGTGTTAGATGAAATGTAATGCTATCCTTGCTTTGTTTTCTAACTTTTAGATGTGTTCAACTTCACAGTTTCTTTAGCCTAGCTTTAAGCTAGTCTATAGCTTTCAGTTGTTCTGCTATAAATGCTGAGTGCTGATGGTACAATGCTTGATGTAGAAAATTGAAGCATCCATTATGTAGCATTAGCTAGCTCAGCATTAGCTTTCTGTCAGCTGTGGACAATATAGCCCATTTAAGTGTGTGTGTGGGTGGTGTTGGAAAAGTGAAAAAAAAACAAATTACTGGAATGCTGCTTAACCATCAGTTACCTCATTTCTCTGCTCTTTAGTAAATAAGCTTTAATACTGTCCTTATATTTTTTAATTATTTCTTTCTGAAAACTGACTTTCAGCTGTTACTCTAAAATGATTATATGATCCTAGAAGGATGCAAAAGTTTTAACCAAGTAAATACATTCAGTTGCATGGAATCCTAAAGTGAAGTTGGTGGGATTTTGTCCTGAAAGCCTATAAGGAAGTGTGATTTGTGGATTAGGGCCAAAATTTTCTTCTAGGTCAGTGAGGAAATATAAATGTTTATGCACTGAACAGAAAATAGCAGTCATCAGTTGATGTTCGTTTTAAGTTTACAGAGATAAAGAGATTGTTTGGGGATTTTAATTGTTACATAGTTACTCCAGCCAGTCATTTAGGGAAAAATTGTATTGAGTTAGGGTGACCCTGAGTACTGTACATGTCTTCTGATGTAACAGTATTTTGACCAACTGGCAATTGGGTGGTGGAGAAGGCTGCATTATTGTTGGTTAGATAGTAGTCTCAGTGACAAAATTGAATGTACAGATCAGATACTAAAGTTTGGATATTGATAGCCCTCAGATCTCTTCATGCAACTTTAAACCTTGGTACAAGAAAAATTATAGTACCTTACCTAGAATGGACTTTTTAAACAAGAATCAATAAAGGTATATTTTTTGTTAGTTTTTGTATGGAGGAAGATTAAATGTTTTAATAAGTAAAGCTGGCTTTCTGTTAGATTTTGTGTATTAAAGAAGGATTATATGTGACCATATGCAGCTTGCTAATGGACTTTCCCTAGCAAAATAGCTATACAAGTGTGAATTTCAAAGCTCATTCTAGAATCTTGAACTGATTATGTTCGTTGAAAATAACGTGTGGTAGTTGATACTGTAAGAGGGAAATGTAATTTTGGATTTTTTTATATATATACACAACTTGACAGGAAAACCTGACTTTTCTAGAAGATTTGGCAGTGTAAATTTTCATTCATGAGAAAGCCACTTGGACTTACCTTGACATTTTCAATTAGCATGCTTATTTGAGTGAATCTGCTTGGTATGTATTTCTGAACTGAAACTGCGTGTATGTAGACTTGCATGCAATTACAGAAAACTTAATGTTGTATGGGAAGAATCCTAAAAGTCTGTAAAAGTAAACAAATAGATTTTTTTAAAAATTCATCAGGAATGCTGATAATCTCATTTGCCTGCCTGTCCTGGTTTTCGGCTGGAATAGAGTTAATTTTCACAAGAAGCTGGGAGGGGACACAGCCAGGACAGCTGACCCAAACTAGCCAAAGGGATATTCCATACCATGTTCAGTATATGAGGGGTGGGGCTGGCTGGGGAGGAGGATTTGCTGCTTGAGGATGGGCTAGGCATCAGGTTCTGGGCAGTGAGCAAATTGCATCGTGTATCACCTGCTTTGTATATTCTTTTACTAGTATTGCTATTGTTTGTTATTTTTGCACTTTCTTTGCTGTCCCAGTAAACTGTCCTTACCCCAACCCATGAGATTTACCTCTGTCTTCTGATTTTCCTCCCTATCCCACTGGGGATAGGGGAAAGAGTGAGTGAGTGGCCTCATGGTGCTCATCTGCCAGCTGGGGCTAAACCCTGACAGTTCCTGACAGTTTGGTGCCTAGCATGGGGCTTGAAAGGTTGAGACGACATCAGATCTGACCAGAGCATGTTAAAACAAATGTTATACGCATTTAATATATTAAGGTAAATAGCCCCGGTCACAGTGGTGTTTTGTTTGTTCACATGACTGTGTTACATAAATCCTTACTTGCTGTATGTGTTCCCTGTGGTGCTGTTTGTCGTCTCTGGGATTCTCATTTTGAGAGGAATTGGGATTCTTATTTTGCTCTACTGTGTAATATCGACTTATGATAACCTCACTGGTCATGAGGTTACGCTGGCATTTGTAAATGGTATTGCTGTCATGCCCATACCTCTGGTGACATCTCTTGGAATTGATTAATAATCACACCCAATCCGTGAGGAAAAAGGAGGGGGGTGTACTTTCCCCAGCTCTTTCAGCTCCCTTTTTTCCTTCAGGCTAGTTACAACAGCTTTTGAGAATTTTTAATATCCTTGGGATGTTAAGCCAGCATGCTCTGATTGCTCTGTCTCCTGAATGTGTTCTTTAGGATTACAAACAATTGTTTTAAGAATACCACCCAGAGATCTGCCCTGAGTCTGAATAGTCATGGGTGGCATGGCATGTAGAGAATATGGGCAGGTATCCAGAGAACTTCTCACCTTCAATGGTTTGGAACGTCACTCCCAAACAACTGCAGGACCCTGATGAAGTGATAGAATATTTGAAAGGAAAATGCTGTGGCTATTCCAAAGAGGCACAACTTACTGCACTGTGCTGGGCCCTCACCAGTATCTACCAAACACTGCTTGATACTAGGCAGCACCCTTGGGGGAAGAGAGGGAAAACAGATGACAGGCACAGGCTTCTCCAACCCCAGTGACAGGCACTGTGGCTGCTCAAATCCTGGCAGTGGACGCTGACACTGCTGAAACCCTGGTGTCAGCTACTGCAACTGAATGGAAAAACCAACCCATGCTGATATCAGTCACCTCCATATAGAAGAAGAAATACACACAAAAAAACCAATAGCTTGCCTAGTAAGGGATGATGATGAACTTGGACCATCATGAGAACAGGAGGAAGAACCAGAGGTAATTACCTGATTCCTGTCCCTGAGTGAGCTGTGAGATATGCGAAAGGATTTCAGCCACCATCCAGGCGAGCGCATCGTTATCTGGCTGCTCTGATGCTGGGATAACAGGGCCAGTAGCCTGGAATTAGAGAGCAGGGAAGCCAAGCAGTTGGGACCCCTGTGTAGGGAAGGGGGCATTGACAAGGTAATTGAGGAAAAAGATACAATCCCTCAGCCTCTGGAGGTGACTTCTTTCACATGTGAGGGTGTCATGGTTTAGCCCCAGCTGGCAGCTGAGCACCATGCAGCTGCTCACATACTTTCCCCTACTGGGATGGGGGAGGGAATCAGAAGGGTAAAAGTGAGAAAACTCCTGGGTTGAGATAAAGTCAATTTAATAGGTAAAGCAAAAGCTGTGTGCACAAGCAAAACAAGACGAGGAATTCATTCACTGCTTCCCATCAGCAGGCAGGTGTTAGCCATCTCCAGGAAAACAGGGCTCCATAGTGCGTAATGGTGAGTTGGGAAGATATATGCCATCGCTGTGAATGTTGCCCCTCTTCCCTCTCCTCTTCCCCCAGCTGTATGTGTTGAGCATGATGACATATGTTATCGACTATCCCTGTGGTCAGTTGGGGTCGGCTGTCTCAGTTGTGTCCCTTCCCAGCTTCTTGTGCACCTCCAGCCATCCTGCTGGTGGGGTGGTGTGAGAAGCAGAAAAGGCCTTGACTCTGTGTAAGCACTGCTCAACAATAACTAAAACATCTCTATTATCAACATTGATTCCAGCACAAATCCAAAACATAGCCTCATACTAGCTACTGTGAAGAAAATTAACTCTATCCCAGCTGAAACCAGGACAGAGGGAAAGGTATCCCTTCAGTGAAGATTTTGTATGTCACCCAGGCAAGTGAACCACCATGGGGAAGAGGTATCAAGTACCTGAGAGAATTAACCATGCAGGAGGTAGTTTATTATGACCTGGACAATGCGTAGCTACCCACTTCTGATGAAGTCCAATGTACCCAACTCGTGTGGTGGAAGTTTGTATTAAGTGCATTATCATCGTTTGCCAACTCATTGGCAGTAATGGACTGGAAAGACAAAGAGGCACCAACGGTAGATGAAGTGACTGGCCAACTCTGGCAATATGAAGAAAGTCTCTCTCCTTTGTCTCATCTGTGGAGAAACTGTCCTGGAAGGTCCAGCAGTTTGAAGACTGTGTGTCCTATTCCCCACCTGTCTGGACCAGTATCTCAGCTATTCAAGTAAGTGTTCCTCTGCTCAAGAGAGAGGATATAATGGGTACACACCATGAGACACCCTGTGGTTTTACCTGCATGACCATGGAGAGGACATGAGGAAGTGAGGTGGAAAACCTACTTTGACCCCAGAGGTGTGGGTACATGCATTGCAAGGAAAAACAATTTCAAATGGAGGTTCTTGCAGGAAAAATGCCCTCCAGTTTCCAGTGGACAGTTCCCCAGACACAGTGGAAGGACTGATTGCACTTATGATCCTCTTGAAATGACTTCTAAGTCATTAGAAGATGAACAGGATTAGAGGGGCCCTGCCTGCAGCCAGATGATGGAAAAGGACAGCTGAATTTATTGGACTGTGTGGATTCGATGGCCCAGCATATCAGACTCCCAGGAGTGTAAGGCTCCCGTGGATGCCGGTGCACAGCGTACCCTAATGCCATGAAGCCGTGAAAGGGCAGGACCCATCTGTATTTCTGGAGTGACAGGGAGATCCCAACAGCTAGCTATACTGGAGGCTGAAGTGAGTCTAACTGCGAATGAGTGACAGAAGCACCCCATTGTGACTGGCCCAGGGGCTCTGTGCATCCTTGACTTAGACTGCCTCCAGAGAGGGTATTTCAAGGACCCAAAAGGTGCTGGTGGGCTTTGGATATAGCTCCTTGGAGTCAGAGGAAATTAAACAGCTGTCTACCTTGCCCGATCTCTTGGAGGACCCTTCTGTTGTGGGGTTGCTCAGGGTCAAAGAGCAGCAGATGCCAGTCACTACCACAACAGTGCACCGGCAGCAATATTGCACCCTGATTCCTTTCCATAAGCTGATTTGTCAACTGGAGAGCCAGGGAGTGATCAGCAGACCCCGCTCACCCTTTAACAGTCCCGAAAGGCCAGTGCAGAAGTCTAATGGAGAGTGGAGACTGACAGCAGACTATCGTGGCCTGACTGAAGTCATGCTGCTGCTGAGTGCTACCGTGCCAGACGTGCTGGAACTTCAGTATGAACTGGAGTCAAAGGCAGCCCAGTGGTATGCCACGGTTGGTATCATGAATGTGTTTTTTGTCAATCGCTTTGGTGTCAGAGTGCAGGCCACAGTTTGCTTTCACTTGGAGGGGCGTCCAGTACACATGGAACCGACTGCGCTAGTGGTGGAAACACAGCCCCACCATTTGTCATGGACTGATCCAGACTGCACTGGAATGGGGTGAAGCTCCAGAACATAAAATCATAGAATGGTTTGGGTTGGAAGGGACCTCAAAGATCATCTAGTTCCAACCCCCCCTGCCATGGGCAGGGACACCCTCACTAGAAGGGGTTGCCCAAAGCCCCATCCAACCTGGCCTTGAACACTTCAGGGATGGGGCATCCACAGCTTCTCTGGGCAACCTGTTCCAGTGCCTCACCACCCTCACAGTAAAGAATTTCTTCCTAACACCTAATCTAAATCTACCCTTTCTTAGTTTAAACCCGTTACCTCTTGTCTTATCGTTACATGCCCTTGTAAACAGTCCCTCTCCATCTTTCCTGTAGGCCTCCTTCAGGTACTGGAAGGCTGCTATAAGGTCTTCCCAGAGCCTTGCCTTCTCCAGGCTGAACAACCCCAACTCTCTCAGTGTGTTCTCACAGGAGAGGTGCTCCAGCCCTCTGATCACCTTCATGGCCCTCCTCTTGACTGGCTTCAACAGTTCCATGTCTTTCTTGTACTGGGGCCCCCAGAGCTGGATGCAGTACTCCAGGTGGGGTCTCGCAAGAGTGGAGTAGAGGGGCAGGATCACCTCCCTCGACCTGCTGGTCACACTGTTTTTGGTGCTGCCCAGGACACGGTTGGCTTTCTGGGCTGCAAGCGTGCATTGCCGGCTCATGTTGAGCTTCTCATCAATCAATACCCCCAAGTCCTTCTCCTCAGGGCTGCTCTCAATCCCATTCTCCACCCAGCCTATAGTCGTGCTTGGGATTGCACCGACCCGCGTGCAGGGCCTTGTACTTGGCCTTGTTGAACTAACATCTGCAATACATTGATGACATCATTGTATGGGGCAACACAGCAGAAGTAGTTTTTGAGAAAGGAAAGAAGATAGTCCAAATGGTTCTGAAAGCCAGTTTTGCCATAAAACAAGGTCAAGGGACCTACATAGGAGATCCAGTTTCTAGGAATAAAGTGGCAAGATGGGCATTGTCAGATCCCAATGGATGCAATCAACAAAATAATGTCTCCACCAACTAACAAAAAGGAAACACAAGCTTTCTTAGGTATTGTGGGTTTCTGGAGAATGCATATTCCAAATTACAGTCTGATTGTAAGACCTCTCTATCAGGTGACCCAGAAGAAGAGTGATTTCAAATGGGGCCCTGAGCAATGACAAGCCTTTGAACAAATTGATAGGAAATGGTTCATGCAGTAGCCATAGAGCCAGTCCGAAAAGGACCAGATATAAAAAATGTGGTGTACACTGGAGCCGGGGAGAATGGCTGTATCTGAACTCTCTGGAAGAAAGCACCAGGGAAACTTGAGGTTGACCCCTGGGGTTTTGCAGTCAGGATACAGAGGATTTGAGGCCTGACACACTCCAGCTGAAAAAGAGATACAGGCAGCATATGAAGGGGTTTGATCCACCTCAGAGGTGGTTGGTACTGAAGCACAAGCTCCTCCTGGCACCCTGACTGATGGTGCTGGGCTGGAAATGTTCAGAGAGAGAGCCCCCTGTACACACCGTGCAGCTGATTCTATGTGGAGTCAGTGGGCTTGAAGAGGAAGCCGCAGTCACCCAGGAATTCTGGAAGTGATCACAGACTGGCCAGAAGGGAAAGATGTAAGAATATGGCCTGAGGAGGAGATGACGTGCTGAATAGATTCCACTGTATAATAAACTACCAGAAAATGAGAAGCAGTATGCCTGTTGCATATTAGGAAAGCTTCAGAGGTGGAAGGCTGCTGTATGGAGTCCTACATGATGAGTTGCAGAGGCCGCTGAAGGAGAAGGTGAATTGAGCCGGTTTACAGAGGTGAAAGCCATCCAGCTGGCTTTAGACATTGCTGAACAAGAAAAACATGCAGTGTTCTGTCTCTATACTGGCTCATGGATGGTGGCCAATGCCCTGTGGGGATGGTTAGAACAATGGAAGCAGAGCAACTGGCAACGCAGAGGCAAACCCATCTGGGCTGCCCGATTGTGGCAAGTTACTGCTGCCCAGTTAGAGAAGCTGGTTGTGAAAGTACATCCCGCTTACGTACTCAAGAGTTGGGCCACTGAGGGACATCAAAACAACCAGCAGGTGGATCAGGCTGCTAAGACTGAAGTGGCTGAGGTGGATGTGGACTGGCAACATAAGGGCGAGTTATTTATAGCTCGATGGGCCCACGACACCTCAGGCCATCAAGGAAGGGATGCCATATATAGATGGGCTTGTGATCGAGGGGTGCACTTGACCGTGGATGCTGTTGCACAGGTCATCCATGAATGTGAAAGATGCACTGCAGTCAAGCAAGCCAAGCGGTTAAAGCCTCTCTGGTACGGAGAATGATGGCTGCAATAAATACATGGAGTCCATGCAGATTGGTTACACCACACTCCCACAAACCCACCAAGGCAAGTGCTGTGTACTTACAATGGTGGAAGTAGCCACCGGGTGGCTGGAAATACATCCCATGCCACTGCCCAGAACACTATCCAGGGCCTTGAAAAGCAAGTCCTGTGGTGACACGGCACCCCAGAAAGAATTGACTCAGACAACGGGACTCATTTCCAAAACAACCTCATAGACAGCTGGGCCAAAGAGCCTGGCATTGCGTGGGCATATCACATCCCCTGTCATGCACCAGTCTCCAGGCAAATCAAATGATACAACGGACTGCTAAAAACTACACTGAGAGGAATGGATGGTGGGACCTTCAAACATTGGGGTACACATTTAGCAAAGGCCACATGACTAGTTAACACTAGGGGATTTACCGATCGAGTTGGCCCTGCCCAATGAAAACTTCAATGTACTGTAGGAGAGGATAAAGTCCCTGTAGTATACATTAAGAATGTGCGAGGGAAGACAGTCTGGGTTAGTCCTGCTTTGGGCAAAGGCAAACCCATCCGTGGGATTGCTTTTGCTCAAGGACCAGGGTGCACTTGGTGGGTGATGTAGAAGGATGGGGAAGTCTGATGTGTACCTCAATAGGATTTGGTTTTGGATGAGAATAGCCAGTGATTTAAATTGTATGATGTTAACTGCTAAATAACCCTGCCATTGTATGTCATCAGTACTACAATTGCTATATGTTGTACCCATGGTATTACAATAAGAATTACCCAAACCAATGAAGGGTGAACTTTGAAACTGAGCAAAGTGCAGTGATGATGGAACTAGAACTGACTTCAGCAACTGGCACCCAGCAACTTCCTTGAAATCGACATTTTCAACCTGCAGACTGTGAGCATGGGCTTTGCCAGATACACCAGCTGCAAGCTCTGGATGCAGCATGCAACAATCCAACAGCACACACATCTCTCCTGCTCTGAGAGACTGTTATGACAGATGGAGCCCAAAAGTCGTGGACTAAATGAACTCAGCGGACATTTTAGAGGGATGGCACATAGACTAAGGGAATGATATCTGTGTATATCTCTCTATCTATATATATATCAAAGACAGGGAAAGTAGCGATGACATAGATCATATAGAATAAAGGGATGGATAATGTCCTGGTTTTCAGCTAGGATAGAGTTAATTTTCACAAGAAGCTGGGACAGCAGACCCAAACTAGCTAAAGGGGTATTCCATACCACATGACATCATGCTCAGCATATGAAGGGGGCTGGTTGGTGAGGAGCCATGGCTCCAGCATGGGCTGGGTGTCCGGACTGGGTGAGCAAATTGCATTGTGTATCACCCACTTTGTATATTCTAAGTACCGTTGTTTTCCTCTCTCTTTGCTGTCCCAGTAAACTGTCCTTATCCTAACCCACAAGTTTTACCTTTTTCTTCCGATTCTCCTCCCCATCCCACTGGGGGTGGTGGGTGGTGAATGAGTGGCTGCACGTTGCTTAGCTGCAGTCTGGGACTAAACCACTACAGGGTATTATATTCACTTTCTTAAACAAACGTGTATCTTCTGAAGTGTGAAGAGTTTGATCTGCATGTGATCAAGAAAAACTAGTTGCTTTGCTGGTGTTCTCTCTTTGCTGCTTGTAGTGGGTTGACCCTAACTGAGGGCCAGGTGCCCACCAGAGCCGCTCTATCACTGCCCTCATTCATTAGACAGGGGAGAAAAGTACCAACGAAAAAAAAACCTTACGGGTCGAGATAAGGACAGGGAGAGATCACTCATTAATTATCATCACGAGCAAAACAGACCGAACTGAGAGAGGGAATTCATCTTATTTATTACTAAGCAAAACAGAGTAGAGGAATGAGAAATAAAATCAAATCTTAAAACACCTCCCCCCACCCCTCCCATCTTCCCAGGCTCAACTTCACTCCCGGCTTCAACCTCCGCCCCCCTCAGCGGCACAGGGGGACGGGGAATGGGGGTTACGGTCAGTTCATCACACGGTGTTTCTGTCGCTTCTTCATCCTCAGGGGGAGGACTCCTCTCATCGTTCCCCTGCTCCAGCATGGGGTCCCTCTCACGGGAGACAGTCCTTCACGACCTTCTCCAATGTGAGTCTCCTCCACGGGGTGCAGACCTTCAGGAGCAAACTGCTCCAGTGTGGGTCCCCCACGGGGTCACAAGTCCTGCCAGCAAACCTGCTCTGGCCTGGGCTTCTCTCTCCACAGGGTCCACAGGTTCTGCCAGGAGCTTGCTCCAGCGTGGGCTTCCCACGGGGTCACAGCCTCCTTCAGGTGTCTCCACCTGCTCCGGCATGGGGTCCTCCACGGGCTGCAGGTGGAATCTCTACACCCCCTCATCCTTCCTCCATGGGCTGCAGGGGGACAGCCTGCCTCACCATGGTCTTCACCACGGGCTGCAGGGGGATCTCTGCTCTGGCACCTGGAGCACCTCCTGCCCCTCCTTCTGCACTGACCTTGGTGTCTGCAGAGTTTCTTACATCTTCTCACTCCTCTCTCTGGCCGCAAAAGCTCTCTCTCTAACTGTTTTTTTTTTTCTTTCTTAAATATGTTATCACAGAGGTGCTGATGGGCTTGGCCTTGGCCAGCGGTGGGTCCGTCTTGGAGCCGGCTGGCATTGGCTCTGTCAGACACAGGGGAAGCTTCTAGCAGCTTCTCACAGAAGCCACCCCTGTAGCCCCCCCGCTACCAAAACCTTGCCACGCAAAACCAACACACTGCTGAAACTCTAGGAGGGATTTCCAACTTGTTATTGTGTACTTTGTAGAATAAATGTAGCAAATATGGGAAAGGCAAGCTGTCTGCAAAAGAATGAACACTGATTATTGATGGCCCAAACGTGGATGCTGCTGAAGATCTGACTCAGGTGCATCTTCACGTCTTGTGTGTTCCATATGTTTCTCATTTTATTCAAGTAGAGACACCAGTCCTTTTAATGTGAAACTGAAAAAGTTCATCCTTGTTTCTTGGATTAGTTCACATCTGCTGCAAAATATTATTGGTTTTTTGAGGGGGACAATGGTGTTGCTTCGGAGGATTCACATGTTCCTTTGACAGTGCTTCCAAGATAGTTGTTTACCTGACTGAAGTCAGAACAAGTACCTAAGAAATGGCAGAACAAAATATTCTTAGATGAATCAAGTAACCTGTGAAAGTATGATGAATCTTGAAGTGTGCTAGAAGCAGCAGAAAGAGCAGATAATGCCAAGCTGTATTTTAGTTTTTATGTTAAAAAATTTAAAAAACTAAAAAATTAGGCTGCATTAGAATCTCAAAAGTTAGACTGAAATTCCATGTGTATATCAAGTGGATTACATTGTTGTGAACGAAATAGGATACTGATGAATAGGTTTTCATTTTGTTGAGGTTACGTTCTAAGAAATGTAAAATAATACAGTAATGAGCAATTTCGATACAGGTTATTGATAGCTGGAGAGGGAAATTGTGTCAGGCGAAATTTGTTTGGAAATTTGGTTTTTTGTTTTTCAAAGCTCATGTCATGAGTATGTAGCATCTATGGAAGTTCTACATACTGAATATTTCAGGACTATCATTTTGTCTTTAGTTTTGAGATGCTAATGATTTTACCTTTTTTTCTGCTTCTGATATCTGGAAAGTGATTATTCTTAACTCAAAATCAGATCGGTTATGTTTGAGTTATGCAATGAGCCTTTTAATATCTGTTTTTATTTTTGGAATTTGTATATGGAAGTATTTTTCTTTTCAGGCTCAAATTAGTCATAAAAGGGAACAACCATCCAAAGGTGTGATACCAGTATTGCAAGCATCTATTTGTACAAAAAAAGAAGCTATTCACAAATTTATTTGTAGCATAAATTGTTGGAATAGCAACTCAACTTTTTTGGGGCACATGAAGATCGTATGAAGGTTTGAATTTCTGTCATTGGGCTAAATTGAAAATAAATAAATATTTAATGATTAAAGAGTGGATTTATTTTTAAGTAAACAATGAATCTCACCAAATCATATATAAATTTAGAGATATTTTCCAATTCAAAATCTATCCCAGGAGTTTTTCGAGGTTAGAAATTGCTGTTCTAAACTTTCAAGGACTTTACAATTTTGAACCTTTTTATTGTGGATTTGAAATTTCCCAGCTGTCCTCTGTTGCATGGAGATGTACATAAAAATGGATGAAAATGAAGCAGTCAGAGCTAGGCTAGAAAGACCAGCTTAATCTTTCCATGAGGCATATAAACAATACCAGAAATAGTTGATTGGATATTTGACTTGTGTATTGATTACCTCATAATGAAGCTATCATTCTGAGCTTGATTTCAGATTTGTAATATGAATTGCAGTTTTACTACTGTTGAATACTTCTAAAAACTCTAAAGGAGTTTTGCTGAATAAATTTGCATGTTAGTCTGTGGTCCAAATGTATTTGTAACATTTGAATGAATATTGGAAATTGAATGTGACTGCTCTCCATCTGAAATAAGGGCTACTTTGTAGGTGAATTATTCCTTAAGACTATGTCTAATGTTAGAGAAAGGCTCTTGGAAACCTGTTGCAGAGGCACTAGAAACTTTTTCAGCACTCTTTTAAAAGGTGTAAGGAGAAGCTTTGCCACTAGATTAATGTTAGTGCCAGAAGTATGTGAACAAAGAACCCTGAAGGGTGAGAAAAACTGAAGATGTATGAAAACGGTAGGAGCCTGGGTGAATTTTTAAATGCTTTGTGCTTAAACCAGAGGTGTTTCTTTACTGTCTTTCCTTTTTTTCATGGAATCTTTTCTTTCCCTTCCTAGCTCTTGTGCTGCTGTATACTTTTTCTAAAACTAGAGACATACTGATACTAGCAGTGATAGAAGATCTTGTAATTAAACTCTGATTGGTAATGCATGTGATACCTAAGGGAGCAGATATGGTTGCATGTTTCATTTAACTTTGTCACTTTTGGACAGTGGAATGTTTTATTTAGCAGCTTTAATGTTTTCTTAATAGGTTTATTTAAGAGTAAATCTGAAACATGAAAAAGGAATGAAGTAGCTAGTTTTTATTTTAGAGGTGGCTTGCACATTTGAATATGAACGTTGTTATGACATACACCTTGGAATATGTAAACTTGGATGTAATTACAGTGCTGCTGCTGCTGCAGGGTCAGCCATTTGAGAGATGTATGAATAAAGAATGTGCTTAAATGAGTTAGTCTTTTACCCTGCCTTATATAAGGTCCGAGAAAGTATTGCTGTGCAGTAGGGTTCTTGTTGTGAGGATATAGTCTTTGGTAGTGTTAATTGGGACATTTTCAACTGAGACTGAGAGATGTATAGATATATATCTGTAATCTAGGGATGTCTAAAATGTTTTCTAGGCGTCATTTCTTCCTGTGTGCTAATCCCGGTATTAGAATTTGAATTTTAGCAGCCTACCACTTTCTGGCAATAATTTGACTTTGACCCTGAAGCAAACTTTTAATGCTCTGCTCTTACATGGGTATGGCTGTGCAAGAAATTAGAAATACTTGTGTGATAATAAAACACAACGGTGCTTTAAAATTGCCAGCCCAACTAGGGCTTTGAGGTTTTTTTTGCCAGTAGATGTGAAAGAAATTGTGTTTGACTGGGTGTGTATGATCTTTGGTAGTGATGCAACCTAAAGAAATGGCAGTTGTTTCCAGGGCACTGGAAAAAGGAGAACTTTAATACAGATATGATTAGAAGATTTGATAATTTTTTGTGGCCTTGCGTAATTATCCTTTTTTCTTATAGCTAGTGTTGCACTGCTTTATTAGGTTTTGAATACTGAATAAAGGAGGAAAAGATTAAGAGGATTTAAAGGAAAATTTCTCCAATGTAGGTAATCTTTAGGTAAAGATTGTTTTGCTTCACAGATTTTCTGTTGCAGCATATGTTTGCTTAATGAATAATGTGTTCTTTTGCGTAATGCGTGAACTTGGAACAATAGTAGCAAAGCTGTTGAATATACTGAGGGTATAATGGAGCAGAAGACAGAATAACCCTGAATCTGTTTTTCTAACTCACCTATTTATTCACCATGTAGCTAATATTACATTGTTTTTCTTCAATGCCTTTAAACAGTTTTCTTTAGATGTTTAAGCAAAGTATAAATCATTCAGAGATCATAATCTATTTGTTAGAGGAAAAAATACTGAAGTTTTCTCACAGTGAATTCACGTGGAAGTAAGATATTTGCTTAATTTTAATTTCTATATGTCTAGCTCTGTATGTATTCTTAGGGAGTTTTCAGTGTTCTGAGTTCTTCGAGATTATACAACTGCACAACATGAATTTAAATGAAAAATAGTTGGAGTATAGTGGTGAATTGATGGATCATTTTTGTTCATAGAACTGCATAGTTCCATTAAAACTCCTTCATTTGTTCTATGTGTAAAATTTTATGCAGCAGAGGGAGTGAAAACCAAACATTTCAAACAGGCTGGATTTTCCCAGTTGGAATCTCCTTGTCTACTATGTAAGCATGATTTGTATGCAAATCATGTGTAAAACATATTCTGTAGAGTAAAAATGTCCCTTCAAGGAAACAGTTGTCTTTCTGTCCTCTTCAGGTATCACAGAATTGCTTGTCTAGCCTTTAGACAGTAGAGGTCTTGAGGGAGTGGTCCATTTAGTCCTTGGCTTGCCTTTGTTGAAGAAATATTTAATCACCTGTTGCAGTGCATGAAGAACATTATTGAAGTTGTGAGGTCAAGCATGCAAAAGTTTGGAAGTGATAATGTATGTGGGTTAATTGCAGCATGCTCATTTAATGGAGCAGAGAATGGAGCAAACCCTCCTGAGCTGGGAGTGACTACTGTATTTCCAGTGCTAGCAGGTTAGCCATACCAATGTGTTGGTGAATCCAAGCTAATAAGTTTTGCCTTCGAATTCTTACATCAACTGTGGTAAAGCCAGTACTGGCAGAAATAGTTAATTCTCTGTGGACCCAGTAAATGCAGTTGTCCTCTTGTGCTGCTTCATTGCAAATTGGGATTTTTGTTTTGGGATGGTGTTACTGTAGTCTTGTGGCTAAGTTATTATTTATTTGGTTCATTTGACTGTATGTTCTGTATTTATGTCGTGCGTTGACACAGACCAGTAGCCTGGCTGTCATTTGCTATCAATTTTAATTTATGTTTCTAAAACTGAGCCTGAGATTCCTTTTACTCTTCTGCAGGTGTTAGGTGTATGACTGCTTTCAGTCAACTGAAGCACATATCTAGCTATTGTCTTCACTCTTCTAGCTTGTCTTCACCACTCCTTCCTTTTCAGGCAGTCTCTCTACAGTGCTTGGGAATGTCTATTAAATTCCATCAAATAAAACCTCTGTTAGCTGATGTTAGTGTTGCATCTCAGTTATTCTGATGGCTTCCTTACAGGTCTTCCAGTCTCATTTCACCTTTTATCCTTAATCTATATGGATTGTAGATCTAATTTCTAACTAAGATATAATTAATTTTCCAACTATTTGATACCATTTGACTTTTTCATAGCTTCCTTTGCTTTCTCTTTGTCTTCATACTTGAACAGAAATAGTCATTTCACTCCTATGACATTGCTTTGTTAACTTGGCTTTGGTGTTGTATCTGCCATTATACTGATATTTAATCATATCTTTTTGAACAAGAATGCTTATTTAAATCCTAACAATATTCCCTGATATATGGCTGAAGCTTATGGGTCAACTATGTAGGCAGAGATGGAAAATGAAAATTAAACAGAAAATGGAGCTGTGAAATGAGGATGAAGTTGGCACATTTTTAAAGCAGATTGCATGGGAGAAAGATATAGCCCATATAACTAGCACATAGCAAGAAAAAGAGTTTGCAAATAATTTAGAATGCTTACACTGTATGTGTTACTTTTTCACTTCACATGATGCACACTTCTGAACACTGTCTGACTTCTGAGCCCCACAAATTATGTTGCTGCTTTGAAAAAAAATCTACTGGATCTTCCTTAACAGTCTAGGAAAACTAATGCAGTTCCCGTAATTTGTAATTTATTTGCATTCTGTATCAGAAGTTTTTGCATGCCCAAGTAATTGCAAATAGTACATCTATCTATCTATCTATCTGTCTATCTTTGCCTTTAGTGCTTTTCCTCTAGAATATGAGGATTATGGTGCAGAAAAGATACTGCCATCGACAGTATAACTCTGTCATAGGTAAATGCAGTGTAAATAAAAACCATGAATGCCTTTTGTATTTCTAAGGTGAATACTTCACAAAATGTTGAACAGGAATTTCAGTATGAAGAAAGCCTAAGTTCTTTCCTTATCTCAAAGTAGCTGCAGATGATTTTATTACAAAATGTTGTAAAAGAACAAGTCCTGGAGAAACTGTCACAGGAATGTTTGTCTTCCTTCTGACATGTAGTGTGTGAAAAGTGTATGAGGCTTCCGATCTTTGAATAGCAGGAATCTGATAAAAGGTGCTAATTTCAGTTCATAGAAGAAAGCATACCTGTAATGTAACTGTAATATCTGTTGGTTTAACAGTAGAAGAGGGAAGGGCATGAGTTACCATATAATAGATTTGTCCATATAACAGATACATTTTTGGAAACTGAAGTTTATGTTGTTAATAATGTATTTGGTTTCATGCATTGTTGCCTTAAATTTCAATAAAACACTCAATAAACATTATGAGAAAATATACTTTTTTAGGAAGGCATTCACTAATCAGTTTATTGTCCTGGTTTCAGCTGAGAGGATTGATTTTTCTTCGTAGTAGCTAGTGTGGGGATATGTTTTGGATTTGTGCTGGAGACAGCACTGATAATATAGAGATGTTTTTGTTCTATGGACCTGTTGTTGAGCAGTGTTTACACGGGGCCAAGGCCTTTTCTGCTCCTCGCACTGCCCTGCCAGCGGGACGGCTGGGGGTGCACAAGGAGTTGGGAGGGGACAAAGACAGTACAGGTGACCCAAACGAGCCAAAGGGGGTATTCCATACTATGTGACATCATGCTCAGCATAAAAGGGGGCTAGCCGGGGAGGGGCGGCAGCAGCTTCAGGACGCGTGGCTCGGGGACAGTCCGGTTTCGGGGCAGGTCTGAGCGTGCGGTCTGAGTTGTACGGTCCTCGGGTGAGAAACTGCATTCTGTATCACCAGTTTCGTATACTCTGTTAAGTACTGTTTTGTTTTGTTTTGTCTTGTCTTCCCCTCTCCCTTTGCAATCCTAGTAAACTGTCCTTATACCAACCCACCAGGTCTTGTCTTTTTCCTTCCCATTCTCCTCCCCATCCCACTGGGGGGGGGGGAGTGAACAAGCGGCTGCGTGGTGCTCAGCTGCCGGCTGGGGTAAAACCACGACAACTATTTATTGGGTTTTATTATTTTTTTCCTGCTTTGTGATTTGCTCTCAAAATGCTAGTACCATTTACAAAACTAATCTACTTGATAAATACTGAAGCTTATACTCAAGCTTATCTTTATCCCTTGAATCCATTCTAAATTATTTTTTCTGTTACTGCATTCTGATGTTTTTTAAAATGACATCTAGGAAATGGCTTGTGGTGGGTCTGTGTGCGGACACGAAAGTTTTAGAAGCAGTGTTTTCTTAAGTTGAAAAGTGTATGGTAGGCTGTTTCTCCTGGAAGAACTTGCTGCGTTAAAAAAGCAGTTAGGTATAGTGTGTGGAATTTCTCCAATTTGAAAGATGTGAGTGTTGCTTTTGTAAATGGACTGGGTGTCTGTGCCCAGGTGCTGGAGAGAGGGGCTGCAGGGGACTCTGTGAGGAGAGGCGGGGAGCTGCCCTGTGCCGGGCACACTGCAGGGCACAGCTGAGCCCAGCAGTGAAGCTGGTGGCACCTCCAGGAAAATGTATTTAGGAAAGGGTAAAAAAGGCTATGCAGCAGCTGTGAGAGAGGAGTGAGAAAATGTGAGAGAAACAGCCCTACAGACCCCCAGGTCTGAGGGAGGAGTTGCTCCAGGAGCCAGAGCAGAGATTCCTCTGCAGCCCCTGGAGAAGACCATGGTGAGGCAGGCTGTCCCCCTGCAGCCCATGGAGGTTGATGGTGGAGCAAATATCCACCTGTAGCCCATGGAGGACCCCACGCCGGAGCAGGTGGAGGTACCCAAAGGAGGCTGTGACCCTGTGGGAAGCTCGCACTGGAGCAGACTCCTGGCAGGACCTGTGGACCCATGGACAGAGGAACCCAGGCAGGAGCAGGTTTGCTGGCAGGACTTGTGACCCCGTGGGGGACCCACGCTGGAGCAGTCTGTTCCTGAAGGTCTGCACCCTGTGGGAGAGACCCACGCTGGAGCATGAGGAGGAAGGAGCAGCAGAGGGGAGCTGTTACGGACTAACCCCAACCCCCCCATCCCTCTGTGTCCCTCTGGGAGGGGAGGAGGTAGGGGACTGGGAAGTGGAGGAGTGAAGTTGAGTCTGGGAAGAAGGGCGGTGGGGGAAAAGGTGTTTTTAGCTTTGTCTCTGTTTCTCACCATCTTACCCTATTTTAATTGGCGGTAAATTAATCTTGCCGAAGACAAGTCTGTTTTGCCCGCTGCTGAATTGGTGAGTAATCTTTATTCTGATCTTGACCCATGAGCTTTTTCACCTTTTCTTCCCACTGTTCTTTTGAGGAGGAGGCGTGAGAGAGCAGAGTGGGCATCTCGCAAAAGATTTTTTTTTAAAAAAAGGGCAAAAAGAGATTTCTCATAAATAAGCTCAGTTTTTGAAAATAATTAAAACTTAACTGCTGTAACTTCAGTTTCAGAGTGAAGAGTGGAATTAAAAAATACTGGCAATAATTTCTTTGCAGGATCCTATTCTAATTTGGCTGTTTCAATTAATTTATAATATATAAGTTAATTTATTGCTTAAAAGAGCATCTGATTTGATATTTAAGTGTGCAGCATTATATAATACATCTTCAGTATCTGAGGCTATGTATTGAGTAATCAGAAAAAAGTTCTCTTGATGAAGAGTAGTATTAGTATAAACTTGAAAGTCTGTTGCCACTAGTGCCTAACAAACTGCTATCTAAAGTATTAGACTGTTAAATTGTGGGAAAAGGTATTTGGGTGTGTGCGGATAGGATATTTTTAAAATGTAGATTCTGAATGTATTGTAAGTCTTCATCTCTAACTTAATAGTATTAAGGGGTCAGTTTGATTATGATTTGGATTTTCCAAATTCAAGATCTTTCTATGATTATAAATGGCTTAAAAAAATATATTGTGCAAATTAATTTGTCACTGGCAAAGCTTCGGTGCCTTGTTAACTACTACGGTTCATCTGGACAAGCATGTACGCAGAGCAGCTAATATCTTTGCATAAATACTAAAAAAATCTGTCCTTGAGCTCCAGCTTGGCTTTTCTGGTACTGTTTTATTGCTGTATGAGCTGAAACAGTGTGAGACTGGAAGATTCTCCAGTGATGATGGACTTCCTTTGCCTCACAAGTGCTTTCTTAGAGATCGCCATTGCCTTAGTGCTGCTA
Source organism: Balearica regulorum gibbericeps (assembly GCF_011004875.1). Classification (NCBI taxonomy): domain Eukaryota; kingdom Metazoa; phylum Chordata; class Aves; order Gruiformes; family Gruidae; genus Balearica; species Balearica regulorum. Next base: position 21,013,934 of record NC_046220.1, read on the forward strand.
CTGAATTTCTGGTGCCCTTTGTCCTCGTGTTGCCTGCATGTTATTCCATGCTCCTGATGCATCACGACTTACTTCTGAGTATCTTCAGAACCCAGCCTGTTATAGCTAGATTTTCTGCTCAGTTAGCAAGGCTACGTGCTGTGCCCGGGTGATGGTTAAATACAACCTGGGGAAATCTGAAATAAATGAAAACTAGAGCTGTTTTGTCCTTCTAAAATGAAGTTGTGATGCGTTAGAAGAATACAATTTTAAACTAATTTCACATGTGATTAGATGTTGTATTTGTGTCAATAGGTAAGCTATGGAAGACTTGTAAGCTAAGAATGCTATTAACTCTTTAGGTTTGCCCTCATATCCAGTCCCTTCTGTAGGCCTAGTGCTCTGTTGTGGAGCTCATTGGTATCATTGGTGTGAACTATTAGTGCCTTTCTAGTCTTTCACTGTTCTAAGATACGTCTTTCAGCACTTTGTAGTATGAAGATTTTGGTATGTGGAAAATAGTGCCAGGAAGTTTGGCCTTTTACTGCTACCGACATTACGAAAGCATTGTGTTAGTAACTGTCTGTGCTTTTTTACTCTTTGGTGATGGCAGTAATATGCTGTGCTTAGGTGCATTGCTTCTATTTGCTGTGAAGCCTGTGTATTAGCACTAAACATTCTAGGCTTGTTTACCTTGTTATTTATCACTGGAGAACCAGTAAGATATGGACCATAACCCTTTTTTCTTTAATACTTAAAATATTTATGCAGCCTGCTGCATCAAATATACTGACCTTCTAAGTACTAAATGGTGCCCTTGAAGTCCTGCCTCAGCACACTCCATTTCTAGTTTTCTTATTTCTTTCCAAGCTTTTGTAGCACAGTGAGTGAGGAAAAATTACCTATTGGTTCCTATTGAGTCTATTCCTCTGAGATCTGTGGTTTGGAAAGTGACTTTAGGGTATCTAGCAGTGGTGCTTGAACCTGCAAGATTATCTTGTATTCAAATGTGTTTGTATTTTTCTCTTAAATGCCTCTGTCTATACCATACCACACCACTGCATTCATTCAGACTCACTGCTAAAGTCCTTTTTCTTGCATTAAGCAAGTCTACTTGGATTGGAACCTGCATTTGTGTTTTTTGATTGCTTTCAGAACAAGTCTTTCATTCTCCCTTTCATAGTAATACGATGGTGTTTCTTTGCCAAATTTCCATGTGCTTCATTGTTCAGGTGATAGGTTAATCAACTGTTTATTATTGATTTTTAAATATAATCTAGTTAGGACCATGCTATGAATATCCATGATTTGGCAGATGCAATTATTTCGGTGATTGTTTATATTCTTTGGTATGTCTTCTCTACTGGATTTTTGATTTTTAAAATATTGTAATAAGCTGTGATGTGAGTAATAATTTTACTTTGTGAGAAGTGGGTTTAAGAAATAAAAGTATCTTCAAAGTGTTTAAACATAAGCTCCTGAAGATTATCTTTAAAATAGGCTGCAGCACATGAAATACTTTGTTTTTTCAGAGTATGTTTTCTTTTACTGCAGTGTATTCCTACCATTGAAGCAAATGTAGCAAAATAATTTTGAATAGATATTTAATTTGCCCTGAAATTTTGGCTACATAGTAGCCAACTATCTTTTGAATTTTGGATTTTTAAACCACTGTTGTCAAAGAGAAAACTATATCCACTATTCCTATGGGCAAGATAAAAATGAAAGCTTTCTTAGGATTCTTTATTGCAATAGGAAGCTAACATGTTTTTGCTGAAATCCACATTGGAATTAGTGTCTGGGCAATGATGCTAAATGGTGGACAAGGGGAATGGGGAAGCAAATTTATGACATAGTTAAATGGGGCAAGGGAGAATAAGTAAATAACTGAAAGAACTGAAGTGTCCTTGCTATGAGTAAATAAATTTTGCTTTTTAGAAATGATAATTCAGAAAAGATTATGGAATAATTTTAAGTTTGAGTATCTTTCTATAACTTCAATAATTGTGCAACTTGAGCATTTCCGTAGATCAACAGATACTACTGGTGGGGAAAAAAAAAAACAAACCAGAAATAAAATGCTTTCTTTTGCATAGCTGGTGTAAGATGCAATGAATGTCTAAATGTTGATTTTAAGTGTGTCCACCTAGTCAGGAAGTAGTTTTATAGGTTTGGGGGTTGTGTTTTTGTTTGTTTTGAAATATCTGTTGCATTAAGCCTTGAGATTTGTAGCTCACTTCTGTCACACCAATATCTCTTGCCATTACATGCTAGAATCAGGGGCTTTAACCTTACAGTAGTGCTTTTCATAGAGGATCTGTAAAGCAAATGTAATTAGTTACAGCTTAATTGTATGACTAGTTGAAGGGAGAGGTAATTTTGTACAAGAATCTTACTGTATTGAATAACTTTGTTTTTCTTTTACAGAATTCCTGTAAATACTAGTAAATATTGCTGGTGGTGTGCATTCTGGAGATACATTTTTACTACAGATACTACCAAGGCTTTGCGAATGGGATGAACATGCTGCTGTTAACTGCTTACTGACAGTAACCAGCTGGGCACTTCACCAGTGATGTTTTCATTCTCACATTGTCCAACTGGAGTTTGCTTATACTGATTTTTAAAAAGAGGAAGAAATCAAAGTGGAGTACCGTAAACTTGACATGGAGAATAAAAAGAAAGACAAGGACAAGGCAGATGAAAGAATGGCACGGCCTAGTGGGAGGTCAGGCCATAATCCACGTGGAACTGGTTCTTCAAATTCTGGAGTGTTAATGGTTGGACCTAACTTCAGAGTTGGCAAAAAAATCGGATGTGGTAATTTTGGAGAGCTACGATTAGGTAAGATCCTTGTTTCTTTATTTCAGTTTACATTACTCAAGGCCCTTGTATGCAGTCTAGGCTTGAAAATGTCTACATGAACACACCATACAGCTCTTCAAACTACTTTCAAGTTTCAGACAGGTTAAATTTGCCTTGCACATCTTTTGGTGTTTGACCCTGGCCAGTGCAAGCTCTCTCAGATATTAAGAATCTCTGTAGCAGAAGACTTTCTGGGACTAAAAATGTTTCATAACTGTGCGCAGTGCTATCCTAAATTCAGTCAGTTGTCTTTTCCAAGATAGGGAAATTACTTTATGGTGGTTGTATTTTGCTACTTTTCCTGGCTTCCTGAAGTTTATTCAGATGTATTTGGGACTAAGTGTATGTGAAACACATTCTTCTCCTGTTGGTCCAGCTTGTAGTACTGTGGTCTTGGAGACACTGTAGTAGGCAATACAGAATTTTTAATAGCAGCAAGCTCTTGGATTCCTTGATTTCCTTTCCATCAGCGGCAGTGTAGTGAGGCTAAACAGTGAGCTGCTGTTGGACAAGGGCAGTGAGAATCCATCAATCTGGGAGATGGGTAATTCAGTCAGTTCCCTGCTGAGCAGATGGATGAAAATCAAATGATGAAGAAAGGACGGACTGAGAAGGACCTGTGGAATTTAGAAGAATTTGGGCAGCAAAGCTGGAAATTTTACCTTTATTAAAATAGACACTAAAACATGGGTGTGTGCTTTTGGAAGAGTGTATATTTAGTTTTGGGGACTTAAATTTCCATGATGACAGCATGATTAGCCAGGATTTTCAAGATCTGGGAATTCTGTATGTGTTAACAAATATAACTTGACACTTAATGGCAAGAGTTTATTCCAATGTTCCTGGAAGGCTTGAGTTAATGCACTGCTTCAAGGTTTAAAGAGAGATGGGCTTAACAGTAGAGTATTTGAGAGTAGGGTGGGCAAGGTACGTGGTGTGTTTCTGTTGATCTTCTGCCTCTGATAGAATTACTACTCATTATCCTTCAGACAATGTTTTTAATATAGTGCTTGCATAAAATAGAACATGTTTATATATGCATGTTTATAACATGCATAAAATATGTCATGTTTTTAATATAGTGCTTTCTAGGGGCCTTCTATCTAGTCTGAGTTAGAATGTAAACAAGTTTAGCATATTAATACTTTAGAGAGATGAAAGGTAACATTGCTGGAGCTCTGGCTGAGAATACTGAATTTAACACAGTCTCCATAAGAGGTACTCTTGTTATTCTTATTAATAGTTAGACAAGATTGATATATTTCGACCTTTAGAGTGTAATATATGTGTCTTTGCAGTTCACAAGTCAAGCTGAAGCTCTGTCTTCAATTTGTCTTAAACGTTTCTGAACTGGCTTTGTATGATATTTTTTCTTTTAAACCTTCAATGAACTAAATCAAACCAGTATAATTGATGTCACATTTACTACTTGAAAGCAACTGTAAACTAATAGTTAATTTTTTTTCCTGTCTGTTATCTTGGAGTGGTCACAACATACGGAGTCGATTATGTATTTCAGATCACTGTCAGATTAACTCATTTGCTTGAAGCAGATAGAGTGAAATAATCTATTTAATTCTAAATTCTTGAAGTAGTTGAGACGTAAAGTCTGATATTACTGAAATAAAATGGGACAAACAAGTACAAGAAACAGGAAGAAAAATGTAGTATACTGTCCTGCAACAGCCACCAGGACAAGTGCAGGCTTTCTCCTTTTAACGTCTTCCTTTTGTGCATATGTAGTAGATATTTTATATCCTTATTTATTGTTATTTGTGGTGTAAGATGTTTTAAATGTGTAAGTTACTGAAAGCAGGAGTTAAGATTGGTATTACAGATTCTGATTTAAATTTGTTATTTTTGCGTTTACACTACTACAGTAGCAACTAACTTAACATGTGCATCCCTCCTACAAAGATGAACACAAGCACTTAATTTTTTTTAGGTACCTCCTCAAACTGGGATATATTTTGAGCATGTGTCTTAGGGTTGAATCTTAAAGACTTAAAGGAGGGATAGAGTTGTTAAAGAGCAGTGAAGTTGCACTTCAGAAGATAAAAAATCAGTTACAAATCAGTAGTCATTATAGTTCTTTGACTTGAGAAAAAATGAATTGCCAGACTTCTGCAGTGGCTTGTGGATCAAATGCCAAATTGGCTGTATGTGCCAAAAGAGTTGCAAAACATTAAATTGTTTTGAATATTGAGCTGTTAATCTTAAGGCTCTTCTGAGTTACTGTTACAATAAACTGATGGGGTAGTAAAAGAAAGCTTGTTGTTGCTGCATAAGATGCATTACGCAATACCTGTTCTGTGCTAAGATATGGATCAACAGTGGTGTTAAATCTGCTGTCCTCCGTATTTTAAAGAGACAATTGTCTTGAATAAAGACATAGGAAGTTACAGTGTGCCTTCTGGTGTTTCTTCAGAATTGTAAGCCTGTTACTGCATTCAGCTACTGGAACGCAATATCCAGTCACTTAAATGTAACTGGATTTGTTAGCTACTCCAGAAGCTGATTTATGTATCTAATAGACTGAATGAGGAGGGTGCCTGCAAGAGTTTCTTCAGGTAACTTGCTTTTTGTAAAGCTGAACCCTTAACAAATGTGTGATTTTAATATCTTTTTTCAGCTTTGCAAGAGTACTCTATTTTTCAATATAAGCATTAGAACTGAGATCATAGTCTTTTGACTATAAATGGAACTGTCTTTTCAGGGAACCTTTTTGTCTTGATCCATGTCTTTTCCCTATTTGATTTTTTTTAACAAAACTGAGATAAACATGAGAAAATCAGACCCGAGTAATACTACAGAGAAAAGAGTAGGATTGTCATTAAAAATAATACACACTAAACTCTTTTGAAGACTAGAGAAATGAAGTGTGTCAGAAGTAACAACTTATTCTTTCCTTTATGTGCTCTTTTTTAATTTTACATCTCTAAAGCTTGTTTAATATTTTAATAATTGCACACAATTTGAAGTAATGTTTGTTGAAATCTGTTTATCCAGTTACAGAATCAGTTTTAAAGCAGCAGATGCATTTTGCAAATGATGTAAGCATTTAACTCAGTAATATTCTTGCCCTGTTTGTCCTAACTTTAGGCTTAATAAATTACAGACTTGAGGAAAAAAAAAATCCTGTTAATTCTAACTTGAGCTAGTGTTTGGTGTTCCAAAACCATATCATAACTTAAAAATAAATTTTGAAGAGTTTTAAAGAGCAATAAATATGAAAATGTAGAATATCACATTCCACTTACATTAATTTACCAATTTTCGAGCTTTGCTAGGCCATAAAAATTATGCAAACTTGGTGATAGAGCTGAAACTCTCTCAGTGAAACTGCCCCTTATGCTATTGAAGAGCAAAGTTCTCTTTAAAGTATGTATAATAATAATAAATAATAAAGCTACATTTTTGTAAGTCACTACCAGAACCCCTAGCACCTTAGACGAAAAATGTTTCAAAGACTTTCTTGAGGTTTAAATGGCATTTTACTTGAACAGGAAAGCTAATGTCTCACATTCTTGTTTTTGTTCTTTTTTTCAAGGAAAAAATTTATACACAAGTGAATATGTGGCAATTAAGCTGGTAAGTAATTTTTTTTTAAAAGGATTTAGGGTGAGAAACTAATCAGAATTTTCCTTTCATATATAATGGTTTGATTTCCTTAATTGAAATCCTTAATAGTCTTGTTTATTTTCAACTGACTAGATGAAAACAGTAAGTGATAGATGTAATTATATACTTTGGCCATATTGAAGAAAACCAGTGTCAATTGTTGCCACTGTTGTCAGAGCTAAATCTATGTTTGTATAGTCGATAATAATTGATTACTGCTTCAAGGATATGCTCAGCAGTCTTCCTAGTAGATTCCTTTTTTGTGCAACAATTAGAGGAACACCAAATTTAATGTGAATCTGACATCAGGTGACTAGAGAAGTTCCAGAAAATCTGTAAATTGCCAGTATTTTAACACCCTTAGTCCCACCCCAAACTGTTTTTCATCTTGTTTTATTTGCAATGATGTGTAAAATGTTTTCTTCACTTACAAGCATGGCAAATTTGGATATTTTGTTAATATGTCATTTTTCTGCTTTTTATGAATCTTTCATCAGAAATATTCAGTTAACTTCATGTTTTGCTTCTGGATACTTTTAACTTCTTGGTAAATGACTATTTTCATAACCAAAGTATTTCAAGATAAAATTCAGTTGTTTACTTTTTGTCATTGAAAGAATTTTAGGACTTCCATTAATTTCTTGTTGCTGCAGTAGGACCGAATATTTTTCATAGCATAGTATAGTGAATTTTTGGTTTCATAAAGTGAAAGGTAAGCTATGGGGATGGAAATTCATGGCTTTAGATGGGGAATCTAAAAAGTGTCACAAAAATACATAATAAACTCTTGAAAAATATTTGTATCACTATCCTTAGAAAAATATTTAGTTCAGGAGTAGTTACAGATTTAAAAGCATCCAAGTTATGGTTTGAAAGAGTAACGTTGGATGCAGTTTTGAGGGTTATTGTGTGTGGGTTATACCAGATTGTCTGGTAAAACTTGAAAATTATCTGAGAATTCCTCTAGTTAAAGGCTTTTTACTAGAAAGTGTGTTCAGAAATAATTTGCAAGATAGTGATTTTTTCTTTTAAGCACTAATTACTTGATGTAGAGCAAGAGAACTTTTTAATCTGATCAGTGTATTTTGGTAAAACCATTTTTATACTATATATGTTACTATTAATAAACTTAGCTAGTATTTTAACCCATTTCAACTTTCAAAGATACTGTTCAGTGGCAACTTTTACTTTGTTTCCAAATTACTAATGGTACAGCTGTTCCTTTACAGTTGTGTAAAATGTTTGAACTATCATTATTGAATAACTTTGAAGTCACTAAAGAACCAGTGTAATAAACTATGTCTATAATTTACTAGTAGTGCTTAAATAACTCTGAATATGTGGTTAACTTTTTGAGTTGTCCTCTTACATTAGTGGTATGAAAAGCTATAGCGTCATTGCAATAGACAACAGATGGAAGAAGTCTTAGTGAAAATCAACACTATATCTTTCATTGTCATTAGGAGGTAAAAATACATTTATTAGCAGGTAGAATTAGTGGGTTCTCTTCTTACTGGAGACAGTGCCAGGACTTTATTTTGACAGTTAGGTAGATCATACTGGTCCCTTTTAAAATGTAAGCCTAACACATTTTTCCTTATCTCTGGCACTTACTCCCTTTGTGTTTTGAGACCAGTCATTAGGCCTATGTGCTCAGTCTTTGTTTTGTTATCCTAAATGAGCCACTCTTAATTTCCTCTGTGTTCTGCACCTGTTTGTAGTTCAAGTCTAGCCATCCAGAATGGGGCTACTTGAATTATACTGGTGGGTTGACCCTGGCTGGATGCCAGATGCCTACCAAAGCTGCTTTATCAACCCCCCCATCCCCCCTCAGCTGGACAGTGGAGAGAAAATATAACAAAAGGCTTGTGGGTTGAGACCGCATGGTGGGGGGGGTTAGAACTGGATGAGTTTTAAGGTCCCTTCCAACACAAACCATTCTATGATTCTATGAGATAAGGACAGAGAGAGATCACTCAGCCATTACCATCACAGGGAAACCCAAGTCGACTTGGGAAGATTAATGTATTACCAATCGAATCAGAGTAGGATAATGAGAAATAAAACCAAATCTTAAAAACACCTTCCACTCACCCCACACTTCTTCCTGGGCTCAACTTCAGTCCCGATTTCTCTCCCTCCTCCCTGCTAGTGGCACAGGGGGACAGGGAATGGGGGTTGCGGTCAGTTTATCACATGTTGTCTCTGCCGCTCCTTCCTCCGGGGGGGGGGGGCGGGGGGGCCGGGGGGGGGCGGTGCAGGGGGGACAGCTACGATGACGATGACTCCTCACACTCTGCCCCTGCTCCAGCCTGGAGTCCCTCCCACAGGAGACAGTCCTCCACCAGCTTCTCCAACACAAGTCCTTCCCACAGGCTGCAGTTCTTCACCAGCTGCTCCAGCATGGGTCCCCCATGGGGTCACAAGTCCTGCCAGCAAACCTGCTCCAGCATGGGCTCCTCTCTCCACGGGGCCACAGGTCCTGCCAGGAGCTTGCTCCAGTGTGGGCTTCCCATAGGGGCACAGCCTCCTTCAGGTACCTCCACCTGTTGCGGCGTGGGGTCCTCCACAGCCTGCAGGTGGAATCGCTACACCCCCTCATCCTTCCTGCATGGGCTGCAGGGGGACAGCCTGCCTCAGCATGGTCTTCACCACAGGCTGCAGGGGGATCTCTGCTCTGGTGCCTGGAGCACCTCCTCCCCACCTTCTTCACTGACCTGGGGGTCTGTAGGGCTGTTTCTCCCACATCTTCTCTTACAGCTGCAATTGGTCCTGGTGTTTTCCCCCCCCTCCTCCTTCTTAACTATGTTATCCTAGAGGCGCTGCCACCATTGCTGATGGGTTCGGCCTTGACCAGCGGTGAGTCTGTCTTGGAGCTGACTGACATTGACTCTGTCAGACATGGGGGAAGCTTCTAGCAGCTTCTCACAGAAGCCACCCCTGTAGCCCCCCTGCTACCAAAACCTTGCCACGCAAACCCAATACTTTCCACTCCTTGCCTCTATGAATAACATATTTAGGAAATATTATTAAAATCCATGTTCATCACACAGCATTAAGAAACTTCACTCACATCAACAAAAAATAATTCCCCACACCAAAATCAAAATAGCATCATCACAACACCTAATGAAAGTGAACAATTTACACACAATCCACCCTTCTTCCTTTCACCACAATTACAACAACCAAAATTCTCCATGATCATTCTGCTCTCTAACATTGTTCAGTCCATGTTTTGCCTGTTACTTCTGCCAGTTACTATGCTTATCCTGAATTCCTCATGTCCCATGTTGTGTGCCAAAAAGGACTGTGGTGGGTTGACTCTGGCTGGACACTAGGTACCCACCGAGCTGCTCTATCGCTCACCTCCTCCACACACAGAGTGAGGGAAAAAAACAAGATGGAAAAAATCTTGTGGTTCAAGGTAAAGGCAGTTTAAGAAAGCAAAAGCAAACACCACATATGGAAGCAAAGGAAAACAAAAGATTTATTCTCTACTTCCCATCATCACGTGATGTCCAGCCACTTCCTGGGAGGGTTCCTCCTCCTTTCTCTTAGCTTTTATTACTGAGCAGATGTCATACAGTATGGAATATCCCTTTGGTCAGTAGGGGCCAGCTGTCGTGGCTGTGTCCCCTCCCAGGATCTTGCCCACCCCCAGCCTGTTGGTGAGGGAAGAACTTTAGAGAGACAGCCTTGAGCTGTGTTGAGCAGCGCTCAGAAGTAGCCAAAACACTGGTGTGTTACCAACACCTTGCTAGCTACCAATACACAGCTCAGCACTGTGGGTGCTGCTATGTGGAAAGTTAATTCCAGCTCAGCAAGACCCAATACAGTTATGTATGTATTCCAGTTTGAGCAGAAATCCTTGGCAGGTACGGTTGTGGTAATATCTCTCCTGAAGTATACTAAAACCATATTTGTATTCCTCATGGAAGCATTCCATTGTTGATGTACTGTTTTCTTGTGAGCAGCAAGACATCTCCTATGCCAGATGTTTTGCGTATGAATAGTAACCTTATACTCTAGTGCAGGAGGATCGTGTGGGTTTTTCTCAAGAGCATGAATTATAATGGCTGCATTTACACAGCAGCTTGCAGGAGTGCTTCTGATGTTAAAAGTAAATGGATTTTATAACTACTGTTTTGACTTAACCTTTTCATTGTGTGAATTAATGTTTCCCTTGTGGACAAAATTATACAACTATGTTCCTGTTTATGATGCTTATGGCAACTTCAGCACTTGTGTAAGGAAATAGTTTGAACACTTAATACCTGAGGGTCATACAATGTATGCATTTTAATGTATAAAATTTATATGTAAATGCATATATATTCTGGTAAAATGGCAACAGTTCCAGGATCTTACTCTTAATCTGACTTGTTTCATTATGGCCTGTTCTGGTTCAACAGATATTCAGATTTGAAAGGTTAGAACGGACTTTTTTACAGACTGGAGTGACACTTTTAAGAACTGGGCTTTATCAATTGTGCACTGTCTAGCTGTGTTTGTATATTTCTGCTGGTCTTATAGTATATAAATTGGTATCTTGTGCTCGGGTAGTTCTTCAGCAATAACTATTTGGTGTACATGAACTGTACCTTTCCTGCTCACCTTTTCATTTATTCTTAAATTTACTTCTTTTTTTACATGACCCTCTACTTCACTTAAACCTCCTATTCAGCTCTCCCCTCTCCTTCATTCTTCTTCCCTTTCCCTTCGTCAAATTTCTCCATTGCCCAAACTTATCTCTTCTGCAAGATGGTTAACTACTAACCAAATACCAACTAAAGGAATTTCAGCTTGAGCTGCTTCTGGAAATAAGCCAATTTTTCTGTCTTTGTGTGAAAGATAGCAAGTTAGGAGGTAGTCACTGCTGCTCTTAATCTGTAATCTTTAATTCATTAATCATTCAGTTGTTAAGATTTTAATCCTTATAATTTTAAGTGGAGGATGTGTGAAAAGAAGATTGCAGTTGGTTACAAGGCTGGAATGGTTTTTCCTCCCTTTTTTGTTTCTAAAGAATTATTGTAGTCTAGAATGATACCATTTCAGAACCTCTCTAGAAGGCTGTAGTAAATCCAAATCAACTGCAACTCTGATCTTTTCCTGTAACAAGAGTCCTACTCTGAAAGACCTTTTTTCCTGAAAATAGCTTTTGTTTGCTATTGCTGAAGAAAATATGAAGCAGAGACAGAGGATACACTTGAGTAGGAGTTCTCACTGGATTACTAAAACCATGAAAAGTAGGTAATAGCTGAATGTTTATATTGTGCTTTGGGTTAACATCAAAGTTCTTGAAAATTTCTAACATTATGGTTAGAATAAGTAAACTGTTTTCTCAAAGGCCTTTAGAAGGGAAATGGCCCATCTTGGAAATTGCATAGTAGTTTATTCCGTATTTGTGGCACAAAAATAATTGCCAAAAAATTCCCATGATGAACTTGAAACAGATCTCATTTCTAGTGTCGTTATCCTTTTGTTTGAATGTATAAGCATATCCCCCCCCCCCCCCAAAAAAAAAAAAAACCAAACAAACAAACACCCAAACCCAGGAAGGAAAAATCTTGGTTCAAAAGAACCTCTCTAAGCTAAGGAGCTGTTGTTTCTGCTGCTCAGGTAACTGGTGTTTAGTAGACTGCACATTAATTCTTTGATGGTAGCAAGACCACAAGTCCCTCATTATGAGAGAGAAAGGCTCTTCTGCAGGGAAGAGAAGCTATCTATGTTTTAATATAGAAGCTTTGAAATAATTAGACTGGAATGTAAAAGCAGTGTAGTGAAGGTCAGTTACAGAAGATTGCAGAACTCCTGAAACGGTTCTTTGAGGATACTTAGTGAAGACAGGAGCTTTTTTAAGTAAACAAAATACACTAATTTCTTTTGGTAAGAGAAGTTGGCTGCAAAGTCCTCTGGGTTTAACATGATGTTTGAACAGTTATGTGTTCCCAAGCTTCTTTTTAGTTGCTGGAATGTACTGAAATACTAATGAAAATAGAACCATAATTTCCCATTTCTTTTTTATTCTTGAATATGCTTTTTAGACTTATTCATAAAAATGTAGTTATAGTGGTGTACTCTTAACTCATGTTGTGGTGGCAGATTACACTTAACATACCTTTGTCTTGATTTATCCTTATCTATCTTTTCTTATTTATCAGAAGTTTACTGCATATTGCAAAGTGGGATATGTAGGAACAAAACAGGTTTTTTTGTGAAGACCTTATTGTGGTTGCCTTTTCACAAATTTCATTGAACAAAAGATTGTATTTCCTTTGTATGTTGGAGATACTGAACAGTCAGGAAGATAGCTAAGCCTCTTTACAACAATAAGGCAATTCCAGAAGACTGTCAGCCAATAAATGGACTACTAGTACATACTACTGCATTTTTTCACCATTATCGGAGGGAGTAAAAGTATTTGTCTCTCTGCTAGACAGGGTTTAACTTCAGTCTTTGGCTAGTATGCAGTTGCTAGGTAGACTTGTTTGACTGTTAGAGAACTTTTGCCTTCTGGAGGCTTGTCAGAACTCTTTTCTGCTGATGACTGGCATGAACAGCATTCATTTGAAAAAGTATACCTATGTATGTGAAAAATTCTTTTTCAATTAAGGTGAACAAAATTGAACTGCCCATAAGCCAGTGTCTTGTCTTAGTATATTCAGCAGACATGCAGAGTTTTATGGACTAAAACATTTTCCTCTTAGCAGGCAGAATTACAAGCTTTAATTAGAGAGCATGTAGAGAGTGGTATATTTTGTAACTAACAGACTTCTATAATACTACTGCAGGCAAACTGGTAGCTAAATTTGTGTGGTTTTGTAAAAGGTTAAAAAGTTTCAGTAACATGCTTCATAGTGTATTTACTTATGCCTCTGAAAGCTGAGTGTTGAAGGCTGATAGTTGCACTGATTTACTTAGGCCTACATTTACATGTATGTAAATATTTATGCATGTATTTATGACAATAAATTTTATGTGTTCTTCTCATAAACTGTAAGTAGGACCTTTAGGTGGCCTAGTTAGTCTTACTTAGTAATTCAGTTTGTGAAGGACCAACACTTCTTTGTTTTAGAAAGTTCTTACTTCTTTACAAAGAATTCCAGTGTTCAGCTGGGATGAATGCTCTGGAGCATAAAAAGCATATATTAAATTCTATTTGGTTTTTGTAGAAATTGTTATGTTGGCCTTTTTTACTTCTGGTCCTCAACTTCTGGCATCCTGGCAAAATCAAATGCTTAAATGTACCTGGACATGGACTTTGGTTGTAGCAGCAGCAATTTGAAACATCTGAATGTTGGAGGAAGATGGGTTTAGGAAAAGGACTAAGTTTTTCATCATTGTGCATTGACTTATGGTTTCTATGGCCTGGATGTACCACTGGGAAACAACACAGGTTAATAAATTGTTAGCTTCTAGAGAAGATGGAGTTAGGAAAGAGATGAGCATCTGTCCCATCCCACTCGGGGGGGAGGGTGAGGTTAACTTTTTAATTCTCTGCGTGGTAATGAGAAGTGACGACAATTACTTCAGAGGTTCAAACGAACTATAAATTTACTTAAAACTCTGTGGAACTATAAAAGATAGAGGCTTGGCAAAGGTCATAACAATGCTCAAAATTTAGCAGAACTATGAAAGGTAAGGGTTTAGCAAAACATGTGACAATATTACCCTAATGTGCCGAAAATTAAGTTACAAAGAGAGTGATAGAGAGGAAAAGAAAGAGAGAAAGAAAAGAGAGAGAGAGAAAAGATATCACCACCCTTGGATCCAGTGATGTTCTCTGCTCATAGTTGTAGTCTTCAGGTGGTGGGCGTCCGCCGAAAACTTATGTTTCCACTTCGTATAACCCGATGTGCCCGCCCCATAGGCGGTGGACTGTCATCACTGAGCAGGCACAGTATGGGCTCAGGAATGTTCAGAAATGTTCTAGAAATGAGTCGGTGGGTTGTGGGGGTCCGGGGGACTCACTGCCCCCCCCCCCCTTCAGGGCTGACCAACCGAGTGGTGATCTGTCACAGGCACATGGTGCACAGGGCACAGATGGTCATTGTTTACGTGTTTCAGGAATAGAGGAGTGGTCTCACAAGAGTTATCCTGCCTCCGCAGGCTCCGTTCTTGTTCAACACTCCCTGGTCATCATCAGCCCATCCCTGTCCATGTCAAGACAGGTGTTTGCGACATTCACTTGTTATCAGAGCCTCACAGCATCATGTCCAAACTCTTCCTGAAAATTGACATCCAGCTGTATCAATTATTGCTGATAAATGTAGTAACAATCTTGCTAATTACGTGCTGCAATTCTAGTAGTAGCAGTCTGTGTAGGAATAACGCACAGTTAATGTCCAAATTATCACTGATGCATTAGGAGATGTTACTTATAACAAGAAACCAGGCATATCTTCTAAAAGATGGTCTAGGAAATTACTTTAAGGATCTTATGATAATGTACCTTTTACTTTGCAAAGGGACATACTCAAGAAGTTAGGGCTTTCATTTAGGCTGCTTGTGTATACCTGTGCTTAATCTCATGTCACTTTATTCTCTGAGACTTTGCCATATTAGTATGTAGAACACAGAACTAAGATTTCATTAACTTATGTAAATTATGTTGGGAAAAGAAAGATTTAAACTGCAGATTTATTCTGGTGCTTTTTTTATATCAGATTTATAGTTTACAATGGTGCTACTTAATTTCTGGTAAACTGTTACTATGTGGTGGAAGGATTTGGTATTTTTTGTCAAGATCCTAGGATAAAACTTTTTTTTTAATAAAGATACATCTGTACTTATAGCAGGTGTGTGGACAGTCTTTTTGATCTGTTAAGCTGCGTATCAGTGCCACCTTTTGAGAGCTGCAAGACACATCACCCATGTGATTTGGAGAGACAGATTATTTTTTAGCTATTTCATTGTGGGTCTGTGGTAGGGTTTGCATGTTGGACCCCAGTCGCGTGGAACAATACATGATATAAATGTTCCCTTATGCTCTAGTCTCACCTGACTGAGGTTTAGGTTTCTCAGTTTCTTAATTTCTTAATTGCCAGTCATTTTAGAAGAAGCATTCAAACTTTCCATGTGGCTTGGAAGCAGTAGGATTAGTTCAGCTGGTATTAGTGTATTAGTTTTTAGGCTTTGGCAGAGAGGCTTTGTTTTAAATGTTGTTTTTGTTTTTAAATCAGGAGCCAATGAAGTCGAGAGCACCACAGCTACATTTGGAATACAGATTCTACAAGCAGCTAGGATCTGGAGGTAAAAAGCAGTGTCATGCATTTTACTGTAATGTAATCCAGGATAAATTTTTCACAGAAGTTTTATGATTTAGAGGTATAAATCTCTATAATAAAAGTGTCCCTAGTTACTTAAAGTAGAAAAAAGTCCAATGAGTCAGTGGATTAATATATATATTTTTCTAGTATTGTAAGATTTTTTTTTCCACTCTGGAAAGTGTGTCTGTGAAATCCTAAGACTATTTAATAAGTCTTAAATATCACAGAATTTGTGTGCATATTGGATATACCTTAAACTAAGCTGTCTTAGAGTACTACTAGTGCGTTCTCTTTGAATAAACACTATAAATGACCAAACTGCTAATCTGCTACTCACATATTTATATTTAAAGTTACTGTGATATTTAAATAGCTTCAGTCTCAGTTTTACTTTATTTCCATTGACAAGCTTCTTAAATACTTTTTAAAAAAGTTTAAATGTAGTTTAAGATTTGAATTTCTCATTTTGTTCCCCTTGGTGCTTTTACATCCAGAAATACTCTTATGATGGTCCTATCAATGATCCATTTATCATCTTTTGCTTTTATAGGTGAGCAATACCTAAAACTTCTCACATATTTTTGTGCCTTTAACAAAACTGTATATAGTCAGTTAGCAAGATGTGAAGCTTCTTAAACTAAGAAAATCAGAAGAAATCTTCCCTAAATCAGGTATACCCTAGGAAAAATTCTTATGATGTATTTTCCTTGAAAATGGAAATTTTAAAATTATTTAATTCCTAGAATATTTTTTTGTAGGTCATTTAGTTCATTACTTTTGCACTTTTTACTAATGTAGAAGTTTCTCATATAAAATGGACTACTAGTAGTTGTTTTCTACATGCACACCTTTTTCCTGTCAAAGGCAGCTTGGATTTTGTAATGGTGATTTTAAAGTCATGCTTAAACTACAGTAAAATACTATTTAAGCTGAAAAGTCATCTCTGAAAGTCAAGGAATACAAAATGAACATGTCCATACTACTTTCATTTTCTTGTCTTGAATGTATGTGTTATGATAACTTTTAATACTTTTTAAATACTACTTTTATTTAAAAAAAATCAGGATCATATATTCATTGATATGCAGACTGGGCAGTGTTTCTCTAGATAGGTAGCTTTCAAAATTTTGTGCTCTGCTTTAAAGACTGTCTCTAGGGAAACATACTTTCCAATACTTTAAATTCATATAGAACTTTTTTTGATCTGGTATGAATGCTCTGCAACCATGAATCTTTAGATATAACTCTTTGCAAGACACAACATTGTATGTTCTTCTTCATAGATGGAAAATTAAGTTGCAGGATGTCTGGTCAAAATATTGAGTCTTATATACTTGCTAATTGGAGAAAGTCATCAGGGTACAATGTACATAAGAAGCTGGGAGGGGACACGGCCAGGACAGCTGACTTAAACTGGCCAAAGGGATATTCTATACCGTATGACATCATGCTCAGTATATAAGTTGGAGAAAGCTGGCCAGGGGTTTAGACAGCAGCTTGGTAACTAACTGGGCATTGGTGGTCTGCAGGTGGTGAGCAATACTGTGTATAACTTATTTTGTATATTATCATTATTACTATTAATCTTCCTTTTCTGTCCTACTAAACTGTCTTTATCTCATCCTGTGAGTTTCACTTTTTTTCCTGATTCTCTCCCCCATCCCACTGTGAGGGGCGAGTGAGCAAATGGCTGTGTGGTTGTTTTAGCTGCTGACCGGGTTAAACCACAACAGTGGGAAAGACACATCATGAAGAAAGTAATATTCATGTTCGTCGCTTCTTAGAGAGAAGTTAAAAAAAATTGCTGATTCCTTGTTTTCTGCAGCACTCTCCCTTTTCCCGTCTTTGCAGGAGCTTGGCCCTCAAGCCCAAGAGATTCTGCAGCCTAAGATTCTTTCAGAAGAAAGGTTGCAGAATTATATAATTTCTGTCCTCATGTAAAATGAGGCAATTGGTTTTACTGACTTTTTGTGACATTTTTACTGTCAAGCGTAGATTTGAGAAATTTTGTCACATGAACGGTTGGAAAGCATAGTGGTAGAAAGTTCATGGGCCTAGTGATAAATTCAGTAAGCAGCTGATCCTTCCTACATAGAAAAGGAGATAACTAAAAATCTTATGCCAGATCTAGCTGTATAGATAGTGTTGCTTTATGGGCAGTGGTTGTACTTTTGTCAGAGAGTAAATTGAAGGAAGTGTGTCTTCATTGTACAAGTAGTGGAAGAGTCTATCATAGAAGGTATAAAAATAGCTGTCATTGCTGGAAGAAATTGTAAGTATTGTAACTGTGAGCAGATAGGAGGTTTTACTGATAAGTAATTACTCACGGTACTAGCAGTGTACTAGGCCTTTTCTGCTTCTCACACCACCCTACCAGTGAGTAGGCTGGGAATGCACAAGGAGTTGAGAGGGGACACAGACAGGACAGCTGACCCAGACTGATCAAAGGGATGTTCCATACCATATGATGTCATGCTCAGCATATAAAGCTGGGTGGAAGAAGAAGGAAGGGGTGGGACATTCGGAGTGATGGTGTTTGTCTTCCCAAGTCACTGTTATGTGTGATGGAGCTCTGCTTTCCTGGAGGTGGCTGAATACCTGCCTGTTGATGGGAAGTGGTGAATGAATTCCTTGTCTTGCTTTGTTTGCTTGTGCGGCTTTTACTTTACCTATTAAACTGTCTTTATCTCAACCCATGAGTTTTCTCACTTTCACTCGTCTGATGCTCTCCCCCATCCTGCTGGTGGGGGGAGTAAGTGGCTGCATGATGCTTGGTTGCTGGCTGGACCAAAACCATGACAAAGGAGTACCATTTTGAAATTGTATGCTTTCTTGATATTCCCTTATCTCCAGCCAGTACTTGTCTACTTACTTATAATATCCCTTTTTATTTTCTAATGACCTTGTGACTTATATTTTTGGCTTTTTATATGTCCCGGGTTTGACTGAGATAATTTTCTTTCTAGTAGCTGGTATAGTGCTGTGGATTTAGTATGAGAATAAAGTTGATAACATACTGATGGTTTTAGTTATTGCTAGGTAGTTGTTACATCTACACTAAGTCAAAGATTTTTCAGCTTCTCACATGCTGCCAGGTGCAGAAGAAGCTGGGAGAGCACTGACAGGACAGCTGACCCAGATTGGCCAAAGGGATATTCCATACCATGTAATGTCTTGCTCTGAATATAACTGGCGAAGCTAGCTGCAAGGTGGGATTGCTGCTCGGAAACAGACTGGGCATCGGGTTTTGTTTTTTCTGCATGTCGTGAGCAATTGTATCTGTGCATCACTTGTTTTATTATTACTATTGTTGTTGTTGTTGTTATTATATTTATTCTCTCTTTGTTACTCTATTAAACTGTCTTTATTTCAACCCATGAGTTGTTTTTTTCCCCCATTCTCCTCCCCATTCACTTGTCGGGAGGAGGGGTGAGGGGGCGGCTGTGTAGCTCTCAGTTACCAGCTGGGGCTAAAGCACAACAGTCCTTTTTGGTGTCCAACGTGGGGCATGAAGGGTTGAGATAATTACAGATCTGACCAGAGCATGTTAAAACAAATTTGTTATAAGCATTTATTATATTAGTTTAACTGTTACTGGTCACAATGTTTTATTTGCTCTCAAAGTTGTGTTGTGTAACACTTTACTTGCCATATACACTGGTTATCAATGTTTATGTGTGGTTTATCGCCTCTGAGCATTGGATTATGGTTATTGCTCTGCTGTGTAGTGTACTACGGGCTTATGGTATGATAAAATCATTGGTAGTCAGACCAGTTTTTTATCTGTATGCAGCAGGTGGCAAGCAGAGCGACAGCAGTGGTTTCATCTCCGTACTTCGGGAGCCATCTGTCAGAAACTTAATAATTATACTTTTTTACTTTTTCTCTTCAGAGAGCCAATATGGGGAGGAGACACCTTCCTTCACCTTCCCCTTCTTCTCCAAGAGCTAATTACAATAGCTCTTGAGAATGTTGAGTATCCTTGGGATGTTCAGACCAGCACACTTCTATTCCTAAGTCTCCTGCATGTGGTTCAGGTCTTGTTTACGGTTAAACAAATATTTAAGCATACCACCTGGAGATAAACCCAGGTGACAGGTACTGCAGCTACTCAAACCCTGGCAATAAACACTGCAGCTGAACCAGAGAACGAACCCATGCTGGTGTCAGTCACCTCTATACATAAGAAGAAATGAACAGGAAATTCAACTCATTTAGTAAAGGATGATGAAACAGGGCCATCACAAGATCAGGAGGAAGAGACAGAACCAGAGATAACCACCTGATCCCTGTCTCTGAGTGAGCTGCAAGATATGCGAAAAGATTTCTCTTGTCCATTAGACAAGCAAGTTGTCACCTGGCTGCTCCAATGCTGCGATAGCGGTGCCAGTAGTCTGGAATTAGGGGGTAGGGAGGCCAAGCAGCTGGGATCCCTGTCCCAGAAAGGGTCATTGACCAGGCAATTGGAAAAGGGACACAAGCCCTCAGCCTCTGAAGTGACTCTTGTCAGGCATGGGGGAGAGGTACCCCTTCAAAGAACAGGTTTTATGTTACCCAGGCAAGTGAACCACCACAGAGAGAGCTGTCCAGTACCTGAGGGAATTAGCCATGTGGGAGATGGTTTATTATGACCCAGACAATGTGCAGTTACCCACAGATCCTGATGAAGTCCAACGTACCTGACCCACATGGTGGAGGTGTGCACAGAGTGCACCACCAACATATGCCAAATCATTGGCAGTACGGGCCTGGAAAGACGAAGAGGCACCAACAGTGGGAGAAGTGGTTGGCCAGTTCCAGCAATATGAAGAAAATATCTCCTCCCCCACTATGGTCCTGTGTCTCAGCCATGGAAAGACTGTCTGAAAAATCCGAAAACCTGTTTGAGGAACTATCCCAGGAGGTCTGGCAAATCAGAGAGGATATGTCCCTTCTTTTACGGACCAGTATCTCAGCTATTACGAGTAAGTGTTCCTCCACTCAGGAGAGAGGATATGGAGGTTATGCACCATGAGGCACTCTGGTTTTACCTGTGTGACCTCGGAGAGGACATGAGGAAGTGGGATGGAAAACCTGCTTCAATCCTAGAGGGATGAGTATGTTAATTGCTAGGAAAAAAAATTTCAAATGGGGGTTCTTCCAGGAAAATTGCTGCTCCAGTCTCCAGCGGGCAGTTCCCCAGACAGAGTAGGAGGAATGATCTTACTTCTGGTCTTATGGAAGGAGCTCCTGATTCGTATTTAGAAGTAGTGAGTAACAAGGGTGAGATTCAAACCCACATGTGCCACACAAACGCGTTTGTCGGCAAGGAATACTATGACCAGGACTAGAGGCACCCTGCCTGCAGCAAGGTGCAGGAAAGGGACAGCTGGATTTATTGAACTGTGTGGATTCGATGGCCCAGCATATCAGACTCCCAGGAGTGTAAGGCTCCCGTGGATGCCGGTGCACAGCGTACCCTAATGCCATGAAGCCGTGAAAGGGCAGGACCCATCTGTATTTCTGGAGTGACAGGGAGATCCCAACAGCTAGCTATACTGGAGGCTGAAGTGAGTCTAACTGCGAATGAGTGACAGAAGCACCCCATTGTGACTGGCCCAGGGGCTCTGTGCATCCTTGACTTAGACTGCCTCCAGAGAGGGTATTTCAAGGACCCAAAAGGTGCTGGTGGGCTTTGGATATAGCTCCTTGGAGTCAGAGGAAATTAAACAGCTGTCTACCTTGCCCGATCTCTTGGAGGACCCTTCTGTTGTGGGGTTGCTCAGGGTCAAAGAGCAGCAGATGCCAGTCACTACCACAACAGTGCACCGGCAGCAATATTGCACCCTGATTCCTTTCCATAAGCTGATTTGTCAACTGGAGAGCCAGGGAGTGATCAGCAGACCCCGCTCACCCTTTAACAGTCCCGAAAGGCCAGTGCAGAAGTCTAATGGAGAGTGGAGACTGACAGCAGACTATCGTGGCCTGACTGAAGTCATGCTGCTGCTGAGTGCTACCGTGCCAGACGTGCTGGAACTTCAGTATGAACTGGAGTCAAAGGCAGCCCAGTGGTATGCCACGGTTGGTATCATGAATGTGTTTTTTGTCAATCGCTTTGGTGTCAGAGTGCAGGCCACAGTTTGCTTTCACTTGGAGGGGCGTCCAGTACACATGGAACCGACTGCGCTAGTGGTGGAAACACAGCCCCACCATTTGTCATGGACTGATCCAGACTGCACTGGAATGGGGTGAAGCTCCAGAACATAAAATCATAGAATGGTTTGGGTTGGAAGGGACCTCAAAGATCATCTAGTTCCAACCCCCCCTGCCATGGGCAGGGACACCCTCACTAGAAGGGGTTGCCCAAAGCCCCATCCAACCTGGCCTTGAACACTTCAGGGATGGGGCATCCACAGCTTCTCTGGGCAACCTGTTCCAGTGCCTCACCACCCTCACAGTAAAGAATTTCTTCCTAACACCTAATCTAAATCTACCCTTTCTTAGTTTAAACCCGTTACCTCTTGTCTTATCGTTACATGCCCTTGTAAACAGTCCCTCTCCATCTTTCCTGTAGGCCTCCTTCAGGTACTGGAAGGCTGCTATAAGGTCTTCCCAGAGCCTTGCCTTCTCCAGGCTGAACAACCCCAACTCTCTCAGTGTGTTCTCACAGGAGAGGTGCTCCAGCCCTCTGATCACCTTCATGGCCCTCCTCTTGACTGGCTTCAACAGTTCCATGTCTTTCTTGTACTGGGGCCCCCAGAGCTGGATGCAGTACTCCAGGTGGGGTCTCGCAAGAGTGGAGTAGAGGGGCAGGATCACCTCCCTCGACCTGCTGGTCACACTGTTTTTGGTGCTGCCCAGGACACGGTTGGCTTTCTGGGCTGCAAGCGTGCATTGCCGGCTCATGTTGAGCTTCTCATCAATCAATACCCCCAAGTCCTTCTCCTCAGGGCTGCTCTCAATCCCATTCTCCACCCAGCCTATAGTCGTGCTTGGGATTGCACCGACCCGCGTGCAGGGCCTTGTACTTGGCCTTGTTGAACTAACATCTGCAATACATTGATGACATCATTGTATGGGGCAACACAGCAGAAGTAGTTTTTGAGAAAGGAAAGAAGATAGTCCAAATGGTTCTGAAAGCCAGTTTTGCCATAAAACAAGGTCAAGGGACCTACATAGGAGATCCAGTTTCTAGGAATAAAGTGGCAAGATGGGCATTGTCAGATCCCAATGGATGCAATCAACAAAATAATGTCTCCACCAACTAACAAAAAGGAAACACAAGCTTTCTTAGGTATTGTGGGTTTCTGGAGAATGCATATTCCAAATTACAGTCTGATTGTAAGACCTCTCTATCAGGTGACCCAGAAGAAGAGTGATTTCAAATGGGGCCCTGAGCAATGACAAGCCTTTGAACAAATTGATAGGAAATGGTTCATGCAGTAGCCATAGAGCCAGTCCGAAAAGGACCAGATATAAAAAATGTGGTGTACACTGGAGCCGGGGAGAATGGCTGTATCTGAACTCTCTGGAAGAAAGCACCAGGGAAACTTGAGGTTGACCCCTGGGGTTTTGCAGTCAGGATACAGAGGATTTGAGGCCTGACACACTCCAGCTGAAAAAGAGATACAGGCAGCATATGAAGGGGTTTGATCCACCTCAGAGGTGGTTGGTACTGAAGCACAAGCTCCTCCTGGCACCCTGACTGATGGTGCTGGGCTGGAAATGTTCAGAGAGAGAGCCCCCTGTACACACCGTGCAGCTGATTCTATGTGGAGTCAGTGGGCTTGAAGAGGAAGCCGCAGTCACCCAGGAATTCTGGAAGTGATCACAGACTGGCCAGAAGGGAAAGATGTAAGAATATGGCCTGAGGAGGAGATGACGTGCTGAATAGATTCCACTGTATAATAAACTACCAGAAAATGAGAAGCAGTATGCCTGTTGCATATTAGGAAAGCTTCAGAGGTGGAAGGCTGCTGTATGGAGTCCTACATGATGAGTTGCAGAGGCCGCTGAAGGAGAAGGTGAATTGAGCCGGTTTACAGAGGTGAAAGCCATCCAGCTGGCTTTAGACATTGCTGAACAAGAAAAACATGCAGTGTTCTGTCTCTATACTGGCTCATGGATGGTGGCCAATGCCCTGTGGGGATGGTTAGAACAATGGAAGCAGAGCAACTGGCAACGCAGAGGCAAACCCATCTGGGCTGCCCGATTGTGGCAAGTTACTGCTGCCCAGTTAGAGAAGCTGGTTGTGAAAGTACATCCCGCTTACGTACTCAAGAGTTGGGCCACTGAGGGACATCAAAACAACCAGCAGGTGGATCAGGCTGCTAAGACTGAAGTGGCTGAGGTGGATGTGGACTGGCAACATAAGGGCGAGTTATTTATAGCTCGATGGGCCCACGACACCTCAGGCCATCAAGGAAGGGATGCCATATATAGATGGGCTTGTGATCGAGGGGTGCACTTGACCGTGGATGCTGTTGCACAGGTCATCCATGAATGTGAAAGATGCACTGCAGTCAAGCAAGCCAAGCGGTTAAAGCCTCTCTGGTACGGAGAATGATGGCTGCAATAAATACATGGAGTCCATGCAGATTGGTTACACCACACTCCCACAAACCCACCAAGGCAAGTGCTGTGTACTTACAATGGTGGAAGTAGCCACCGGGTGGCTGGAAATACATCCCATGCCACTGCCCAGAACACTATCCAGGGCCTTGAAAAGCAAGTCCTGTGGTGACACGGCACCCCAGAAAGAATTGACAAATGTACAATTTATAAACCTTATCAGTGAAAAGTATTAAAATGCTTTATTTCTTTGACAGGTAGGTATTTACAATATGGTTCAGTTCCCTTTTGCAAAAAGGAGGCTGTGTAGATATTAAAGAGGTTATGTACTGTTATGTGTTGAAGAGCGTAAAAGCTATTCAACTTTTCCTGTTTGATTTTTCTAACACCTCTTAATAAATCTGTGGGTCATTAATAATAATGGCTGGGATTGTTTACAAGTGAGTAAGGACTCTTTTATACTTACCTGTCTGACAAGTGGAACAAAAGAATGGCAGGCAGTTTCTGCTGCTTAACCTGCCTTAGTAGATCTTGTGTCTGTAATGCTGCTGTTATTACTAAGAACAGACTGTTACTGTAGTACCTGCCTATAGTAACAAGGGGTATCTATTGTTAGATTTTAGTTTTTCATTTAAGGTCATTTTTGAAAGAGACAAAAGTCTGGCTGTGGATTATCCTACTTCTGAAACTGCTGTATTAACGCTTCAGAGAAGGTGGATGCTCGGTACCGTTAAAGGTATTTTAGTTTTCTTAACTTTTATACTTCTGTTCTTTTAGCTAAAGTCTAGTTAACACTTCCACTCTTAAAACTGACAAACACTTTTCTTGCAGAGCGACCATTGGCTGGTGCATGTATAAGTTATATATTTGTGTACTATGGAAAAGGTGTTGTATTTATAAGATTATGGGTGGTGTGAAATGAATGCTAAGTATTGCATTCTGTACATGAGAATCTTTTCCATGCTTTCGTACTAACAGTCATGTGGTAAATGCGTTCTGCATTGCTATCTAAATATATGTTTTTTCAGTTCTGAAGTCATGAGAACCTTCCTTAGACATAATAGGATCATACCACTTGGACAGTGGTAATGAAGAAGTTACATTGGATTAGTGGTTGACGAAGATTGCAGTGCTGGCATAATATGATTTTGGAAGATATAGAAAAGTTACCAGATCACTTGTGTACGTATTGGCTAGTAAACACTGTTCGTGTAAGAACAAGTCTGTATGGAATCCTGAGAAGTTGCAGCCATGGAAGTACTAAGCATTTGTGCATGGTGGTCAACTGCTGTTGTAGAGGAGTGGAGTGTGCTCACTATTTTGTTCATCAGGCCCAGTAGAATATTTATTTTAGCATTTCGAGCATGTCAGGATTCTCCAAATTGACGACTGTGTTTTGGTTGGGAAATGTTACAAAGTCAGTTTGAAATACTCTGAATTTCTGAATTTTTTTTGGTGCAGAGTGCCTTAAGGCTTGAGATTGAACACTTCTTTGTTATAAGGTACCTTATACACAGTTTAATGTTGACTGGTAGGGTAGATGTTGCTGTTTGTAGTTTTTCCCTTGTTTTCTGTGTTGAAAAGGTGTTTGGACTGAAGGGCAAGAGTGAAGTTCAGTACTTCAGTGGTCAGTGGTTTTTCCTGTAGGTAAAGACAAAAATATTTATGGTAATGAAAATGTGGTTCTTCATCTAATTTCAGTTCAGACCAGCTTGAGTGTGTGTGTGAGAGAGTGATTTGAATGTTCAGTGACACCTTTTAAATTTTTTTTTTTTTTTTTTTTTTTTACAACTCTGTTCAGGATATAGAATGCATGAGACAGACATTGGTACTGATATTTTTTAGTATTTAAGATAGTGATAGGTGATTTTTTAAATTTTTCCACTGTGAACCACTAAAAATGCTACTTTTATATGGGAGAAGACATGGTATCTCAGATTGCTATTGAGAAATTTAAGTGAATGAACGATGATGATAATGACGAATTTATTTTAAGTGTAGTCCAACAAAACATAGAAGAAAATGTTATTGGCAGTTTTTCTTATTTTATGCCAGTCCTTTCTAGCATTTGGCTTAAGGAAATGCACAGAATTTTTCAGTTTATATTTAAAGTAATTTTTTTCCCTAGAATAAGAAATCTGGTAAGAATGGCAACTGCATAAATTTAAATGTAACTT
Source organism: Balearica regulorum gibbericeps (assembly GCF_011004875.1). Classification (NCBI taxonomy): domain Eukaryota; kingdom Metazoa; phylum Chordata; class Aves; order Gruiformes; family Gruidae; genus Balearica; species Balearica regulorum. Next base: position 21,040,398 of record NC_046220.1, read on the forward strand.
ATAGGTGCACATTTCAGTGTTTCTGAGAAGCAATCATTACTGACCATAAGAAGCCTGGTGGTATAAAAATATTTGTATTGATTTTTGGAATATGACATCACACACAGATTGTAGAGAGTAATCAATGTTTTTTTGTATAAAATATAATGGATAGCTGTGAAGGAGGCTTGATGGTATGGTTCACAAAAAATTGTGAAGGTTAGATAAATGGGTATTTGATAAGGCTTACAATAAAAATGCATGTCTAATTCTTTTTTAGTAACATAAGTAACTAGTTATATTAGAACTATTTTAATGGAAAAATATTACTGTTTCTTATATTTGCAAGCATATTCTTATATTTGTAAATAAGAAAGTCTAAGTGTTGCGGTGCATGCCTCCAACATGGCATTTTAGCAGTGCTCAAGTCATACTGCTTATATAGTGTCTCATTCCATGTTTAGGGTTTTACAGTGCATGCATGATCATGTTTTCAGTAGCCATAAGGTGCTACATTTTCTGAGATTGTGTGGCCTTCTGTTTATGCTGCTTTGGTTATGTATGTGCATGATTTTGTGTGTGCTGCTTTAGTTTAAGTGAAAAGCCACATACGGCACTATCTTGGATTTTTTGATCACTTTCAGAGATTTCAGGCCAGACTCTGTAGTCTTAGTAGGGAATACCTGTGTTTGTGGCAGGTTGTTGAATTGCATCCTTGACAGAGTACCAGTATGAATGTGCCATGGAAGATGGCTGTTACTGCAAATCTTTGATCTACTCAGTTTAGGGTATTTTGCTTGTGTCTAATGAATTACCATATATGAAAATTAAAACTAGAAATAAAAGATAGTGGGGTGTAGGAAGCTGAATACAGAGCAGCTTGTTCTGCAAATGCAATCTTGTGTATTTTACTGGCATTTATGGATCTGATTTAACAAACAATCTAACAATAAGATATAATGCAGATTGCATCAGTAGGTGTGTTTCTTGACTGGATTAGAGGAAACTCTAAAAGGAAACTGAAAAGCTGCTTACTTGCTTAATAGCTTTACAAATTTAGGTTGTATTTTATAGAGATATTTTGCCAAGATATGGCTCAAAATTAAGTCAGTGGTAGATTGGGAACACAAGGTTGAATACAAGTGTTATTGCCATTGACCTGCGTGTTACATATTTCTTTGACAGTCTCTGCTGCTTGTTTATCAAGTTTTTGTTTTGTTTTGTTTCTCTGAATGAGGACACACATATGCAATAATTGAGACTACTGTGTAGTATCTGTGTTAAAGCAAGTAGCTGGATTTTTTGCTTTAAGACACAGATCTATGTTCCTGCTAGTCTTTATGTATATTGCATTAGATAATTGCAGTGAACAGCATGTAGGCTTAGGCTTAAATCAGGTTTGATGTTGAAGTTCTTGAAAAAGACCAACCAAGGGGGATAATGGTCATGAACTAGAAATAACTTCTACTCGATTCTCTTTTTGTTAAAGATGTTTGACAGATACAGTCGTAATCTACCAATGCTTTCTTTATTCTAATGTTTTTATCTTGTCATCATTATAGAGGAAGACAGACCTGTCAGCCTTAAAAACATTCTGGACATCATGTACCTAAACATGGTGGACTAAAGCATTTGAGTGATTGACCAGTCTTGACAGGTGACAGAGGTGGTTCTATTCAATAACTCATTATTTGGTGCTAAGAAACTGGGAACAGGAGAGAAAAAAAAACCCAACACTTGTTTTCCTTTTCTACTCTTTGAATATGAAGCAAAGTGTAAGTCTGACTTACTAATAGTAAAATACTGGAGGTATTGCAATGTACACAGTTGTGGAAAAAATGACTAGTTGGATGATATGTGCCCCTATTTGATATTTTTGATGATGATTTTTATGATATTTTGATGATGATGCACAATTTTTGTCACAGCATGGTAATTTATACAGAATACTTAATGCCATTTTCTTGATCTGATAAACACAATGTGGTAGTCTTCACTTAACTGGGCACATGTAAACTGCAGTAAGCCAAAAGTGAGCAAACAAACAAATACACTACTGTCATCATCTCCGCATTCCCACTCTTCTGCCAGGATATCTCCTGTGTGTACCATATGTGACATAACCATCTGACTTGAGGGCTCCATTGTCAAACCATACATCTAATATGAGCAAAGCTTAGTTTCTTATTTTTAGATAAAAAGTAAATATAAGTTCTCATATTTTTTTCCAGCACCCCAATGGATAATCTTGTGCACTTTTTGAGTGTGTGCACTCTATTTTCGAGACCACTGGTGTACAGCACCAATGTTTCAGGTGGTTAGTGAAAATTAACTTTTCTAGAAAAAGAAACTGCAATCCAAACAATATTCAAGTAGTGAATTTCCAAGTCAAGACTTTCTTGATTTTTGCCATGAGTAAAATGGGATTGAGAGTGATACTGACCTAAAATGGATTTACAATCTTATGATAGGGCAGTCACATAAAGCAGGGTAGATAACTTTAGTAAACTGAGGCCATTAAGATGAAAGTGTTTTACTTGTAAGTATAAATATCTAGGGATAAGCAAATGTGAGTCATGTCTGAAAATAAGGATACTGTATTCAGAGTTGTAAACCTAGAGAGGAATTAGATATTCTAGTGTTAAAAGTAATTTAATGGAAGTATTTGATATTATTTTTTGGCTTATAGTAACATTAGTGTGACAAGGATTGAATTCTGCACATAGTTCGGGCGGTACTTCTTTTTAAAAAGGATTTTTGAGAGTGAGGCAGAAGATCTGTCAAGCTAATAGGAAGGATTGAATAGTAATCAAAGTACATTATTGAGCAAGATACCTAAGAACACTGACTTCTTTAATTCCACGGAAAAAAGACTGTCTTACAAGTGGGATGTGTCTTACAAGTTCTGAGTATTTCCTTCTTATATTCTTACACCAAAGAGCTTCAGTGGTTGAAGTCAGACTAAATCAAAATGGAAATAAAATACACACTCTTAATTGGTAATAAGTGTTGGAATATCCTGTCAAGAAAAAGGTGAATTATTAATTTCATAGAAGTGAAAGTTTCTTTGTTTTTCCAATTTACCCTATTTTTCTTAAAGATTTATATAAAGGAGCTTACATTTATATCTTTATTGTGCGGAAAGAAAACCCAGATGCTCTTTATTACTGATATGTTACTTTCTGTCTTTTCTAGAGATCTAGAGACATGAAGAAATAATGCAAATAGCAAAATGATGGTAGGTTATTGTTTTTGAGCAAAAGCAGTGAGACTATTTTGATTAAAAAACAACCCCCCAAACTTCTAGTACTTTGAACTATTAATATGAAATGTTTTTATAAACACAGGGAATTTTAGACATAATACTCCGTATCTGCCTTGCAGAAGGTACAACTTATTGTGTTAAACACAATTTTAGGGTATTCTGGAGTTTTTTGTCTAATTAGCAGATAAAGTGTTGTAGGTAGTATAAGTACTACTATTGGCATGTTAAATAAAATGAAATTGATCATAGCTGAAACACAAACTCTCTGCCCTGGAGGTATATTTCACAGGAGTGGCTGTGGTGCTTTCATTATAGGATGTGGTAAAAGAGTTAAAGGGTGTTTTTGACATCATGTATAAACAGACTTCTGAAACTGGCAACTCTGCCTACAAATCTGACAATGTCAAAAATACCTTTCTACAAATGTTTCCTCTTTTACTAGCATGTAGTCATGCAAATGAGTTCTTTAAATCTAGACGAAGCCCAAAAGTCTTCTGGCTTCTGTATTTTTGAACTGTGTTTATTATTTTAAAATGTTATAAAGAGACACAGAGCAGATGTAGTGGTACTAGAGGAGACTAACTTCTCTTGAGAAAATTTTGGAGTTAATGTCTTTAAACGTGCAAATAGAGGAACAGAGATTCTCAGAATATGTCTCAGGCCATTACAAGGGGTGCTGTTTCTTCCAAATTCCCAGTGCTTTTCTTTCTCTTTATATGGTGGTTTGTGTTTCTTGGGTGGTTTTTTTTTTTTTTTACTTAGGTTTCTGTGCATCTGTTGGATAATTTGCTGCTACAGATACATCCACTTTTCCATGTGTGATTCCACTATACCAGAACGTGGAGGCAGAAAACTTGAATTCTAGAGTTACAATATCCCATTATGTGCACAATATCTTTTCTGATCCATTATCTAATAATTAGGGATGATCTTTTTGGAATTAAAAACACTATCTTCCCATTTTTAAGAAGGGAAAAAAGGAAGACCGAGGGAACTACAGGCCGGTCAGTCTCACCTCTGTTCCTGGCAAGATCATGGAGCAGACCCTCCTGGAGACTATGCTCAGGCACATGGAAAAATAAGGAGGTGATTGGTGACAGCCAAGACAGCTTCACTAGGGGCAAATCGTGCCTGACAAACTTGGTGGCCTTCTATGATGGGGTTACAGCATCGGTGGGTAAGGGAAGGGCAACTGACATCATCTGACTGGACTTGTGCAAGGCATTTAACACTGTCCTGCATGACATCCTTGTCTCTGAATTGGAGAGACATGGATTCGATGGATGGACCTCTTGGTGGATAAGGAATTGGCTGGATGGTCGCACTCAAAGAGTTGTGGTCAACGGCTCAATGTCCAAGTGGAGAACGGTGACGAGTGGCGTTCCTCAGGGGTCGGTACTGGGACCGGCACTGTTTAACATCTTTGTTGATGTAATGGACAATGGGATTGAGCGCACCCTCAGCAAGTTTGCTGATGACACCAAGCTGTGTGGTGTGGTCGACACGCTGGAGGGAAGGGATGCCACCCAGAGGGACCTTGACAGGCTGGAGAGGTGAGCCCGTGCGAACCGCATGAAGTCCAGCAAGGCCAAGTGCAAGGTCCTGCACGTGGGTTAGCGCAATCCCAAGCGTGACTATAGGCTAGGCAAGGAATGGATTGAAAGCAGCCCCGAGGAGAAGGACTTGGGGGTATTGATTGATGAGAAGCTCAACATGAGCCAGCAGTGTGCGCTTGCAGCCCAGAAAGCCAACCGTGTCCTGGGCTGCATCAAAAGAAGTGTGACCAGCAGGTCAAGGGAGGTGATCCTGCCCCTCTACTCCACTCTTGTGAGACCCCACCTGGAGTACTGTGTCCAGCTGTGGGGGCCCCAGTACAGGAGAGACATGGAGCTGTTGGAGAGAGTCCAGAGGAGGGCCACGAAGCTGATCAGCAGAGGGCTGGAGCACCTCTCCTATGAGGACAGGCTGAGAGAGCTGGGGTTGTTCAGCCGGGAGAAAAGGTGGCTCCAGGAAGATCTAATTGCGGCTTACCAGTACCTGAAGGGGGCCTACAGGAAAGATGGAGGGGGACTGTTTATCAGGGAGTATAGTGACAGGTCAAGGGGGAATGAGTTTAAGTTGAAGGGGGGGGTCGGTTTAGATTAGATGTTAGAAAGAAATTCTTTACTGTTGGAGTGGTGAGGCACTAGAACAGGTTGCCCAGAGAGGTTGTGGAGGCCCCATCCCTGGAAGTGTTCAAGGCCAGGTTGGATGGGGCTTTGGGCAACGTGGTCTAGAGGAGGGTGTCCCTGCCTGCAGGAGGGGGGTTGGAACTAGGTGATCTTTAAGGTCCCTTCCAACCCAAACCATTCTATGATTCTATGATAATCTGTTCTGATGTAGTGTGCAGTGTGTTCTGTGCTCCTTCATTAGTCGCAATAAGCTACTCTTGTGAAGTCCTTCTGAAATGGGTATGATTAAGCATGTTAAGTATATTAGTATAGATAGGGGCTTGATTATGCATATTTAAAAAATAAATGGAAGCTCTAGTCTTCAGAAAATTGAACAGTTAAATGGGATTTTTAGTGGTTATGTTTTCATTATTCTCATTTGTAGGAAAAGAGATTAGTGAAAATGCTCTTAAAAAATGCTGCATTCATTTGCTTTTAGTTTTGCTAAAACTGGTAAGTTTTGTGGTTTTTTTTTTTACCAAAACTGTACTGGACACAATTACAAATATGCACCTTGAGTGTAAGTAACACTGTAGTAAGGTATGAAAAACTTGTGACTTGATGTACCTCAAAATACACCCAGACTTAGGGATGTTTTCATTTTTAAGCTTACATTTGCTCTACAGAGAAAGGTGAATTCTAGTGTTTCATAACAGTATTCTGAAAATATATTTTGTAGTTCTTTATGGTACAGTATTGTAACAGTGAACACCGTAGAAAAAGCTTACATGAAAGGAAAAATATGTTTTCAGAGTATTTTAATATTTAGAGTAAACGAGGCACAGAGGATACATACTGAAAAGCAAAAACAATCCACAATAACTAGCTTCCTTATGAGAACAAACTTTATTCTGCAGAATGAGGAAGAGGTCCTGTGCATATGAGGAAGTGTGAGATGAATAGAGGCAATGATACCAAGCTTTTTGTAATTATATAGTCACATAATGCGTATATACAAAAAGGCAAAAGTAAAATTGGATCATAAGACTTTAAATACTGATATTTTCAATCTTCTGGATTTCCTGGTTTCTTAAGTCAGGTGTTTATATAAAGCTATAAATTCCAGAAGAGCAGAGTATTTTTGTATTAATTTTTTGAATATACGTGCTGTTCACTGAATTGATAAAGTATATGAGTATATATGAAAATACATGAACATGGCATTGTGTCTAGAGCAATTGTAAATGCAGTGCTTGAGAATATTAAAGAACATTTCCAGTCTTTTGATGCCTGCATTTATTTGTCAAATATTCTTTCAGGAATCACTTTCTAATGAAGTGGGTGATCTTATGTGCACTGTGAACTTAAACTGAACGTTGGTTGTCTCTACTAAAGGTTTAGATACCTTTAACTGATTTGTTAAACATATTTAACTGATTCTTCTGCTGTGCCAGGAGAAGCCTTGTTATATGTACGTGCATGTTATGCTTCTGTTCAGGGAAAAGAAGTAATTTTTTCAGATAGCGTAGTTTTGCTGGTCTAAGCTGTGCACATCAAGAGAACTTTGTCCAATGATTCTGTTAACGGACTAGATAGTAAGGGAATCTTCTCAATGCAACGCATGTGACTTCTAGCCCTAGTTTTCAAGACATTTATGGCCTCCGTATCACCAGCTGTGTGAGGAAATGTGTACCCTAAGCATGTGTTCCTGCCAGGCTTTCTGGAATGCTGCCATCAAAAGCACAACAAAAAATAATCTTTTTGACACAACAGTACGGTCTCCATTTTGTGTAGTTTTTATGAACAGCAAATTAACGTATTCTTCAAGTGTTTTGTGTTAGAGAACATAACACTTTACATCATGAAAAATGTTAGATTTAGAAATAAAGTATCAGAGTGACAGTTCACATTTTAGAGTCCATGCAAGATTCGTAAACAAATGTAGCTTTAACACTAAATTTGCCTTTTGCCCTCCTAGGTAGGTGTGGTTTATACCTGTTTACAGAGTATTTAAGAGATTGTTACCTGATCATACAGTGGGATCTTTTTATTCCTATATATTTTGTTTGGAAATGATGTATGTTTTGTTCTGAAATTAATTTTTATTTTAATAATTTTCTAAGTAAAAAACCAAGCACAAATAAAACTTAAAAATTTGTGTCTGTTAATATAAAATTTTAAATCTGAAATTGTTTTATTCAAAGATCCTTTTCTTACATATAATATTAATATTTTTTCCAAATAATTTTAATAATTTTAATGGACTCCTTCTGGAAATCAATTTTTGAAACAATTTAAGAAGTTCAGAGTGGTGTCTGGTGTGATACCTCAGAAGTGAAATCGGGATGAAACTTTATCGCAGGTTCTCCTTGAGACTTCCAAAAATTTCCTTTCTCATCTGTTCTTACGATTACATTAAAAAATCCCTGTCCTTCATAAGGTTTGAATTAATAAATCTCAGTCTACCATACATTTTACTAGAAAGCTAGATTAAAAAAACAAACACAAAAAACCCCCCCAATCCAAACTTCCACTGAGTGGTGTTTAGATTTTTAATGGACTAACTCACATTTAAGAAAAATGTTTTCTTTTATGTGCTATCTAAACAGAAACCAAAGATAATGGAGGAAGAGAAGACAGGAGATGCCCTCCAATGCAAATTTAAGTAGAAAATGCTTGTATTTGGAAAAAAATTAATATTAACAAGTGATGACTTGTCACCTATAGTATTTTTATTTTGATGATGTATTTAAAACTTGACTTAATATCTCATTAGACTTGAGGATTCATTAATCTCTTTTGGATTTTTAAATTGATTTCTATAGAAAATAAGGTGGGTTTATTTGTGAATGTAGGTTTGTCATAGCATTAATATTAAGAGTTTAATTTAAATGCCTATTTTTTGAAAAGGAGCTTATTTAAACCTCCATACCTTTATAAATTCTTTTTCAAGTTACTGTTACAAAATGAACAGATAGGTTATGATTTTTTTATATATAAAAAGCTTTAAATCTTTCACAGGTCAAGCATGTAATATTCATAAAATATTTAATAAAACTGGTACCACCTTCATTAGACCTGTTGTATCTTTTACCTATAGTTTTTATGAGGTTTTATTGTTGCTTTTGTGTGAAAAATGTGTTTTTAACTTAATAGCAACTTAAAATTAGATAGGAATGTTATTGATATGTTCAACAATCTTATTTAACCCCTTGTAATTACTTTGTATCTTTGTTTTACAGATGGAATACCTCAGGTTTACTATTTTGGCCCATGTGGCAAATATAATGCTATGGTGCTAGAACTACTTGGACCTAGTCTGGAAGATTTATTTGACTTGTGTGGTAGGACATTTTCTCTTAAAACCGTTCTTATGATAGCCATACAGTTGGTAAGTAGAATAGATATTAATTTGAGTGTTCATTAGAATAACTAAGTCAGTCTTCAATAGATTAAATGCTTATTTCACTTAAGAGATTTGCACTTCCCATGTTTTAAATTGATGTTGGTGGCTTTTAAAGACCCTGTGATAGTTTTAGCAGGAAGACTGTCTTATGTCACTTTTGTTTACTTTGTTCTAGTTTTTCAAGACTAATTGCATGAATGTAGTTTCATTATGTCTTCTGAATTCTCCTAATCGCAAACTGAAATAATGAATTTTATTTTGACATAATTAAAAAGAGAACCTTCATGAAATAAAAATAATTTTAATCCATGAAAGCAGTTGGATGATGGGACTCCTAAATAGCATAAATATTTTTCCTGGACATTCTCAGAATGAAAGCAAACAAATAAACAAAAAAATCCCCCAAACCTTTCTAGAAATACTAAAATAGCACAAAATTATTCAATGACTAATTTGTCCCTTTTTTGAAGATTTCCTGATTTGGTTCCCACTTGAGGGTGGGTATAAGTGCAAAAAAATAAAGAAAAATAAGGCTTTGCATGTTTACCTTAATACAATGTGTTTTCAATAAGTCCTTATGAAATATTGATGATACTGAACTTCCACTTCCCTAAATAAGTAGTGATATTTTTACCCATAAAGAGTAAAAATAGCTGTTTAAAACACAACTGTAATTGGGTAATAGGCCTGCGGCTATAGACATAGGTGTACTCAGCTTATTTACAGCCAAAATGACAGTTCATTTTTTAAAATGCTGAAACCATCACAGTTCCAATGATCATCTTTATTCAATATTTGCTGTTCCTTTCTGAATATATAAATTTTGATAGAAAGTGATGCAGCTAGAATGGAGGTTATATGCATAGTGGTGAACTTTCAGTGCTTCTCTTGTTTATTCCTTTAACATGTAATAGATCTACGTGGAACTTTTCTGCTCGCTGCTTGATGATGTACTTTCTGGTTATAGTTTTAATGTGCATGAAACACACTTGGTGCCAGCTGTTCTTAAAGAAGATAACTTCTGTAATATACTGATTCCTGTCTAATGTCAAGTGTGAAAGTTTCCATACACAATGTGATGTATGGAATGTGCTTAGGGGATGCATACAATTTTCATTGACTTTATAACTGGGAGATGCCTATTTAAGAGCAATAGCTCTTTGGTTTTAAGGTGAAAGGAGGGGTGTTTTCTTCTAAATGTAAAATCAGTATAAGATGTTTAGCTTCTATCACAATTTAACCTGGCAACCTGAAGCTTAAACTAAACTTCCTGTTGTTTTTTCCTTTTATTAAAGATTTCTCGTATGGAATATGTCCATTCAAAGAACTTGATATACAGAGATGTAAAACCTGAGAACTTCTTGATAGGACGACCTGGACATAGAACCCAGCAAATCATTCATATTATAGATTTTGGTTTGGCAAAGGAATATATAGATCCAGAAACAAAGAAGCACATACCGTATCGAGAACACAAGAGCCTTACAGGAACGGCTAGATACATGAGTATAAATACCCATTTAGGAAAAGGTACGTGTGTCTTTTAAGTACAGAAACAAGAATTCAAGAGCTGTCATTTGTCTGAAATAGTTTTGTTTTCAACTTGTAATTTTTTTCAGTCTGTGGTCATTAAGAACTGCAAGTTTTGTGTACTGTGCAAAATTATAGTTTGTCCTTATGGAAATACTATTTATGGGAATAAGGTTCTCTGGGTCTCTAATCATCATGGTCATGTCTCAGCAAATGATTATGTTATTTTGGTTAGATATCCATAAAAGAAAGATGAGTATCTTTTTGTATCATAACATCTTCACATTAGAAGTATACCGTGGTGGAGTGTGGGGGGGGGGAAATAGATATGCTTATTAAAGATATCAAAGTGAATAGATTGTAACAATACAGGTTTTCAATGCTATGTTGCCAGTTTTTAATCCTGTTGAAATGTAGCATGTAATGGAATAAAAGTAGCTTATATTTGGTGCTAATTTCTTGATTTTTTTTTTTTTTGACTGGTCATATGTTAATGTTGCTTTGTCAGAGTAGTTAAAGGTTATGCTAGTGTTGTAAATATGATGAGCTAAAGAAATGACAGGCTATGTATAGAGAGGTAAGTTATTATGGAACTAATAAATTTAGCTGGAAAAACATGCATGAGCACTTGAAGCGGTCTTTGTTTATTCCAGTTATGTAGAGGTTTTCTAGTCTAACCAGGTTTGACACCTTTGAATTTGTGTAAACCAGTTGCATATCATTGCAGGGTAATCACTACTTAGGTTGCTCTTTGAATTGGTCATAAAAAATGTTGCACAGTATTTAATGGTTCAAAGATACTTCATGTTAATACGGCAAATGAGAAACCATTCAAATTTTCCAGCTAGTAATAAGGTATTTTATCAATAATACCAGATCATTGTAGCTTGTGGTTAGTAGTCATAGCTGATGAAATTATGTTAACACGTAGAGTCACAGAATCATTTAGGTTGGAAAAGACCTTTAAGATCATCAAGTCCACCCATAAACCTAACACTGCCAAGGCCACCACTAAACCATGTCCCCAAGCACCACATGTACGCATCTTTTAAATACCTCCAGGGATGGTGACTCAACCACTTCCCTGGGCAGCCTGTTCCAGTGCTTGGCAATACTTCCAGTGAAGAAATTTTTCCTATCATCCAATCTAAACCTGCCCTGGTGCAACTTCCCCCCATTTCCTTTTGTCCTATCACTTGTTACTTGGGTGAAGGGACCAACACACACTTTGGTACAACCTCCTTTCAGGTAGGTGTAGAGAGCGATCAGGTCTCCCCTCAGCCTCCTTTTCTCCAGGCTAAACAGCCCCAGTTCCCTCAGCCCCTCCTCATCAGACTTGTGCTCTAGACCCTTCACCAGCTTCATAGCTCTTCCTTGGGCATGCTCCAGCACCTCAAATGTAGTTCAATTTGATATATTTTTTATAATAAAGGCATAATAGGTTTCCTTTAAAGAATTAAGATTAGGCATGTGTGTTTAGCCTTTATGTCTTTTTTATAAAAGGAATTGAGTTACCTCATCTATAGGCAAAAATTTTTTTACTGAATTGGTATGAGGCTCTTCCTCCTATGTCTGCTTTTCTCTCAGTGCCTGCCTTAGTCTAAAAATAAATTGGGGTGAAAGACTTGTCTAACTTTCTTGACTACTAAACTAGCTTCAGATATGCCTTTTCTATGAAAATGTAGAGGAAGAATATATACAATTGCTGTTTAGTGCATTCCATGGCAAATACAGATCTGTGTTTATGACACATCACTCAGCAGCACTTCAGGACAGCAAACTGGGGAAATTTGCAGTATCTCCAGGCAAATTAAAGAATATAGAGCTTTTCCAAATCAAACAAAACCTGCAAATCTTCAAAACAGACTTAAACAGGTACATTTAACTGATGAAGATGTTTTTCTGTGTTGTCATTTCAAAAGGCTATTGATTTCACATGGCCAAACATTACTTTAAAATTAGTTTTGAATTGTATTTCACCTGATTTGCATCTCTGCAACCTCTGGCTTTTTAGTTTCTTCACAAGCGAAGCTGAAGGATTTAATTTCATGATGTGCAAACCAATTCTACTGTTCATTCCAGATTTTGGCATGAGTTGATCTTGCGTTCTCCACACAGATTCCTAAAACAACCTCAAAGTTTTCCATTAAGTAGGAAGAAAAAAGCAGGTGTAGCTATGGCTATGTTATGCATCCATGTGTAAGATTAACAGTGCATGTAAAATCTCCAAATTTTTAGAAGCATATGGTCAGAAATCACTGAATCAAACAATTGCTGAAAGCTGATCCCTGTCATTTGATAAGAGTTCTATTTGGGTACTGTACACCTAAATTTAAATAACTTCTTACATATTTACAGACTGCATTTTGGGGGGCGGGGGGGGGGGGGAATGGAAGAAGTGCTGTTTAATGTGTAACTGTCTTGCCTCTGCATCTGGTACCTGATTTTGAAGGTAGCCTTTTGAGCTGCTTTTAAAATCTCATTGGCAGTCCCACATCCTGGAAATGTCTTTACAGGGTGGCACCCTTCTTTATATGCATGCTTTTAGAGGGAAATTCAGAAAATAAGACAAAATAAGAGCTGCTTTCCTTTTTAAAGGTGGGAGATTGGGCTGTGGTGCCCATCTTTCCAGGTTTTTGGAATTGCTTCTGTAGAAAGTATGGAATTAATTAAAGTAAGTAAAAGATAGTTTTTGCTAAGTATATGAAGCACCAGTGTAATTCTTTGTACTTATACATCAGGAATGCACAAATTTCAACAATATTATTTGTCACATTTAATATCTGGAATATAACCAAGTCTTGTGAAAAGCGGTTAAGACTTTTGGCTCTGTGAGCATCCTTGCATCAAGCTTGCTTGGCTAAGCTTAGTAAATGCGTTTGTATGTAATGGAGCAGCTGTGAAACAGTTACCCAGTTTACTTTCCTTTTTTACGACTAAAGCTTTTGTACATAAAGAAGTTAATCAACATACAAAGTTAAACTGTCATGCTGTAGTTGAACCAATGATATGAAATGGGTGAGAAATGTCTTCCTTTTGCTGGCAGGTTGAGTCTTGGTAGTTTGACTAGTTTGAGGGAATTTATCATTCATACGACTTCCTTTTCTCATAATATAAATGAATTCTGGAAGCACCCTTCCTTCAAATAAGCAATTTGTGAACAAGGTTGTCATGGACAAAAGAGCTGAGGAGTAGAAGGGCCTAAGTTCTGAACTTCGACTTAGTACTTAAATAGCCCTGGTTTCCATATTTAGTTTCCAAAACATTCAGTGCTTCTCCAGAATATTTTAAATGCCTGAAGCGTGTCAGTGTCTTCATATACTTTTCTACTCAGCTCTTCACTGATGAGCAAGATTTTTAAGCAAAAATAATCTTTATAAAATAGTATGAATAGTGATTCCTTTGGAAGATGTAATAGTGTGCACTTTCACACAGTTAAGTGTCCTCAAAGCAATCTACAGTGTTAAAAATGCAAATTACCATATTTGTAGTTCTTATCTTTAAAGATTGTTTGTTAGTATTAATTCTAGATAGTTTAATCTCTCTGAGTACAGTGATAAAACATTTAAGAATTTCAAAGTTTTTAATAAATGAAAGTAAATTTTACAAGAAATTGTATAGCAGTTTACTGTAGCTTTTGGATTAAAATGTATAGCTTGCTGTGTGATAGCAGATTGTAGGTTGGGCCACTGAAGATGATGCTTACTTGTAGAAGGAAAGAGTAATGATTGGTAGTAGCTTTTGTGGAGAGGAAGACCAAATGGATAATGAAAATTATGAAAAACTGTAGGTTTTAGCATGAGGTATTAAAGCTAACAAACCTTCAGTTTATTGAAATCTAAACTGCACTGAAAACGTGTTGTGTTTCAGGGGTTGATACACACAAGTGTGCAGTTATCCTACCACAGGGCTGCAATTTCAGGATATAAGGGGAAGTCCAAACTCAGTGTTAACATCTGATATTCATCTTCCACTGTCATTGGCCAATAGCCTCCAAAGGTTGATTCCGTTAGATATTGACTAGTTCAGAGCTGACAACTATCTTTGCTTTCAACTGTCTACCCACATGTTTTCATGTGGACAGGGGAAAGGAGGGGGGAGACTCTCTCCTTATTTCAACTGATACGTCAGAGCATCAGGATATTACCTTCATTCTGTTTTGTGGATCTTCAGCTGCTGGTTTGAGTCTCAGAAAATGTCTCAAAATTAAAAGAGACTGGTTATGTGTTTTAGCAGTGGACAGTTTAAATATCGGCATCCCCATTTGCCATAGCATCATGGCCACTGTGGTTCTTTTCCTCATTACAGAAGTGTCTAGTGACCCTTGTCAAGTAAAGAAAGATTCCAGTAGTGGACTGCTAATCACAGAATTGTTGAGGTTGGCACGGACCTCTGGAGGTCATCTTGTTCAACCTCCCTGCTCAAGTAGGGCAAGATAGAGCTGGTTGTCCAGAACTGTGTCCAGGTGGCTTTAGACTATCTCCAAGAAGGAGACTTGTCAACCTCTTTGATCAACCTGTGCCAGTAATACATGTTCCGGTAGTACATACAGAACAGAAAACTTTACTTACTTTCTTACCACTTTAAGTTGTTAGTTTTAGTAGTTACGGTTGAAAGTTTGTCAGATGGATAGAAGGTTTATTTATTAACTTGAATATTTATTAGAAGTAATGGTCATGAGCTTAATTTTTTTTTTTAAATGGTTTTACCGTTGTGTAATAATAGGAATCCTTTCCCTTTTTCAGTTAAATTTATTTCCACAATGGTACTGAAACTGTATCTGAGAACTGGCCTACTAGAACACATTTTGGCCTTTCCCCCATGTTAGAAATGACATACAGTATGCCAGCTTTATTTCAGCTCTTCCTTCAGTGTTTGAAAATGGAACGAGAATCCTATGTCTATAATACAGTCTTTAAGATTAGATTAAATGATTTTTCACATAAAGAATGATAGTATAAATTCTAGTATTTCCTGATAGTATCATGGCTCTTTTAACACTGAGAACACCTTTAAAAACTTGATAGTGGGGTTTGAACTCCTTAAACTTAACTTTTAGAACATAAGTTCCTCAAGTAAAGGAAGTATTCACTTTATTTTTCAGGAATGGTATAGCAAGTTGGTGTCAGCTTAAGGTGATACAACTGATTTTAAAATCAAAAAAGCTTTTTTAGTCCTTTTTAAATAAGAGAACACCCACCCTCCCCATATCATTTAAGAAAATAACCCAAAATGTAAAACTGGTAATTACTTGAAGAATATAACTGAATTTTGAGGGGATTATATGTCTCATATTGACACAGGAATGTGGTAAATTACACGTTCTCCTTCAAGGGAGACTTTTCCATCCCCTAAGTAGAATCTTGATCTCTAGTTGGACAAGTTTATTTTTGTCTATTGGTAACTTGTTTAATATGTATGAAAGTTCTGCTGAATTTAACTTAGGTGTCATGGGTAGTTCTGTACCCTTCAGCCTGATGGAAAACCATGCAGAATAGTCGATAGGTAGATACTGACTCCACTGGAAAAGGTAGCTGTGACAAAGCTAACACTTTATTAATAGCTTGTCTCACTCTACTGTAGTAAGTTTCCTTCTCACAGGAGATTCTGAAATATATACATAATTCTTAAATGTAGATGGAAGAAGTTTAGAATGCCTGTCTGAAATCTTTACCGTGATGTTGCTAAACCATGCAAAGGAGCACAACCTCATGTAATAGCTCTACTTCAGATCAAACTCAGCAGTGATTCTTCTTGACCTGATTATTTTGCAGGCATTTCTTGGGTGACAGAACTAATTATTGTGATCTCTTAGATCTAACAAACACTGAACAGTGTGAATGGGGCTCTTACTTTCATAACCTCTCCTTTATGCGGAGGGTTTTTTTCCTGTACGTTCTGTGATTCTCTTCTAAAAATGTAGTATTTCTTTAATTTGTGCAGTGGGACATATGGAACACTGAAGATCTTTAAACACTCTTGTCCCTTTGGTTGCAGAGACAGTGGTATATATGATACATTCAGCACTGAAAATACCGAGAGTTTTTTAGGGCAATATTTTTAGTCTGTAGGTATTTTTCCTAGCAACTTGAATGGTCTGATAGCAAAACTAATGCATGTACTACTGCTTCTTGACTATCCAAGGTGTCAGTTGACCCTTGTAAAAAGTAAGTGGGAGACTGTCAGGTTCACTTTCTCTTATAGGTTGATTCCAAGTATGCACTTAATGAACAGTAACTTGTTCTGTGTTAGAAAGTATGAATGAGAAAGTATGTTGTCCTTTGATCAAAAGTGCATTTTAGGATCTATAGTGTTTAAACACTTATCATAACTTATAATAACAAGTGCATAGTAACTATAAATACTTCAAATGTTTGCATGTGTTTGGTTGAAACTTGAACAAAATTACCAAGGCCTACTCTTTTGAGGTGTAGACAGAAGGTGATTTATAGTTACTGAACATTGTGTAGCCACTTACTTCAGCAATCTTTTGTTCCAGAAATATACATTTGATCAAGGATTTCTGGTAGTTTTGTGCCAAACTGGGAGTTTGTATCTGGAATAGAAGGCATTTTGTCTATGTGAAGAATAATGTGGCTTTATTCAGATAGGTACTTGAAGGAAATACAAATATTCTGCAGCCCTTATCAGCATGTGGCTAGTGCCCTTGCTTCTTTAAGGTAATTTTTCTTGGGCATAAAATTACTCCATGCTTCTTTTCCAGTCCCCTTCATTTTCATGAAGGCAGAGAGGAATCTCAAAGGATGAAGATTCTGACTGGGAGCTAAGGAAGATGAAACTCTGTGTCTGTAAAAGTCCTATAATTTTCTGTATTTCCTGGAAATCTAAATTGGTAATTGTTTTGGGATTTCCCTAAATTCAGAAAAGCAGCATACTGAATTGTTGTCTAAGTTATTAGGCTACCAGAAGTGTAGTCACATGAAGCTGTAATACCTATATATGACTATCTCTAATGGTCTCTGGGGAACAACAAATATCCTTGGTTGTATTGGTCTTTTCTTGGTAGTGCTTAATTATTGAAGAGGAAGAGGTTAGTTATCTTACAGAGAATGCCTGAGACACTTTCGGGAATGAAACAAATCTGCTTTTTAATGCTAATTGAAAGGCCAAATGAAGTCAATTTCTTTACACAGTACTTACATTCAAACAAAATAAAAAACCCCCTACCCTTACCTTTATAGTATATCTACTCTGTTATCTGAACTGTCATATGTTCTAGATTTAAAATCAGTTTTTTAGGGCCCAGACTTTTTTGTAGTCTAAACCAGCAAAAAATAATTCAACATAGCATCTTTTCCATGGTTTTATAGAGGAAAAATGAGTTCAATTAAAGCTTCTTAAAATGTTGCAAGTTCACAACTAATGGATCAAAAAATATCAGAATTAAAATGCAGTTATATATGTAAAGGGTCAAAATATATTTTAAAATAAGAACAGTTTCTTATGGCAAGATAATTTGTTTAAAGCACTGTTGAGATGAATATACCTGCAGTATATACCTGCTTTTTTGTTTGAGCTGTGTTCTTAATGGAGTCTGTAGTACACAAGAAGCCCCCCACATGCTCAGTTTGATTCCAAGTACTTTATAACTCCCAATTATTTTTATATAATTTGGAAGCTAACTTTTAAATACAATGTAAAATGCCACAGATTGAATGTTCTAATAATATTTGAATTTTGTTTCAGAGCAAAGTAGAAGAGATGATTTGGAAGCTTTAGGTCATATGTTTATGTATTTTCTCAGAGGAAGCCTTCCATGGCAAGGTTTAAAGGTAGTGGTTTTTGATATCTTCCTCTATCCTATTTTCAGATCATCAACTTTTCTTGACATGATCTTTTTTCTTTTTGAAAGTTTGTCTGCAAGCTGTTTAACCTCAGGAGCTTGTTTTATTCTTGTATCATAGGCTGATACATTAAAAGAACGTTACCAGAAAATTGGAGACACAAAACGAGCAACCCCTATAGAAGTATTGTGTGAAAACTTCCCAGGTAATGTTTACTGTTAATAAAAATGTTGTGTATGGATTTAGGAAATGAAACTGGCATGCATAGTTGTTTAATATCTGTTTTTTAAAAATAAATAAAATAATGCTTCCAAATATGTATATTATGTAATATGGTAATAGAATCAAGAATTATCCATTGCAGCAGCAGTAAGCTAATGCTGGTGTTTTTCAAAGATAGATTCTTCTAAAGGAAACGTTAAAAAAATACTATGATACATATTCTCACGTTGATCAACTACTCTACACTTGTATCTTCAGACAAAATTTTGCAAGCTTTTTCAGCTCAAATCTCATAGCCTATCCCTCTTTAAAACAAGCTACATTAGGAACAGCTTGAAATAATATTTAAAATATCTTGCAAGTAGTTTCAGATGTCACTTCTGGTTCTCCTTAAGTATATAGAGAATCAGTGAGATATTGGAAGATTGGAGAGAAGTAAATACGACTTTTTTAAAAAAAGTTGGACTGATTGGGACAGGGAAAACACACACACACGACATGGACACAATTTTGCCAAAATAAAAATAAGCACCTTGAAAACTAATCACAATATCATTGATAGGCAAAATGGATTTGCCGAGAATAACTCATGACAAACTGATTTGATTTCCTCTTATGAAAGGAAATCTTGTCCACATCAGGCCTTGTGGGACAGGAGGCAGATGTTTTATGTCATGAAATCTTAGTACTTTTGCTTTTGACGGTCTTTTTAAATATCCTCACAAGTAATCTTAAAAATGTAATCACGAGGAATCCACTATGGGAAGAAGAGTGTAAAACAATTTGAAGTAGTTAAGTACATTGCTGTCAAATTTGAAACACGAAATGGTATTCCACAGAGATCTGTGCTATATCTGTTCAGTGTTTTTGAGTGCCTTGTATAATTGAGAATGTTTGTTAAATAAGCAAATGATAAGTTTGAAATTTGTAGGCTCGATAGTAGGGTTAGAATGGTAGGATACTGGCGTTCCAAATACAGTCTTAAAAACAGAAGGTACAGTTCAATAAATCATACTCAAAGTAGTATATGAAAATAGGATCAAATCCAAATTAAGAATTATTGGGTATGGAAAGGTAATGACTCAGTCACAAAGTAAATGCAAGTGAATAGTGTCATGCTGCTGTAGTTTTAAAAACAACCCCCCCCAAAAATCCTATACTAAATGGGGTTATAGCAACAGGATATAGCCTGAAAGACACATGAATTGCCATTTCCACTCTACTTGATTCTGTATAACCTCATCTGAAGCAGTATGTTCAGTTTTGGGGACTGTACTTCAAGAAAACGTATCCTGTTTTAAGGGTATCTCATAAAGGAGGGAGGGTTACTTATATACCATATTTGCCTGTCCTATCATCAAAGACTGAAGGAATGAAGATTGGCTTAGTCAAGATGATGAGGGAAATAAGTTCTCCTGTACATTTTGGCTGCTGCAAACATGAAAGGAATCAGTTTGCTACATCCACAGCAGCTAGGACAAAGTAATGGATGTAATCCAAAACAGTTAAGTTTAAACTTGAATTCTGGTGTTTCAAATACAGTGAAGAGCATGAAGGCATTGCTGTTGTCAGGGAAACTGTGGAATTTCTTTCACTGGAGTTGTGTGAAAACAAACCAGACAGACAAGAGCGTAACTGATGCTATGGGATAGGGTGATGTACTAGGTAGCATTTTGAAGTTCTTTTAAACCCTGTGGTAAAAATTAGTCCATTATCAATTTTGTTGTTTTTCATTTCACATTCTTCTGTGCATTAAAAAAGAAAAATCAAGTGAAATTGACTTTTGTAACAGAACTTAGAACAAATGTCTGAACATATGTTTAGTGAATTGACAAAAGTTAAATGTTGGTAAGGGTGGGAAATTTGTTCTGGAATAGAAATCTTCTGCATCCAATAATGTATGCATGTCTTGTATCTTGATTTTTATGTAGTTGCTAGAATCTTTTAAAAAATAAATATCTAATGCAAGGTGTATATGGTGCAGTTCCTGGAAATGATTTAATCAAGCACATGCTTGTTGACAGGATTGAATCTGAAAATAGAATGGGGAAAAGATTTGATCTTGGAGAACACAAAAGATAAATTTCTTTGATAGTACTTATGTACGTTTTAATAATAAATATATTCTTATATGTGAAAGATTTTGCATGTCAAATATTCAAGGATTTTCTACCTTTTTCTATCCTTCTTGTCACTTAAGACATAGAATAGAATGAGAAGTACATCTACCATCATTTCAATTCTTTTTGGTCAGACTGCAGACTAAGCTGACTGATTGATGTTCTTGAAGGCAGGGGAGCTCTGTAGTATCAGTGAAAGATACTTTGGTCTTTGTCATATGTGAAACACTTATCTTTTTCATCCCCTGTTCAGTGGAATTGTACTGTCTTTGAGTGTGCAACACTACTGCTGTTACAAGCCTTGTATAAAATATAAGCAAAGATTTAAACTCTGGAGTTCTGCTTCAAATGCATGCTAAGGATGGTATTTGATTTTTGGAGTCAGCCAGTTGTAACAGATTCAGCTTCATTAAATGGCTCAGTTCCAGCCTTCACACCTCTGAAAACATGTCTTGCATGCTTTCGGTTCTGGTTTACATTGGGAAGGTATCGTTAAAGAGGTCCTTAGCAATGTGTCAACATTTCTCTTCACAACCTTCAAACACTGATCTCCTTGGCTAGTATTGCGGAAGAGTCTTGCATGTTGGCTGAGCTGGACTTTAGGTGCCAAGGAGTTCCTCCAATCTGCTGCTCCATCTGCTCATGCCTAAAACATAGTGCTTAATAGTCTTTTTTTTGGCAGAACTAAGTAAATTGTGATGTCTTGGCACCAGTGTCCTGTGGCGCATTCTTGACAGCACCAACGTGATGCTGCCTCACAACTTCTTGTTATCAAGCTGGTCTCAAACCTTCACTTCTCCCTCTTTCTATCCCACTATCTCTGAAAGTTTAACTTAGCATAGCTCAGCCTTTGCACTTATCAGCCATCGTCTGTCAGAAGATAGGCTTCTTACAGCACCTTGTTTGTACCACAACATGTCAGCTTCTCCAGACTTACTGGAATGTGGTATGTGGGTTGGGGTGAGTGTGTGGTGGTAACTGTTGGCTGCTTATGACATACATACCTCTTCACAGGATCAGTGACTACTGGTGGCATCTACTTTTAACCTTATTTTACTTCTGACTTTCTGGTCATATAGAGGTGCCTTCTCTTGTACTTTGGACCATGTGAACAGCTTTTTGAAAGTGAGGAGTCATTGCTTTTCTCAGAATGGCTTTGTAAGTGGATGGTTACCCACTCTTCCATGACCTACAAATGTTCCTAAATAAGTTAGATTTTAAGAACCCTGTTTACCTGGAACTCATGTCCCAGGACTCAGGTCAAGTTCTTCACCTGATCTGTGTCAGATTGTGAGAAGTCATTGCAGTAGTCTATTCCAAATCACTGCAGTGTGATTATTATTTTTTTCATTTTTTTTTTTCTTTCTATAACAGGAAGGTGTGGAAGGACACAGTCTGAAAAAACCAAAATTTCAGTATGGTTAGGTTGTTGCTCTCTTCACTCTTCCAATTAGTTCTTCTAATACCTGCTGGAGTGGAAGGACCTGTAGGACTTCGTCTTTTGTAAAAGCTTATTAATATTTATCTCTTCTGAGAGATAAATATTAATAAAATCTGCTGTTTTCTCAGACATATTTCCACATGTCCCTCATTTCACCAATTCCTGAAGGATTACTGCAAATGTTGTCACGTGTCCGAGTAGTTTCTCAATGGGATTTGAAGCTTGTGTTCATCAGATGTTCATGGATCCTCCCTTTCAGCCCCTTGGATTCTTGTAATCTTCTGTCCATAAGGATGCTTGTTCCTTACAGTTACTCTCTCAGAAGTCTTTCGTGGCTTATAACCATTATCAAGAATGGGACTGTTATACGCTCTACTCACCTGCCAGGAGATTTGTGCTGGAACTCTTAACCGGAAAGTTCTGGCTGCTAGTGCACAGTACTCAATACCCTTTAAGAACTAGAAAGGCTCTTTCCTTTTATCTTCACAGGTCCAGGCCTTTTCAGAAATCTCCCTGTTTGACTGCAGTGCTGGCAGAATCTTATAATTTGCACGTAACACTTACCCAAATGTATTTCCATTTGTATGCTGACATGGTATTTAAACAGCAATATTAAACTGACACCGGTCAGAAGTCATTCTACAAGAGCTCAGGTAACCTTAGTACTCCGCAGCATTTCTGTTCAGGATATTTGCCATTTCTGCTCAATACCTTCACATAACATGATGCGCTGCTGCAGCCTTCCATAGTCATACTACAGTTATAGCTCAACAGAGCCTATAACAAGTGTTTTTTGTCAGGACAATTGGAGTTGTCCGCTTCAGAATGTACATATGAATTCTCTCTTAAAGAAAGGAAGATTACATTCCAGTAATAGGTGTTCTTTGAGACGTAGTCCTCTCTGTATATTAATATACTACCCTCTTTTCCTTAGGCTTTTCTTTGTACAATTAATTGGGGGTGGGGGAGAAGAAAAGCAGAAGCATTTCTTTCCCCACTTTTTTGACGCACTGTGCATCAGGATTGGAAGGTTGAATGGATGATGTCAACAGGTAATGCAAAAGGAAAATTAGAGGCGGGGCACTTGGTAGGATATGTCTAGAATATGTCAGTATATCTTAAAGAGTATTATTATTAAAGTAATTTTTCTTTCTGGTCATTCACAGATTCATGGTGAACAGCTGTTCAGGTTTTATGGCGAGAAGTAGAAGTTGCTTTAAAATGTAATAATAAGTACTATTTTTGAGTGCTATTTAAACAGGTATGGCAATTATGTGGGTTTCTTATTTTTATAGAGGAAATGGCTACATATCTACGTTATGTAAGAAGGCTAGATTTTTTTGAAAAGCCTGACTATGACTACTTAAGAAAGCTCTTCACAGACTTACTTGATCGGAAAGGCTATATATTTGATTATGAATATGACTGGATTGGCAAGCAGTTGGTGAGTACAGTAAGCTATTAGTAATATACTGAGGGGTTTGTGTGATCAGTTTTGAGCCAGTGTTGGTCTTGAGTTTGAGAATACATGTGCATCTCATGGCTGCTACTAGAGTTGTGAACAGCTGCTATTACAAACCTGTTTTCAGATGCATTTTCAAACATTATCTTTTGGCTTGAGATGTTTCATATTGAGTCTCTTTCCAAACACGTACTTTTAGTGTCAAAACAAGGTTGTAGGAATTTGTACTGGTTTTTGAGTTGAAGGAGTTTAAAACTTTGCAGGTGATTGCCATTATTGCATGTATTTTCTTGCTTTGGGGACTTTCTTGCTCCCAGCATTTTTAAAATGTAGAACAATCACTTCTCTGCATCTGAGGTATACTCCAAATGTTTATCAGTTCATTATGAAGAAATTTTCTATACTTTATATGCATTGTTCTATTGAAATATAATGTAGAATATCAGTTTCTTATTGCACGGCATCTAAAATTACAGAAAATACTGTGTTTATATTCTTTAAAGAAAGGGTAAAAGATTAATTTTTCATCACCTCAAATTTTTCATTGCCTCTTTTTAATAAGTAGGGAAGGGGTTGTGTAAGTTGGACAACTTTTGGATTATACATTTTACCCAAAAGTTCCTTATGTGACACTCTGAAAGAATCATAGTATTCTATTGGTAAATCTTTTTTTGGTGTTTAGCACTAAAAATTTAGGTAAGCCTTTCTTCAGACTTTCATCAGAATGTTCTAACTGTTAACTGCAGAGAATACCAGCCTAAAGTCTTTCAGAAAATTAATGTCTGATAATACTCAGAATTGCTACTTCATGAAATTGTGTAGGTCTTGGTTTTCCTTTTTTTTCTTTTTGGTGTTAGTAAATATCTAGAGAAGCTTTTGCTTTAATTTGATGATTTTGAATTATGGGAAACTGTTAGATTTAAAAATTAATTTCTACTACAAACCAATAACTTCTGGTAAGACTTAGAAATTTATTTTTTTTACCAGTTGCTACATATTATTTATATTTGTAGCCTACTCCAGTGGGTTCAATACATTCAGATCCTGCACTGCCTTTGAACAGAGAAGCATATCAGCACAGAGATAAAATGCAACAATCCAAAAATCAGGTAAACTGCTCACGTAAGATTATCGGCATTACTTTGTCTTTTGTCTAATGATTTGTGCGCTGTTGTTATTTTTATTAGAACTTCACAATAAAATTGACTCCAAGCTATCTTTGTTTTTTCTTTAAGTAGATCCTTGTTAATGTATTTCTACATTTGTAGACCTTAAAATGTCCTAAAAAGTTGTTTGTTTGATGCTATGATATAATGTAGCTTACATCAGTAGTAAATTTTCTCTCTGCTGCTACTACACTTAATTTTTTTTCAGTTCTCTGTTTTTAATCACTGTCTCTTCCCCATATAGTATATTTGTTGGTATTCTAACATGTTTGTATAACATTTTCACTTTTTTTTAAAACCAAGATAATGACCAAGGTGGTAAAAACATTAGGAATTTAGATCTGTGTCCATTTAGCTGAGCTAAATTACAGGGTTGTGTTGGTGGACTTTGTTTCTTACTAGGAATTTTAGCTACTTTACTTCTCTATGAAGATGTATGTGTAGGCATATGTAAGTATGCAGATAATGTTGATATACAGTCTATATAGAAATCGAGTATGCAGTGCTTCTGTGTTTTTGAAAAATAATATATAATAATTAATGCATTAATTATTGATTTTGGGAATTTTTTTCTTCTTCTTTTGCATATATTCCTAATGCATTCAAAAATGATAGTCAGCAGACCATAGGGCAGCTTGGGACTCACAACAAACCAATCCACATCATTTGAGGGCTCACCTAGCAGCTGACAGACATGGTGGCTCGGTACAGGTATTTTCTGCTTCTTTGCATGACTTAGTCATTTTGCATTATATAATACTAGTTTCTTGTAGTGCATGGCATGATTCCTGTTTTCACATTAAGCTTGCCTTCCAGTAATGTTCAGAATGTTCATATTATTCCCAACTTCACAATTGCCAAACAAATTAAAACAGGTACAGAAAACTATGGATATTTGTGTGTGTGGTGTTTTTGCTACGTGTTTCTTAGTGAAGGCCTAAAACAATAGATCTATCTCTCTTTTTGAGGGAATATACACTTGCATCAGTGCAAGAAACTGAAGTTTAGACATTTGGCATGTTATTTGGTTGTATTAGCAAATGAAACAGTATTGACTGAATTTAGTGTTGTTCAAGTCATGTTTTTTGTTCCTTAAGCAAACTTCAAATGAAAGTGTTAAGTAGTGATTTTTGTTTAAACATACTACTTTTGTTAAAACAATAGTTGAGGAGAAGAATGTTTACCAGGGCAGTACTTCACACTTATCACTGGAAAAATGAGTAGGAACCAACAATTTTTCCTTCAATATTAGTTTATTTAATCTTCAAAGAGCTTTTATCCTGATTTGTTCTTAATTTTACTTTTTGGTGTCTTGGTCTTTGAATGTATTTAGTCTAGTTGTAGTTAAATTTAATATAGAAGGAATCAAAATGCCAGCTGTGAAGTCTATATGACATTTTGAGCTTTCAGTTAAAAATGAAAATAGTTTAGCTTTCTAAAGTGCTGTCTGGGGAAAAAAAACATTTTTGTCTGCTACATTTTTGATTCTGACAATCTAAGTTACATGTATTTCATCTCAAGCTTTGTTTTTTTTGGGAAAAAATTGTCAATTCCTGGAGAAAGATTGAGAGGTCTAGGGTAAAGAACACAATGCTGTAGTCTCACCAGCATTATAATTCCGTATCTTCTTTAAATGCTTTAAAACTCAATTGAAACTTAACATTCTCTAAATTTTGCTGCGTCAGAAACTACTATCATGTGTCATGTAAGAAAAGCTAGTAGATTATAATTATTGCTAAGTATCAAGAAAAGTTTAAAAATCATAGAATCATAGAATGGTTTGGGTTGGAAGGGACTTCAAAGATCATCTAGTTCCAACCCCCCCCTGCCATGGGTAGGGACACCCTCCACTACACCATGTTGCCCAAAGCCCCATCCAACCTGGCCTTGAACACTTCCAGGGATGGGGCCTCCACAACCTCTCTGGGCAACCTGTTCTAGTGCCTCACCACTCCAACAGTAAAGAATTTCTTTCTAACATCTAATCTAAATCGACCCCCCTTCAGCTTAAACCCATGACCCCTTGTCCTGTCACTACACTCCCTGATAAACAGTCCCTCTCGATCTTTAGATCTTAGATCTTCCTGGAGCCACCTTTTCTCCTGGCTGAACAACCCCAGCTCTCTCAGCCTGTCCTCACAGGAGAGGTGCTCCAGCCCTCTGATCATCTTTGTGGCCCTCCTCTGGACTCTCTCCAACAGCTCCATGTCTCTCTTGTCCTGGGGCCCCCACAGCTGGACACAGTACTCCAGGTGGGGTCTCACAAGAGCGGAGTAGAGGGGCAGGATCACCTCCCTCGACCTGCTGGTCACACTTCTTTTGATGCAGCCCAGGACACGGTTGGCTTTCTGGGCTGCAGGCGCACACTGCTGGCTCATGTTGAGCTTCTCATCAATCAATACCCCCAAGTCCTTCTCCTCGGGGCTGCTTTCAATCCATTCCTTGCCCAGCCGATAGTCACGCTTGGGATTGTGCTAACCCACGTGCAGGACCTTGCACTTGGCCTTGCTGGACTTCATGCGGTTCGCACGGGCTCACCTCTCCAGCCTGTCAAGGTCCCTCTGGGTGGCATCCCTTCCCTCCAGCGTGTCGACCACACCACACAGCTTGGTGTCATCAGCAAACTTGCTGAGGGTGCGCTCAATCCCATTGTCCATTACATCAACAAAGATGTTAAACAGTGCCGGTCCCAGTACCGACCCCTGAGGAACGCCACTCGTCACCGTTCTCCACTTGGACATTGAGCCGTTGACCACAACTCTTTGAGTGCGACCATCCAGCCAATTCCTTATCCACCAAGAGGTCCATCCATCGAATCCATGTCTCTCCAATTCAGAGACAAGGATGTCATGCAGGACAGTGTTAAATGCCTTGCACAAGTCCAGTCAGATGATGTCAGTTGCCCTTCCCTTACCCACCGATGCTGTAACCCCATCATAGAAGGCCACCAAGTTTGTCAGGCACGATTTGCCCCTAGTGAAGCCGTCTTGGCTGTCACCAATCACCTCCTTATTTTTCCATGTGCCTGAGCATAGTCTCCAGGAGGGTCTGCTCCATGATCTTGCCAGGAACAGAGGTGAGACTGACCAGCCTGTAGTTCCCTCGGTCTTCCTTTTTTCCCTTCTTAAAAATGGGGGTTATGTTCCCCCTCTTCCAATCAGCGGGAACTTCGCTGCACTGCCAGGACTTCTCAAATAAGATGGTGAGTGGCCTGGCAACTTCATCTGCCAGTTCCCTCAAGACCTGCTGATGCATCTCACCAGGTTCCCATGGACTTGTGCACCTTCGGGTTCCTTAGATATTCTCGAACCTGATCTTCTCCTGCAGTGGGCGGTTCTGCATTCTCCCAGTCCCTGCCTTCTGTGACCTGGGCAGTGTGGCTCAAGCACTTGCCAGTGAAGACTGAGGCAAAGAAGTCGTTGAATACCTCAGTCTTCTCCATATCCTGGGTAACCAGGTTGCCCGTTTCATTCTGGAGGGGACCCACATTTTCCCTCATCTTCCTTTTATCACTGACATACCTATAGAAGCTTTTCTTCTTGTCCTTGACTTCCCTGGCCAGACTAATTTCTGTCAGGGCTTTGGCTTTCCTAACCTGATCCCTGGCTGCTCAGACAGTTTCTCTGTATTCTTCCCAGGCTACCTGCCCTTGCTTCCACCTTTTGTAGGCTTCCTTTTTTTTGTTTGACTTTGCCCAGGAGCCCCTTGTTCATCCATGGGGGCCTCTTGGTGGTTTTGCTTGACTTCCTCTTTGTTGGGATGCATCGCTCCTGAGCTTGGAGGAGGTGACCTTTGAATATTAGCCAGCTGTCTTGGGCCCCTCTTCCTTCCAGGGCTTTGTCCCATCTCCCAGGCAGATCCCTGAAGAGGCCAAAGTCTGCTCTGCTGAAGTCCAGGGTAGCGAGCTTGCTGCGCGCCCTCCTTGCTGCCCTGAAGATCCTGAACTCCACCATTTTATGGTCCCTGCAGCCAAGGCTGCCCTTGAGCTTCACATCCCCTACCAGGCTCTCCTTGTTGGTGAGAATAAGGTCCAGCATGGCACCTCTCCTTGTGGGCTCCTCTATCACTTGGAGGAGAAAGTTGTCATCGACACATTCCTGGAACTTCCTGGATTGCTTGTGCTCTGCTGTGTTGTCCCTCCAGCAGATGTCGGGATGGCTGAAGTCCCCCATAAGGACCAGGGCTTGTGAACGCGTAGTTCTATTCTTCCCATTAATAAATCTTTTGAAAACTTTACCTGTATATTTCAGTTGAATAGCAATAGTTCTCTCAATAACATCGGTTTTAAAGGTAGTAATTTATCTTTTCAGAACAGTATGTGGAATCAAAATTGGATTTGAAATTGCATCATCCAATTTCTTAAATTTTTTATTACTTTTCTTAATTATTTTTTTATTTTTTATGTTAGAAAAATACATATTTAGCTTGATAATTCCAGTTAGTAGAACTTCTAAATTGTATATCATCCCACTGTTTTGGCCATTGTAGCACTTAAGAAACCTTTTTTCTTTCTCAGGTAAAATGTAAGAATATTTTCTAGGAAATACCAGTAGTATTCCTTTCTGTTCATCCTTTTTTCCTCAAAGGATATGGTCATTCTGAGTTCAGATCACTTAGATCAGTTAAGGCTAAACAGTTGCCATGTAAACAGAGCAGTGTGCAGATCTGCAGCCATTTGGTCTGTGTCTTTGAAGATCAAGTGTTGTACAGAAGGATATTTCAAGCCAACTTAAGTGGGTTGCTTTTTAATGTGAAGTGGTTGTGCTTCCTCATTTAAAGGCACTTATAAAACTACATAGTATCTTTTGTTTTGAAGTTTGTTGTCAAATACCTCTTTGTTGTAGTGACAACTGAATCATGCTATTAATTTGGACAGTTAGCTAGCTAGTTTAGCTGGATTCCTAATTGTCCTTTAGAAGACAAGTTTTATAAGTGCCACAGATAATTTTTCAAAGGAAAGTTGAGTCTACAGTATGAAATTAAAGTGTATTTATTTTTTCTGTGAAGTTATTGACTCATTACTCATCTTGGAGATAATTTTTATGCTAAATTATCTGTTTATCTGCAAGATATGAAAATCTGGCAGATAATTTTATTTAAAGTGACAATGGAATGTTTTTTAGGTCACTGCTATTAGTCATCTGTAATACTACTGCTAATGTCATTTCTGAGATCCTTTTGTAGAAGATTGTTAAAGTGTGTTAGTGGTTCTTCACTGTGGTATATTAACTTCAAGTGGACTGAATGTTGGTATGTGTATGTTAGTATATATTTTTATGCTGTTAGTAACAAAGTTCAAGTGGGAAACATTGAGTTTCTAAATTGTTAATTAATAGTAATCATTCTGGTTTTTGTATTAATTTAATTTATCCTAGAGTGTCTAGGCCTATGTTAGAAATATACTAATGTACTTGATCATGTCTAATTTTACTTTATAGCATCAGTTCATGCATTGTAGGTTAATTCAGCAAGGTAACAGAACTTGGGATTGTAATATCATATGGTTGTAGCCTTACTGATACTGGAACTGAAGCAGTTCTGCCGCCACAACTTTGGGTTCTTTGACAATGGGATGGCCCACACGGCACCAGGCCTGATGAACCCTGATGGGCTTCATCTCTCTCAAAGAGGGAAGAGGATCTTTGCCCAGGAACGAGTGGGGCTCATCGACAGAGCTTTAAACTAGGCTTGAAGGGGGAGGCAGATAACATCAGGCTTGCCAGCGACATGTTGTGGGACAATGTGCCCAGGTTGGAGGGACAGGGTGCTGGCGAGGGCCCTCAGCCTACTGCTCAGGGATGTGCTGGATGCACTACAGCACGCTTGAAGCCTAGAGGAGATGAGCCGGGGGCTCTCGATGCAACAGGAACCAATGAGGTAACACTGGGAAGATACATCGAAAGAATCTCAGCCACCCCAGCCAATAAGTCAGCCTCAACGGGGACACAACTGCAATGCCTCTACGCGAATGCATGGAGCATGGGGAACAAACAAGAGGAGCTGGAAATGTGTGTGTGCCTGCAAGGATATGACATTATTGGCATTACAGAGATGTGGTGGGATAGCTCCTATGACTGGAGTGTTGGGATGGAAGGGTACAGGCTCTTTAGGAAGGACAGGCAGGGCAGGTGAGGAGGGGGCATCACCCTCTATGTCAACGACCAGCTGGACTGCATGGAGCTCCACCTGGGGATGGAGGAGGAGCCCACTGAGAGCCTGTGGGTCAGGATTAAAGGGAGGGATGGGGCAGGGGACATCATAGCGGGGGTCTGCTACAGGCCACCTGACCAGGGGGACTGAGCAGATGAAGCCCTCCATAGGTAGATAGGAGCAGCCTCACAGTCACAAGCCCTGGTCCTTATGGGGGACTTCAGCCATCCCAACATTTGCTGGAGGGACAACACAGCAGAGCACAAGCAATCCAGGAAGTTCCAGGGATGTGTCGATGACAACTTTCTCCTCCAAGTGATAGAGAAGCCCACAAGAAGAGGTGCCATGCTGGACCTTATTCTCACCAACAAGGAGAGCCTGGTAGGGGATGTGAAGCTCAAGGGCAGCCTTGGCTGCAGGGACCATGAAATGGTGGAGTTCAGGATCCTCAGGGCACCAAGGAGGGCGCGCAGCAAGCTCGCTACCCTGGACTTCAGCAGAGCAGACTTTGGCCTCTTCAGGGATCTGCTTGGTAGAATACCATGGGACAAAGCCCTGGAAGGAAGAGGGGCCCAAGACAGCTGGCTAATATTCAAGGGTCACCTCCTCCAAGCTGGTCACCTCCTCCAGCTGATCAGAGGGCTGGAGCACCTCTCCTATGAGGACAGGCTGAGAGAGTTCGGATTGTTCAGCCTGGAGAAAAGGTGGCTCCAGGGAAATCTAAGTGTGGCTTACCAGTACCTGAAGGGGCCTACAGGAAAGATAGAGAGGGACTATTTATCAGGGAGTGTAGTGACAGGACAAGGGGGAATGGGTTTAAGCTGAAGGGGGGTCGATTTAGATTAGATGTTAGAAAGAAATTCTTTACTGTTGGAGTGGTGAGGCACTAGAACAGGTTGCCCAGAGAGGTTGTGGAGGCCCCATCCCTGGAAGTGTTCAAGGCCAGGTTGGATGGGGCTTTGGGCAATGTGTTGTAGTGGAGGGTGTCCCTGCCTGCAGCAGGGAGGTGGGAACTAGATGATCTTTGAGGTCCCTTCCAACCCAAACCATTCTGTGATTCTATGATAATACTATTCAATTTTGAAGTCAGTTTGAAGAATTTCAAGAAAATAATCCCTAAAGGGGTGGTTACAGCTTCTCTGCTTCCTCTTTCATAAGCATATAAGCACATTGGGAAACCCTGAAATAAGCTCTGTTCTTTGTAATCATATGGCAGTGCATTGACCCAAGCAGGAGATTGTTACTGCTCCTTTAAAGCTGAAGTTAGCTTAGATTAGTATGACTTCAATTGTGGCCAAAAAAAAAACAAACAAAAGAAACCTCTCATAAACCAGAAGGTTCTTGGGTTTTATGAGTTTTTCAAATCTTGCAGATGTTCTTTTAACAATTACCAGAAGAGGTTCCAAACAGATCAGAAGAGAGTTGTTGAGAAAGGCTGATAGTAACCATCCAGGAATGTTGAACCAGAGTAGCAACCCTTTTTTTGCTGATCTGCCTGTCTCTCCAAAATGGACTTCCTCTATCGGTGATAGAAGGGCTGACTATAAAAACATGCTTAGATACAGTTTTGTTCCTGTCAAAATGTTTTAATTTGTCTTAGCTTTTTTATCCATCAGAAGGGAAAGATGGATTTTTTTCAATCTATTGTTGAAAAATAACATTAATAACTAAATTATAAATGTAGGAAGGATTTTTAGATATCTACTTCAATGTTTTCCAGTTCAAATAAAGAATGTGTACATGATTGAGTTTGATCCCTTTGTTCTGAATCTGCTCTCCAAAAAGATAGAGGTGAATGGTTGAATAGGTACTCCTGGGAAAGAAGTGTGAAGGAGAATGCCATGTGAAAGCTCCATAGATGCTAGAGTTGGGCACTGTGTTTGATATTTGAGCAAGAGTCATAAATGTTTTCATTTGCTTTTTTAGGAAAAGAGAAGAAAATAGGAGTTCTTACAAATACCTGTGCGAACTGTCACCTGTTCTTTACAACAGTCAGGAATGCTAAGATGTATGGGTTTGCTTCCCATACAGAAAGGAGCATATACCTAACTTGTCATTTCGTGGTGTACCCTATCCTTACTTGAGTAAACTGAAGACAAAGGCTTCTATTTCTGATCAGCTATTGTTACTAAACCATGAACACAGGTCTGAGGATCTCTTTAGAAAAGTTCATTTTAAGTCTAGATCATGGAGCAGAAGTCCTGAATGACTGGGATGATTGCATGGAAAGTTGAGCAATTTTTTTTACCCTTACATTTTCATGAATCTCATTTAGCCAGTACTTTCCATGCCAACACCATATCTTTCTGCTCTGCTTGTCACTGTTACAACTGGATATTTCACAAGAAGCAATGAAATTATCTGCACAGTAAGGTAGCTGGTGAGGTGGTTGGAATCATACTGTTTCCCCTTACCAGTAAATATGGGCAATGATGACAACAGATATTAAGATATTTGTAAAAAAAAATCAACTAACCCAGGGTGTGTAGTTTAAGATGCCTGACTTACTATCTTATGATTTATTAAAATGCAGTTCCTGCCTATTTCTGTCACTGAATGTTTAGTGCTGCTGCCATGCTCAGTGATACAAAACTAAGCTTAAGCCACCTGGTTGAAACTCCACTGGCTTAGCTGTCATCACAAAAATCAAGTTCAATCTCTGAAAATTCCTTCAGTTATATTGAGCAAAATTTAAGTAATTAGATTCTTGCAATCTTGGACATCTCTCCTTTTGTTATGAGACTGCAGGGGGTTTTTTTGCAATCGTTCCTATTTTAGTGAAACTGGAAAAAGAAGACTCAGCTTGATGTAGTCATACAGCATGGAAAATAGCTTAAGTTCGGCAAAATTCTGAAGCTCTGTGCTTACGGAGTTACGTTAGGAACCACAAAGCAAACCTCAATAGGCAAGGCTATTGCCTCTAGTTATAGAGAGATGAGAGGTAACTGCTATATTAAGAGGAGAGCTTGGAAGGGTATGGGGAATAGTAACAGTATGATGATGGCTTTCCTTCCCTCTGCTTGCTTCTACCTTAATATCTGACCTTTGGGCAACAGCTGGTAAGAATCTTGAACTACAAACTACGATTGGTCCACTTTCCTGTAGCTGATTATGTTTTACAGATGTTTTCTGTGGGCTGTTACATTATTTGGCCAGAACAATATTTTTGTGCAATGTTGCTTGGCCAAGCATTTGCTGCTACTTTGTAGCTAGTAGACCTCTTGATACTTCAATGGATCAGTTAGCACTGTCAGCTGCCCTGACTAGATACCCAGTTAAACATCTTCCTGGCAGATTGTGTGAGATGAGTAAGGGAGAGGCCTCTGGAATAGCTCCATTTGTCATGCAGGAAAGCTGGCAGAAACTGAGAGAGAGAATATTGGGTTTAAAGTCCACATGAGCCGGCAGTGTGCGCTTGCAGCCCAGAAAGCCAACTGTGTCCTGGGCTGCATCAAAAGAGGTGTGACCAGCAGGTCGAGGGAGGTGATCCTGCCCCTCTACTCCGCTCTGGTGAGACCCCACCTGGAGTACTGCGTCCAGCTGTGGGGGCCCCAGTACAGGAGAGACATGGAGCTGTTGCAGCGAGTCCAGAGGAGGGCCACAAAGATGATCAGAGGGCTGGAGCACCTCTCCTGTGAGGACAGGCTGAGAGAGCTGGGGTTGTTCAGCCAGGAGAAAAGGTGACTCCAGGGAAATCTAATTGTGGCTTACCAGTGCCTGAAGGGGGCCTACAGGAAAGATGGTGAGGGACTGTTTATCAGGGAGTATAGTGACAGGACAAGGGGTCATGGGTTTAAGCTGAAGGGGGGTCGGTTTAGATTAGATGTTAGAAAGAAATTCTTTACTGTTGGAGTGGTGAGGCACTAGAACAGGTTGCCCAGAGAGGTTGTGGAGGCCCCATCCCTGGAAGTGTTCAAGGCCAGGTTGGATGGGGCTTT
The DNA here is from genome assembly GCF_011004875.1 of Balearica regulorum gibbericeps. Classification (NCBI taxonomy): domain Eukaryota; kingdom Metazoa; phylum Chordata; class Aves; order Gruiformes; family Gruidae; genus Balearica; species Balearica regulorum. Next base: position 21,075,032 of record NC_046220.1, read on the forward strand.
GGGCAACGTGGTCTAGTGGAGGGTGTCCCTGCCTGCGGCAGGGGGGTTGGAACTGCATGGTCTTTAAGGTCCCTTCCAACCCAAAGCATAGTATGATTCTATTCTATGATTCTATGAAAGTCAAAACAACCATTTCGAGAGAACCAGAGCTGTCTTGTTGACTCAAGAATTTACAAAGGGATTTGAGAGGAAATTAATGGGAATGAAGATGAATCTAATTTGGTTTTTTTTGATGGCAGTAAGTGTTCTTGTGCTTTGAGAGTGAAAACCAAATACCATCTACACTCTTAGGTCTAGAGTATGTCTTAGTTATCCCCTCTTCGGCTGAGTACTCTTTGAGATACAACTGAATTGGGCCACAATAGAAGGAAACTAAGGAGCTTAAATACACTAAAGAAGATTGGGTAAGACTGACTGAATTTATCAGGAGAGGGGTTTGTGCCTTCTCTTAAGGCTCTGAAGAGACATGAGGGAGTTCAGCAAACCTGATCCACAGAATTGCTCTGCTTAGTCGTGTCACTTTGAGTGTGTCATGTAGATGACAGTTCCACTAGTAGATAAGAAAGACAAATGGCAGTAGCACAGATATCCGGGAATAAAACCTGGAAAAAATACTATTATTGGAATAAAAAGAACAATGGAATTAACAAAAATTACTGATATTTTTAAGATATATTGTAACTTTAGGAATTGACAAATATATGTCTGGCACTAGCATAATTTCAGGTATTTCTGGTGATTTCAGGTAGTAAGCTCAACAAATGGAGAACTGAACACAGATGACCCAACTGCAGGCCGTTCAAATGCACCCATCACAGCTCCTGCAGAAGTAGAAGTAATGGATGAAACTAAGTATGTCCATCTTTTTATATTCTTTGGATCTTGTGTGCTCAGCCACTTCGAAAATTTTCTTGTACAGTTATTAAAAAAATACTCTCTGAACTGAATAGCCACTGGTGAGGTGCAAAACTAGTGCTATACCTAATTTTGTCTTTAAATATATTTTCTATATAGCTTGTACTTCTTAGGCTAAGCTCTCAATAACGTATCTGTCTGTACTAGAGAAGTGCATGCATTTTTGATATTTCAACTAATTTTGATATATTTATTTTAAGATAGTGTTTTGACTACTAAAAGTTGTGTATGAAAGATGTAAAATTCTTCCTCTGTGCGGTATTCTGATTCTCTTTTTTTTCCTTACTCTCTTTCTGTGTAGCTGCCAGAAAGTGCTGAACATGTGGTGAGTTCTACAGCACAGGCAGGCAGAAATAGCCTCAGGGGCTTTGTTCTTGTTATTTGGTTTAAAACTAATTTCAGACAGCTTTAAAATAACAAGTCTATTTGAAAATTGCAAAACATGTTTTAATATTGTGAAACAACTGTTTTTACAAACAAACAGCCACCTTCAGGAGCTATTTTGCCTGCTTCAAAATCTTGCTTGCTTTTAAGTTGTGTAGTCTGTGGTATACTTTATTTAATCCTTTTTAGTGGGCAGTAGAATATATTTTCTTACTTGCTGTCCTGTTGTAGAGGGGAAAACATTATTTCCTGATGTTGCAGCTTTCAGCTAGTATTTTAACATCTAGAAAATAACTCACTCATATGAACAAGTAATAAATGCTAGCAAATGTTTGAAATGTGTCCATTATCACTGTAAATATAGTATTTGCCAGAATATTAGTCTTTGACAACCTGCTAACTAATTACTAAAGCATAACTTCAGGGTTTCTTAAACTTACAGTGTAATGAAAGAGGAAAATATTAAGGTTTGTTAACATGGAATGGACAACTAATGTATATATATTTCAGTAGTAAAGTCAGACTTGCAAAATAGTACAGAAAAATATTCTTGATAGCTAAAGGCAGTATAACTTTCAACATGTTTTCTTTTATAATTGTTCTTGGAATAGGATTTTACAAGGGTATGGATCTTATAAAATAGAAGCGCTCAAGTATGAAGAATACATTAGTAGCAGAAAAATCCAGTAAGCATTCCGTAATAGCAGTAGGCATTTCTCAAAGTACAAATTTTTCTTGAAGTGATTGTTCTGCCTGCCCTGATTTTGGTATGTAAGATTTATGTGCATGTGTAGTTAAAAATTGTGAATGGAGGTTTCTGTTGTGCCACGCTTGTGCACTAGCTTTCTGTGAGCACTGAGAAGACCAGTTCTTTATCTGCCATCTTTGTGGAGTACTGTATTACTATTTTTCTTGCAAGAATTCAGTTTTCTTACATATATTTAAAACAAACAAAAAAAGACCCAAAGAGCAAGGATGTTGATAGGCTGGACATACAGAAATTCCCTATCCCCTCCCTTTTGATAAGTGCACTGATGACCTTCCTTATGGCCAGTTTAAGTACACACAGGAACAGATTAAATTTCTAAAGTTTTGGGTAGTGCTTAGCACAATTAAACCTATGCTTAGTTATCTACAGAAAGTAAGAAAGTTCTCAGAAGCCAAGATCTTGCAGCTGCTTTAAAAGTGTAGAAGTTCATTTCCTCTGATATGAATAATTGATGGACAAATACGCTATCCTTGACCTTTTTGGCCTAGTCTTTACCGGTTTTGTTACAGAAAAAATAACTAGTTTCATTATCCTACTCTTTAGATTAATCTTTTCCCATATGAAGCACGCAAATCAGTTTTCCAGTGGTGTTTATTTAAACTAATTCATTATTTTTTGGAGTGCAGAAGTTGTTTTATATTTTGGCAGTAATAAAGCTACACAACCCCCACAACCCTGTCCCCAGCATTGCTATCAGACATCAATGTATAGATATAAATCTTTTCTGAGTAACAGTACCCTAAAGGTGTAGGTAATTCTACATTTTAACGTGATAGTTACAAGCTTAATATCAAAAGGTGTTGTGAGACATTTAAACATCCATTTGCAGATTTTACACTGCTGAAGAGTGTAAGGAAATGCAAGTATCAGTATCTTTTATGTCTGTGATGTAGACATCTTTGTTTTTAAGAAGACATTGTTTTCTCCAAAGACTCTCACTTCGTGCCTCTTTTGTAATTTTTTTCTCTATCTGAAAATATGAACAAAGTTAACCTCTCTTGCTGATATCTTCTGTTTGTAACATTTCCTCATACTCTGAGGAGACAACCTTGAGTATTTTTTAGAAAAATTTAATTCTTTATTCTAGATATTTTCATAGTTTTAGAAGTTTAGCATGACTATATCTTGGTTTAAAAGACTGAAGGAAGGTTGCCCTATCATGTGTGATTTTTAACTATGAACACAAATATTGTTTAGCTGAATATTAGATCTTCTGTTACTATTCCAGTGGGATGCTGTGAAAGGAGAAGGATTTTTTTCCAGTAAGCATTTTATTGTTTTGGGATGTTCACCCAACACTTTTGTTTCTTGATCTATGTTTATGTACTCACATGCAGCATATTTTCTAAATCTTATGCCTTGTCATCTTCATGCTCCTCAGGTGTTGCTGTGCAGCAAGCATGGCTTAGCAGTCGGTGCTGGGTTTTGGGGGTTTTTGGGGGGGGTTGGGGGGGTGAGATTTGAGGGGACTTTGTTTTTTAAAGAAAAGTGGCTTTCAGTCCTATTTCAGTTGTTTCTTAATAGAGTTGTAAAGGAGGGAGAAAACTAACCTGAGGGCTCTTCTGCCCTGGCACCTGTAGATCTTGTCTTCTACAGATGATCTTCCAGTTATCACTAGGCAATTAGCCTTTCTTTCCTTAACTCTTTGCTAGCCATCAAAACAGTTGCTTCTATGAAGCGTGTGTAATTTGGGTAACGAAAAGGCTCTGCCACAGTAGGACAGAGAAAGGGAAACAGGAAAAGATTATATGATTTGTTCTTTTTGCATCTTGCATTCTTTTTGTGACTTTAAGCACCTGTTAATAATCTTGCAGTAAAGTGCTGCCACATGCTAGGTGACAAATATAAAAATACAGCTACCTAAACACAAATGAGACCTGCAGTTGCTTTAACATGTTGTGCCATGGGACTTCTCAAGTGATAGAGGGAAGGGTATTTAATAGAAAAAGGTATGATAATGTTTTAAGTAGGACAAGAAATGTTCGTAACCATAATACGGAGATTGGTACCTTGGATCATATCTCAAATGTCACTTTAGATTGTACAGAAAAAGTTGTTTCTTGAGTTTCATATATCCTTATTATACTGTCTGCTATAGAAATGTTTTATACCCTACACAGAAGGAGGTTAGCAGTCATTATATGCTTTCTTTAAAAAGAAAAAAGTTCCTTTCCTAGAATTAGAAATTTTCAAAGTGTCTCTATTCTTACATATTTTGTATGCATATTGAATAATATGATAAATTTGTGGTTTATTACTCATTAATAATGGCCTTATCTGTAGCTTTAAATATGGCTTCAAGCAATGTAATACATATATATAAAAGCAATAATGACACCCTCTAGTGACAGTATTCTTAAGAACATGTCTGCGAGATTATGCACTATGGATCTCTAATTTCAGAGTTACATTTCTTTCATAAAATTTATTATCAGCCAGTGTGGTCTGACCTGTCTTATTCCCATGTAAATCCCATATATTTTAAAATGACATTTATTTGGCCTTGGAAATTTTGACAGGTCTAGCACTTCTAGGCTGATAAATATACGTATCAGTAAGTTTCCAAGTCACTCCTGGGGTTTACAATGCTCTATGGAATTTGAGTTCCTTTAGCACTTCTTAGATATATATTAATAAGGGATTTATTTTCCCACACCAGATAACAGTCTTCAGCATTTAGCGAAATTCCATGGAATATAGTTGAATAGTTCTTATAATTAAAAAAAAAAAAGGCACTGTTAATAGAAATTACGCTCCAGAAGACCAGGGGATTAAAAAAGCAGTTCTTTATGTTGGTTAAAGATAGAACTTTGAGTTCCCCATTGCATGATGCCATTCTTCTCTGGTTGACAGAGAAGTAGCAAACTATATAGGCTATGGAGAAGGAATAAAGGTCAGTATGAGATTGGCAGCAAGGATGAGTTAAAGTTTTCTGGGAAGGAAAGCAAGAAAACCTAAAGTGTCCTTGAATTACACAGAGGATCCAAGCAGTCCTAAACATTTAAGCGGGATCTGCTGTTCCTTGAGACATACGCCATATAAGCAAAATGTGGTTAAACAATGAAGAGTTAAAATTCTAGATTGTTTTTCTAGAATATAAATTAACTGTCTGCCACACTGTCATCTTCCTACAGTTACTTATGTAACCTGTGTTCTGTATATATTAAAATCATGAATTGAGACAAAACTTTTCTGTAAACTTTCTTTGAGGCCTCCTTATCTGAAACTGTTACAACACTGATTTACCATCACAGTCCAGGGTAGGTTTTCCTCATTTATAGGATCATAGGATAATTCGTATTGAAAGGGTGGGAGCACTGTAAAATGCTTTGTTTTGATATGATGTTTGTTGTAGATGCATACATAAAATACTTGAGAAAACACTGGGGACAAAGAAGGATTAAACTAAATTGGACTCCATTACATATGCATATAAATTCAGAGCTTACATGATAATGGATGCTAGTGGTTGTAGACAGATGCTGGGAAAAAGGGTTAGTAGTTATGGAGGAATTTCAGTTGCAGTTCATGGCTACTAGCCTTCAAAAACAATTATGTGTCTCTTAGAAGTACTTAAAAGTTAATAAATACAGTACGATATTTCTGCTAGCTGTAAAAATATTTATCTATGTAGTTTCCCCTATTTAATTTTGGGCTTCCTCTCCTTCAATAACCAATGTTTTTTTTCTGCTGAAAGTTATGTAACTTTTAGAGCAGCTCTGGTCTGCCTCTGCCCACTGCTACTTTTTCAGTGACTGAGCGACAGGGTGCCCTTGGATATTTTGAGAAGGTAACTTCTGTCTCCCCTTACTTTGGATGTTGTTCTCACCCCTTGTAGAACCTTATTGTTAGACCCTTATTCTCCCTGGTTTTCAAATGTTTTCCCTATTTCCCACATTCCAAACTAAATCAGCAGGATTCTTTTTGAATTTTAGTGACATACAATGACTTACTGATAGGCTATTGATGCAGTACATTTATATTTTCACTTCTGTTGTACTTCATAGTTTTAAAAAGATTCTTGAGCATATAGCATTGCAAGTGGGAATTCAATAACCAAACTGCAGAACTCCATGGGGCAAGCTTCGTTAAGGCAGACAGCTTGTATGTTCACTTTTGATTACAAACTGTGAATACTAAGTTGAAGCTTTAATTTTAAAGGTGGTGGTCAGGAGCTAGGAGTTGCTTAAAATACAGCAAACATTACATGCAAATGAAAAAGTTTTCTTTGTGTATTTGTTGCTTTTCTCTTTAGTTTCTTTTCAGAAATACTTCCTGGACTTCTGTAGTCCTTCTCTGTATTATCCATCTCTAAGTCCTTTCAATTCTTTTTCCTTTTGTTGTGTTTTTTTCAGTGACTTTCAGACTGTCTCTATTTGCTAAGTGAAATTAGCAGTGTTTGTCAATTTTAGTTTCCTTCATGTAGTATGCAATAAAGGAGAAGAAAGAATGTCAGTATACTTTAATATACTTAAAGCTGTGATTTTTCACGGTAGAATTACCTATCACAGCACTGAATCAGAGCATTACATTGTTCACAAATATTTTCTTTTAAAATATTTTGAGGAATAGCCTTGGGGAAGGTTTTTCCAAGTTCTGGTTGACAAAGGAAGCTCAAATTATTTTCTTATATTAGCAACAGCGGTGCCTTAAGTGACAGTTCAGGTGGCAGTCTTAAGCTCAAGCTTGTATTTGACATATTGCCAGTTAATGTGAAAGAGTACTGAGGTAATGGAACATTCCTTATTCTTACAAGTACATTTTTAAGTCAACCTCTAATGACCATGCTTTTGATACCCTCACATAATACTTTAAGCTTAATAGCTATTTTTATTATAGCTTTTTTCATTTGATACTTTTTCCCAAAAAAATGTGAACTGTGTCAAAAGTGTCTCTATTTCAGTTTCTTTCATTAATAAATCAATCGCCTGCAATAGAGCTCAATGTATTACTTCAAGTGAAACAAATACAGTAAACAGAGTTTTGTTTTGTGATTTTTATATCATATGTAATTCATGTCACACCTGCAGGTGCTGCTGTTTTTTCAAGCGGAGGAAAAGGAAAACCATTCAGCGCCACAAATGACTAGAACCAAGCAGAATATGGGAAATTGCTTATTTGTTCAACTGCTGTCTTCTGATCTTAAAAACACAAACAAAAAGCCCCAACTGAACTCCATAATGACCACACTTCTCCAAGGACTCCCTTAGAAACAATGTCATGTGTGTGTCCTTTGATTTGATTCTCCTGCATCCATCTTTTGTTTCTTTAATTCATCTATTCTGAAAGCTTTAATGGTTTGTCAAATATGAGTGCTTCTTTGAACATCAACAAATGGACCAATGAAATGGTACAAATGAACAGTATCTTCAAACTAAACTTGAAAAGTATTTCTCCTGTCCTAGGAAGTACTAGCAGCGTCTTAGCTGAAGGCAGATGTCATAAATCTGGTACCTGAGTTTGTAGTAGTGTATCAAAAGCAGTTTTCTTAAATGCAGAAGAAAAACACAAATGCACAACCATATAGAAAAACAAATCTTCAGATTTCTTTTCTGATACGTGCATTGATTTTTTTTTTCTTTTCTCCCAGTATTACTGAGGAGAACTGTAGTCAAATTGCATCAGCATTAAACGCTGTCTGTGATAGGGTGGTACAGTCACTGTCTAGAGATACTGAGGAGTCAAATTTAACTCTTGATGGTTGTCTAAATGCTGGCAATACTACTGAACAGAAAGTATTTCCAGTAGCCTCTGGATTTGAAGACCTGTTTTTGTTATGTCTACAATGGAATTGCAGTACAGTAGAAATGACAAGAGTGTTTGTATGAAGAATACAGAATTTTGTATAAGGTGTGTTTCCAGTAATATTAGTAGGATTAAAATGCCTTCAAAAGAGGATCTACAGAGGAATTATAAAAGAAATAAATGCGGATCTGGTTAAGGTGGAATTAATATTAAAGCCTCTATGTTCACTGTGGTAATTAATGGTTGACAGCATCTTTAACTTGAAAATATGGATGTGCCATGTAATGTTAGAGATCTGTTTGTAAATTATTTTATTCTTTGATTTAGAGAACAAATGCAATGAAAGTGGGTTAGACTTCTCTCTCTGCTTACTAGCCCACAGCACCCAAAATTTCCCGAGATTTCTTTTTATGTCTTGTCTTTCAGTGTAATGTCACTGCTATAGTAGGATGGCAAGGATGTGCCAGGTACTTCCCCACAGTCCAGTGAAGTGCCTGCAGTATGAACAAACCAGCAGTTCTGTAGACAAGGCAGCCCATTTCGTGTTTTCTTCTTCAGAAAATATATGCTTCTTTTAAAGCCATAGTGAAAGAAGTGTGATTTTGTCATGTTAAGCTGCCAGTTATTTGAAGAAGGGTTGTGAAAGATGGAAGTGACTAGACAGACTTGTTGACCAAAACTCAGATTATCTCAATTTTTTATAATTCTTCTAGAGCTAATTAGCATTTTTTCTATCCACACATGCCTTTTGGCATATGTATTTATTTTTAATCTGTTTTGCCAGTAGCATTTTAAATGCATATTAAAATAAATGCACACCTTTGAATTCATTATTGCATTTACAAGGATTTTAATTGTATTTTGTAATTTATTTTTCCTTAACATCCAGAAGTGTATTTTATTGTTTTAATTATGTGCTTATGTATACTTTGATCTTTGTCATTATTACTGTTCATGATCTTAAGTTTTTGTTTTAAAAAAACTGAACTTGGCCTACAAAAACATACTGTGTAACAGATTGCAAGTTTTCACTCCACCAGTTGGTGTTACTGATTATCTCAAACTCATGAATTTACTACTTCATTTTTGTTTGAGCTGAAAAGGTAGGAAGTGACTTGACCATTCTGGTATGAAAACACATCCTTCTTTGTAGTTCTTGACCAAATTTGTTACTTTGTAATATTTGTAAGTACATGTGGTATGTATAGTTTTCACACACCTGATGGGGTTTATTCAGAGGTTTTTGACCTGTACATTGTTTGTATGATCTGAACTCCATACACATAACAAAAAAGTGTGTATATTATGGATTTCAAATATTTGAATATGTAAAAGCTGTTTATTTGCTGAAATGACCAGTAGCTAGGCACTTGCTTTTCAGCAATATTTTTTTAAGTGCTGGATTTTAATGCTGAAGAAGTTTTTCTCCCAGCAAAGCAAAGCGGTCAGTACTAATGCAGGTATGTTCAGGTTATGCCAAGATGGTTTGCATTTATATCTTTTTTCTGTCTAAACTAATTAAGTGAACATTGGCTGGATGTCGAAAAATGAAATACATCCCTGTTTAAATGTAAGACAAAAAAATAAAGATAGTTTTTTAAAACTTGCCTTTTTCCCCCCCCTTTCCTACAGTCTTGGAAGAAATAATGGAAACTGAAAGAATTGCTACCTCAACATTGCGGTTAGTTATGTTTGCTTAGTTAACAGGTGTTACTGTTAATATGCTTTAATACACCTAATGGTAACAGTAGAGTGAAGAGGCCTCAATGCGTGCATGTTTGTAACTAGGAAATCTACTCAGGGTCTCCATGGATTAAAGTCTATGCTGTCTGTGCCTCCTAGAATAAAAGCTATTACGGATACTGTGACATATGCAATGAATGTGTCTTTGATTTTGCCAGGTAGTTACCTAGAAAAGGAAGACTTACAGTTCTTCAGTCACAACCTTATATTTGGTAGAGGTGATTGTTCCTAGCCATAGAGCATTTGGTGTTATATAAAAAGGGGCATATTTACTTGAGAACAATGTTAACAGGCAAAATTGGTTGTTAGACTTCCAGTTAAGATTCCTAGCACTTTGCTTCATAAGAAGGTATTTTCATTTGCTTGTGCTTTTACAGATTTACAGAATTATTGCAAGTAAAACATTTTTTCTAGTTCATGTTTGCTTTTTACTCAAACTAAAGTTTTTCTCAGAACTTCTTTTTGAGGCGTGGAATTTTAACACCTGAGTGCTTAAAAATACATTCCCATGTACTTTTCAGTAGCTTTTTTTTTGAAGGCTATTTCAAACATGAAGATGGCAGAATGGGTTATGTCAGAGTTAAGCCACTGTAGAGCTTCATTGATTGTCTTACCAAATTAAATAGTATATTTTACAAGAATATCTTCTTCTTTAAGTGTTCAAGATGAGTGACAGTAACTGAGTTAGTATAGTTTTAAGCATGTATTTAATTCTCAGAGGCTCAATTTTTATTTTTCTTGTAAGATAGGCTGTTCCATATCTTATTACCACATGTATTTGAACCTTACTCAACATACAGCTTTACTGAGTATTTGTGGGGCTTCCTATTGTGACACATACTATAATATGGGGTATTTAAGATACTTATTTCTGTCTTCACACAACTTGCCTCTGAAATATTATCCTGTTGGCATTAAAGGCGACCGAATCTAAAAGTACTGTGTAAAAAAAAAAAAAAAAAAAAATCCAAACCCAACAAAAACAGTCCACTAATTTCATTGACTACTTTGAGATGCAAGTTATTTTTCAGACTACACTTCTGTTTTCTTGTGTACTGAAGAGCACTTAAGTGTTTAGCTAATCCTTAGGTTTTGAAATGGGCAACCAAAAATATGGAACACCAGAAAACTGCTTTGTAAAGTTTTGAGTGGTTAGGCTACTGTCATGTTTGTGGCAGAGACTAGTATTTAATTTTTAGAAAGGTGTTTTGTATGCTGCAGATCTCTACCTTGGTACTCTGAGCTTTTCTGTTACCTAGATTTTCATTGATATGTGGCCTTTGGTGATAATCAAATACAATACTCATGAAAACTTAAAGCACTTGATGGACAGAGTGAATGATAAGGAAGCAAGGATCCACTGAACTGTGATTATTGTACCTGACCATTTTGTTTATGTTGATCCATAAACTGTATTTTGCTTCCTTCTGAAAAAGCTTGAGAATTTAAGAGTTAATAGAGGATTTGTAAATCCTTGATTGTGTCTAACTACTTCTAAATCCAGTCATTGGAAAATCACCTAAGTTCATGACATTGAACTGAAAATATGGTGCTGATAGATTTATGCCTTTTTATTAGTGAATAGATGGCTGAGCTTTCTAGATCTTTCAGCAGCATTCAAGAACATTGGATATGAGTGCTGCAATGGTTCGCTATAAACTCTTCAGAAAGAAAAGGAGAAGGGTAAGGAAGGAGAGGCAGTGAGGTAGCCCTGTATGTTACTGTTTTGACTGAAGCTTGACGATGGTGATGAAAGGGTTGAGTTTTTATGGGTAAGACTCAAGCGAAAGGCCAACAAGGCAGATATCATAGTGAGATGCTTTTTTTTGACCTTGACAGGCTGGAGGGGTGGGCGCATGTGAACCTCATAAAGTTCAACAGGGCCAAGTGCAAGGTCATGCACATGGGTCAGGGCAATCCCAAGCACAGCTACAGGCTGGGTGGAAAATGGGATTGAGAGCAGCCCTGAGGAGAAGGACTTGGGGGTGTTGGTGGATGATAAGCTCATCGTGAGCCGGCAATGTGTGCTTGCAGCCCAGAAAGCCAACTGTGTCCTGGGCTACAGCAAAACAAGCGTAACCAGCAGGTCGAGGGAGGTGATTCTCCCCCTTAGCTCTGGTGAGACCCCACCTGCAGTACTGCCTCCAGCTCTGGGGCCCCCAGGACAAGAAAGACATGTAGCTGTTGGAGTCCAGAGGAGGGCCAGAAGGATCATCAGAGGACTGGGGCACCTCTCCTGTGAAGCCAGGCAGAGAGAGTTGGGGTGGTTCAGCCTGGAGAAGAGAAAGCTCCGGGGAGACCTGGTAGCAGCCTTCCAGTACCTGAAGGGTGTCTATAGGAAAGCTGGAGAGGCACTGTTTGCAAGGGCATGGAGTGAGGACAAGGGGTAATGGCCTTAAGTTGAAGGAGGGTTGATTTAGATTAGATGTTAGAAAGAAATTCTTTACTGTGAGGGTGGTGAGGCACTGGAACAGGTTGCCCAGAGAAATTGTGGATGCCCCATTCCTGGAAATGTTTAAGGCCAAGTTGGATGAGGCTTTGGGCAACCTGGTCTAGTAGTGTGTCCCTGCCCATGGCAGAGGTGTTGGAACTAGATGGTCTTTGAGGTCCCTTCCAACCCAAACCATTCTATGGTTCTATGATAGACCACCCAAACAGGATGAAGAGGCAGATGAAATATTCTACAACCACCTGGGAGAAGTCTCACAATTACTAGCCCTTGTTCTCTTGGGGGGCTTCAACTTGCCAGATGTTTGCTAGAAATACAATACAGCGGAAACAGTCTACGAGGTTCCTGGAGTGTGTGGAAGATAATTTCCTGACACAGCTGGCAAGTGAGCCAACTAGAAAAGGCGCCCCACTGGACCTGTTGTTTGTGAACAGAGAAGGACTTGGGGGTGATCTCGTGGTTGAAGGATATCTCAAGATGGTGTTCATGCAATTGGGACAAGGGGGAGCTGCAATGAAAAAGAGCTTGACCCATCATTGTAGCTCGGTGCAAGGTGGCAGTTGGCAAAGGGTCTGGCCTGCCTTCTCAGGCCAGCTTTTCTTCCCAAGGACCAAGGTGTCAGCTGGGTCCAGAGCATGAAGCTTCACTGCAGTGGCACGGGCTGTGGTCTGTTGCTTGAAGCGTTGCACTGAAGTGTAGCAGCCCTCCACGTGCCAGAAGTGCTGGCTGCCCTCTCCTGCAGAAGCCCAGGCCGGGGCCATTGCTCGGGAAGGTGACTCTGCAGAGGAGCGAGGCAGGACAGGGTCACTAGTGACAAGCTCTGGGATAGCATGACGAGGTTTGAGTGATGGTGTGCTAGTGAGGGCTTTCACTCTGCTCCACAGTGTACCAAGCGTGGCGGAGCACATTTCAAATGCTTGTACAGTAATGCCCGCAGCATGAGCAATAAACAAGAGGAACTGGAAGCTTTGGCTCAGTCCCAGAGCTATGACAGCATTGGCCGAAGCGAGACTTGGTGGGAAGAGCCCTGTGACTGGAGTGCTGTGATGGACGGTTACAGGCTCTTCAGGAGAGACAGGAAAGGCAGGCGAGGCCGAGGAGTAGCGCTGTCTGTAAAGGAGGGGTTGGACTGTACAGGGCTTGCAGTTGGGGGTGACGTGGTTGAGAGCCTTCGGGTAAGGATTAGGGGAAAAGCTAATAAAGCAGATGTTGTTGTGGGAGTCTGCTACAGATCACCCAGCCAGGATGATGTCACTGATGTATTAGTGCATAAGGAGTTAACTGCCCCTGTAAATCACTTGCCCTTGTCCTTATGGACGACTTCAACTTCCCAGATGTTAACTGGGACTGGCATACAGCAGATCTGAAGAGGTCTGGGAAAGTCATCGAATGACAGAATGCTTTGGGTTGGAAGGGACCTTGAAGGAACATCTAGTCCAGCCCCCCGAACATGGGCATGGAAATTTTTCACTAGACCAAGTTGCTCAAAGCCCCGTCCAACACTTGGATGTTGAACACTGCCAGGGATGGGGCATCCACAACTTCTCTGGGCAACCTGTTAAATCCAGTTGGTGGCTGGTCACAAGTGGTGTTCCCCAGGGTTAGTATTGGGGCCAGTTCTGTTTAATAATGTGAGAATTGCACATAAGAGGTTAAAAACACTGGTGTCCGCTTATCTCTTAGGCAAACATTGTGGATGGAGATTCGCAAGGTCAGCATGAGAAGCAGATGAAGGATGGAGTCTTACAGCAGCAGGACAGCCCTGTTTTGGCTAGAGAATGTGGAATAAACACATAAACAGTTTCCACACAGAATCTTGAAGGCCATGGTGCCCGGAGTGAGACCTTTTGCTTCATTATGCATGAAAAGAATATTAAAGTTCACACCCCTAAGCATGATAACGAGCTAAAAGAAGTACATGCTAAACATATATGACTATAGTACTCGACTCGCCACCCAAATCATGTTAAATGTCACCCCAGGGAGGGGAACAGCTAAGGTTGGGGTATAAAGGATATAGTTTACTCCCAGGGGGGAGAGAAGAGATTGAAGACCCCAAAGAGGCAGTTGACGGGCTGTGCTCCTTCTCCTCCGCCCAAGACAGGGACCCCTTCTTGGTAAGCATTGTGCCTTCATCTTTTGGTGTAGAATACCCAGGATAGCATTTAGCTGGCGCTATCATCATATATTAGCACTACTCCAGTAAGTGCATTTATCAAGTAAAATTCTGAACTCTCTATACCTGTGGCTTTAATCAACTTTCTGTCTGTTTCAACTTTGCGAAACTGTCCCAGTGGAAGTCCTTCAGGGGGCCCTGACAGCCCAACATTGACTCTGGTAAGTGGCTACACACAGAATCCTTTAGACATAAAGCACTGACCAAGACTGGGACTAAGACCTAGTCTAGCCGCACCTCGGCTCCTCTCTGAGAAGGAGTTTAGAAAGCAAGGAGGTCCTTTCTCAACCTTGTGCCTCATCGCCTCCCTCAGCCATGCATCAGACTCTTACCCTTTATGCGACAAATGTCTTTATCAATGATCTGGGCAAGGGTATCAAGTGCACCCTCAGTAAGTCTGCAGATGACACCAAGTTAGGTGGGAATGTTGACCTGCTTGAGGGTAGGAAGGCTCTGCAGAGGGATCTGGACAGGCTGGATCAACGGACCAAGGCAACTGTATGAGGTTCAACAAGGCTCAGTGTCAGGTCCTGCACTTGGGTCACAACAACCCCATGCAATGCTACAGGCTTGGGGAAGAGTGGCTGGAAAGCTGACCAGTGGAAAAGGACCTGGGGGTGTTGGTCAACAGCCAGCTGAATGTGAGCCAGCAGTGTACCCGGGCGGCCAAGAAGACCAACAGCACCCTGGCTTGTATCAGGAATAGTGTGGCCAGCAGGACGAGGGAAGTGATTGTCACCCTGTACTCAGCACTGGTGAGGCCGCACCTCAAATACTGTGTTCAGTTTTGGGCCCCTCACGACACGAAGGACACTGAGGACCATGTCCAAAGAAGGGCAAAGAAGTTGGTGAAGGGTCTAGAGCACAAGTCTGATGAGGAGGGGCTGAGGGAACTGGGGTTGTTTAGCCTGGAGAAAAGGAGGCTGAGGGGAGACCTGATCGCTCTCTACAACTACCTGACAGGAGGTTGTAGCCAGGTGGATGTTGGTCTCTTCTCCCAAGTAACAAGGAATAGGACAAGAGGAAATGGCCTCAAGTTGCACCAGGGGAGGTTTAGATTGGATATTAGGAAAAATGGTTTCACCAAAAAAGGTTGTCAAGCATTGGAACCAGCTGCCCAGGGAAGTGGTTGAGTCGCCATCCCTGCAGGTATTTAAAAGATGTGTAGATGTGGTGCTTAGGGACATGGTTTAGTGGTGGCCTTGGCAGTGTTAGGTTTATGGTGATCTTAAAGGTCTTTTTCAACTTAAATGATTCTATGATTCTATTCTCATATAAGCTATTGCTGCCATATTTGAAGGAAGTAATGAAGATCCTAAGGAATGAGCTACGTACTATGAGGCAACTGTGTGTAGTAATGAGAAACAAGAAGGCTATGTAAGAGATATTATCATGGAATCTCTTAGTCATATTTGAGATTATCTATAGCTAGATAGATTGATCAGCCAACATGAACTTAGATGCTAGGAACATACTATTATACTGTTTTTTAAATGCCTGAAATGCTGGCACTGAGTGATCATTATTTGGACATGAAGAGTCATAGATGAACAGCCGCCTTTCTGGGGCTGAGCTTGAGATACAGCATAGCTGCAAAATATTCATTCTGATTTTGATGCAGTCATCTTTGGTTAACAGTATAAACACACACTTGGTTTAGCCAATTGACAATTTGGGCATGGGTTTCTAACTGGGTCTTATCTTTTTTGTATCTTAATTTAGTATTTTCTTTATTATTACTTTCTTGCATTGACTAGACAGATTGTTCTGGTGAACCTAGACAAAATAGCATGAATTCCTCAATGTTTCAGCTACCTAAATTCTTGATCTTAGTGATCTCTACTTTATGCTGACTTGCATAGTATATTAAACAAAGTTTCAAATCATGGCTCTTTTCTCAAAAAACTTGTTTACTGTTCTGTAAAGAAACATAAACAATTCTAAAAACAAAGGTGGTACTCAACCACTTATGCGTGAGAGAGAACTTTCTAACTTTGATGGAAGAATATGGGAAGAGTCTAGATCCATAACAAACCACTACTTGCACTTGTTATGCTTTTCTTCCACTAGCTTTCCATGGAAACAACCTGTGTCCGTAAAAAGAATGAATCACTCTCCTGGGGGCAGGGGCTAAGACTGAGGTAGAGAGCAAACCTGTGAGATGCTAAATGTAACAAATCTTTTACTGGAAAGGTGTTCTGGGTATTACAGTGACATGTCTTAAAATATATACAGAGCTTCCTTTACTGGGAAAAGGCCTTAAATGTTTCATATTCTGGTTTATACTATTAGGGAGGCATGAGTTACATGGGTGACTATTTTCACTATTGCATAACTCTCTGTCTTTGGAGCAGATGCATGAAATAGATTTTGGTAGGTGGGTATATAATTAATTATCTATTATATATAGTAACCAAATTAAAAATTGTAATCAATGTTAACTTTAGCATTTCAGCGCCTGACTTGGCAGCTTTGATAGGTGCTGTTTCTAGGGTATGGTTATGTGTCATTTTGTAAACACATGATAGTTGTTTCAGAACCTCTCGATTCATTGCTTAGATCCACCTCTAAATGCAATCAGAAGTGGGAAGATATCAGATTGCTAGTGAGCTTTTAGGAAATTCTTGAAAGCTAAGAAAGAGACATGGAAATATGTAGACACTAATCGTGTCTATACATAATTTCTTCACCAGATTGCCATTTTAGTCTCCCTGTGTCTTCCCCAGCTCCTTATTTTGGGTTTTGTTGATATGTAGGTTCTGAACTTGTGCATCCACTTCAGTAAGTTTATCTTTGAGAGGTAAGTTAGTTTGCCTCACCAGCTGGGAATGCAGTATCTGCATTCAGCCGTGCAGTGTTGGCCTGAGAATCCCTCCTATAGATTTGCTTTCAGCGTTAGTGCCCTCTGTCAGTGAGCAAGAGGAATTGGAGGCAAAGTTCCTTACAACTGAAGTATTAGTTAGATGATAATTAAGTATACATAAATTACCCAGATTTGATTGATAAACCTCCCTGCATGGACTGAAATCACAGCTGGATTAAGCAATCCAAATTTACTGAGGCAAAGCTAAACAGTTTCTCACATGCAGGACAAAATTAATACGTTTGTATAATAAAGATTTATTTTCTTAAATTTAAAAATCATATTCTATAATCTGATTGCACTATACTGCTTTATAAAACAGTTTAAAAAAATACCATTTCTGCAAAAAACAAGGTAAACTTTTATAGTCTTCTCAGAAATACTCAAGTGTACCAGGCAAAATGAGCCTTATGTGTCAATGACCAGTATAGGGAATGTTGGTGGCTGTTAATTCTGCCTCCAAGTTGAGCATCAGCTTTGTGTGGTACATCATTAAGCAACCTACAGCACCTAAGCGTTGAATGGTATACTGTGATTAAATAGTAACATTTTATGTAACATATTCCTTTGAGTCAGCAAAAGTAATTCATTTGCCTCGTGGTGTTGGCTGGTCTTTGGCTAAAGCTTCTGCTATAAAGAAGTGCCAGCTCTGCCATGTACTTATTTGCTTGCATTATCAGGATTATCTTCCATCTGCACGTTTTTTGCAGGAAGCTCTCTAAGGTCCGTGTCCGTTTTGTAAGGGATAGTTTAGTTAAAATAAGAACCTGCAAATCCACTTAGGAGGGTGCACATGAACTGCACTATGTAGCAATACACTGTAAGTGAGGAAATTAGGGTAGGCACCTCTGTGAACCCCTTTGTGCTGTGGACACCCAGTCTTCCCCCAAGAGACCTCAGTGCCATGAGTGACACAGAATGCTCTGATGTATGAAGAGGGTGGGAACAATTGTGTCAATATGTTAAATATTTGTAAAGCTTAATTTCTTTCTCGATCTTTTTGGATATAAAGTAAATATAAATAGAAGTTGTACTAGTTCCTTCCCAAACCCCAGGGGATATTATCGCTCAGTCTTGGGGTTTGTGCACCCCATTTTGGGCACCTGACGTGGTTCAGCCCCAGCCGGTAGCTAAGTGCCACGCGCCGCTCGCTCACCCCTCCCCCGGTGGGATGGGGACGAGAACGGAAAAACAAGGGCAAAGCCTCGAGGGTTGGGATAAGGGCAGTTTACTGGGACAGCGAGGGAGAGGGAAAACAATCAACAACAGTGCTGATAACAGATAGTAACAGTGGGTGATAACAGAGAACGATTTACTGATCCCACGACCAACCCACCGGACACTCCACCCGTCCCGGAGCCATGCCGACATGCCAAACCCGCCCCTGCCCGACTAGCCCCCTTTGATGGTGAGCATGATGTCACATGGTATGGAATAGCCCCCGGCCAGCTTGGCTCACCTGTCCTGGCTCCTTGTGAAATTAACTCTATCCTTGCCAGAACCAGGACAGCACCATGGCCTGAGAAAACTGAAGTGAGGCACAATATGCATGTCCTCTGCAGGAGAACATGTTACAAGGCCAGAAGTCTTCAGCACCTGACTCAGTACAAATGATGTCTCCAGCTCTGGCTTAGCATTTTTAACAATAACGATTTTGTTGGGTACGTTTTGTGTGTTTCCACTTCTGAACCTTGCTTGAACTCATGTTCCCACCTCGATTTGCTTCTGTATGACTTTATGCAGTCTTGGAAAGCTCTCAGATTAGATGAGATATCTGGGATTAGAATCTGAGCTTGATTGTTACAAGAAATCATGCAGCTGTGGATCAGTTGTTTCTGTTTTGACTGGTGAAATATAAACTCATTCTGGGATTTGGCTGTCAAAACAGGACCAGACAACTGGGGAAAAACAAAACCCACCAGTTTATTCCCAGGTGTCTGACACTCTACTGCCTGTGTACCTAGTGTGTCTACTTGACCTAGTCTCATGGCTGGTGGGGTCCCTGCCCATTGCCTGCACTGGCAGGGTTTGGGCTGCTGGTGCAAGTCAGGCAGTGAGGGGCAGAGGGGATTTGGGCATACGGTGGCCCTGGCATGGCCAGAACAGAGGTTATTGCCAACATGGACAACCATGGGAAGCCATGAGTGCCAGAAGGGCATCAGGGTAGCCGCGGGTGCCTGCTGAGCTGCTGTGCCTGGATGCAGGGGTGGAAAGGCAGGAAGCCCCAGCCCTGGTGTGCAAGGTGTCCACTTGTCTATGGGAGGTACGCTGTGGCTTGGTGCAGGTGCAGCAGAAGCAGCCTGCTGGAGGCCAGGCAGGGCCTGGCTGTGCTGTGGTGGTAAAGGGAGGGGACGCAAGGCTTGACAGCAGCGGCAGCCCCTCCAGGCTGCACATCTGGGCTTCTTGAGGGGCATTTTCCTTCAAAGCCTGGCCTGGTGAAAATGCAGCTGTTGGTCTCCTCTTGTGGCCAACCCTTTGCTTGCACCTCTTGAGCAGGTGGGGATCATCTCTCTTGAAGTTGGCATTGTAGTAGAGGAGTAACTAAAACATGCAGAAGAAGAGCTAGTTGTCAGCCTTTGGAGACAGGAAAATACCAAGATAGAACTGAGCCTTGTAATGGCAGAAGACCAATGTGGGTCCTGAAAAGGTCATGGGCATTTGAAACCTAAAACTTAGGCTGACCAAAAGGTTATGCTCTGGTTTTGTTAAGTAATGATCACCCTTGTCTTTTCACCTGAGAAATGACCTGAAAAAGAACTGAATCTCAGAACATTTTCTGTCTTCCTCTTCCTCTCCTCCATTGCCAAGGCTCATGTTACTGGAAGGTGAAGCCCTCATGCCAGAATCATTCTGAGTGTCTGTTCATGTGCAGAGGAAGTGATGAACCTTGCTATGAGCAGAAGGCATTCCTGCTTATTCTGCCAGAAATTCATCAACCAAGTCAGATTTTTTGGAGTGCCCCATTGTGGACGTTATCTAGTTGAGCACCTCTCCCACTCACAGAAATGTCCTTGGTCTCTTTTCTGTAGTGGTGGCTTTGGAGGTCCCACTTGAGAGCCTACTTGAGCAAGAGTTGTGATGGGCAGGGTTGGAGCTGCAGCCAGTGCCCGGCCTGCTGGGTTTGTGTGGTGGCTTCTCCTCTGGGCATTGCTTGGCCTTGGCCATGGGGTGCCCTGAGTAGCTGCCTTCTGGCCTCCTGCATTTCCCTCTGGGTTCTCCAGCTGTGTGTGGAAATGCATTTCCCAAGCAGTGTGGATCATGGGCGATTAATCTCTGACCAGTTCCTCCCTATTTCTTCTCTAGCCTAACAAGGGCTCTCTGATTTCTGGGTACAGCAGTCCCTGTACGCAGGTGATGCTCCCAGA
This sequence comes from Balearica regulorum gibbericeps, assembly GCF_011004875.1. Lineage (NCBI taxonomy): Eukaryota > Metazoa > Chordata > Aves > Gruiformes > Gruidae > Balearica > Balearica regulorum. The sequence continues at coordinate 21,095,441 of NC_046220.1, forward strand.
TTTCAGCAGTCTCTCTGTGGCTGTTCTGTAGGAGCATCTGAAAGTAAAAGAATAAGTACGTTTTGCAAACTATACAAATGGGAGATGTGAAAAACCCCCTTTTCTTTGAATTCTTCTTACTATGCTTTTATTTTGTCTTTAAAAATCAGGAAGCAAAGGAATAAAGTCAATAATTTCCTGTCAGCCTTCTGACAGAAACCCTCTCTACTGGATCAAGTGTTTTTTCCATAAAGGACAAGTTTGCTGTAGAACTGGTGGGTATCAACGCTTCTGTTCCCTTCAGCATTGGCTCAGTCCCTGGGAGGTTTACAAAACCCTGGCCTAAATATATGGACAGTAAAGATGAGAACAACTAAGTCTTTGGACCCTCTGGGCAGAGCTAACTGATGGGAGTTTTGGCAGAGCAAGGAGGGTCTCCTCCAAGTGCTGGAGCATCCCTGCAGGCATGGCCCAGGCAGATGCAAGTTGCAAATCAGCTGGCCTTTGCTGTTGCCCTGCAGTGGTGTTCAGCTCAATGGCCTGGGAAAGAAGGGCTGTGTCTGTGGGATGAGAAAGCGTGGGTGGCCAAGCCAACAAGATACAGTTAGGGACAAGTTTGTACCAGCCACTGCAGCAGTAACTAGTACAAGATCTGTATAAAAATAACTAGTAACTTGCCTAATGTATTGACTTTACTGAAGTTCTTCATGCAAACGTGACTGACTAGAAGGAAAATTGAGGAACAAGGCTTTGGCCATGGTCTGGGAGAACATATCTTCTCTGGTCCATCTTTCCTGCAAGCTTGGAAATAATTTTTGTCCTTTATAGATACTAAGCATCACAAACTGCTCTTTTGTCCCATTCTGGAGGGACAGGAGAAGTTGAATCTGCCGCCTCAATGAGCTCATCTGGAGCAGAAGCAGATGATGATCCCGCTCTCCTCACAAGCAGGCTTAGGCTGCAGCCCTTTGGTCACTCAAAGTAACTGGTGACTGTGCAAGCCTACCCAGAAGTTTAAGGTCTCCAGGGAATTAGGCTTCGAAGGTTGACATCTTTCAAAGGAATGATCATAAGTAGGTGGGCCAGAAAAGGAAGATTAAGGAAAATGTACAGATAGAGCAGCCCTGCAGAGAAGGACTTGGAGGTCCTGGTGGGTAAGAATTTGGACATGAGCCAGCAACATGTGCTTGAAGCTTAGAAAGCCAATTGCATCCTGGGCTGCATAAAAAGAAGGGTGGACAGCAGGTTGAGGGAGGTGATTCTGCGCCTCTACTCCACTTTTGTGAGACCCTATCTGGAGTACTGTGTCCAGCTCTGGGGGCCCCAGTACAAGAGAGACATGGAGCTGTTGGAGAGAGTCCAGAGGAGGGCCATGAAGATGATCGGAGGGCTGCAGCACCTCTCCTATGAGGACAGGCTGAGAGACTAGGGGTTGTTCAGCCTGGAAAAGAGAAGGCTCCGAAGAGACCTAATTGCGGCTTTCCAGTACCTGAAAGGGTGAGGGACCCTCAGAAAAGATGGTGAGGGACTGTTTATCAGGGAGTGTAGTGACGGGACAAGGGGTAATGGGTTTAAGCTAAAGGAGGGTCGATCTAGATTAGATATTAGGAAGAAATTCTTTACTGGGAGTGTGGTGAGGCACTGGCACAGGTTGCCCAGAGAGGTTGTGGATGCCCCCTCCCTGGCAGTGTTAAAGGCCAGGTTGGATTAGGCTTTGGGCAGCGTGGTCTGGTGGAGGGTGTCCCTGCCCGAGGCAGGGGGGCTGGAACTAGATGATCTCTGAAGTCCTTTCCAACCCAAACCATTCTATGATTCTATCATTCTAGGAAGGAGAGAGTGATCAAGAAGTGGTAAGCAGGATTCGCAAAGCTGCGAATTTTGGACAGGTAGTAGTAGGGGAATACTGACTACTGGGTCAAGGAAGTCTCAGGAATGAAGTGCAGAGAGAGCATCTCCGGGTGCAATAAATGACTTCTGCCTAAGACAACCAGCCCTAGAGCCCACGGGAGAAGAGGCTGTACAGGATTTGGTCCGGAGTGGTTGCATGACATGCACGTAAATTGAAGAGGTTTTATCACAAGGGCTGTTCTCTAACAAGAACAACCATACAATCTGGCTCAAGAGCACAGCAGGGAGGATAGGCCAAATAAATGCCACATTCAGGTGTTTACGGTATTCCCTCTCGAGAAAGGCGGGAGAAGAGGGGAGAGATCATAGTGGGTGCTGTTGAAAGACAGTCAACGAACAATGCAGTCATCAGGCACGGTCAACGTGGCTTCACAAAGGGAAAGTCCTGCCTAACAGGACTAGTTTGATGTCCTTCTGCAACGAGGTCACCCACCTAGTGGGTGCAGAGGACCCGGTGGATGCGGTTTTTCTGGATTTTACTAAGGCTTTAGCTACTCTCCCTCACAGCATCCTTCTGGACACATTGTCCAAATGTGGGATGAGCAGGTTGATGGTGTGCTGGGTGAAGAACTGGCTGGACGGCAGGGCTCAAAGGGCTCTACAAGTGGATGGGGCTACGTCTGGCTGATGACCAGTCACCAGCAGTGTTCCTCACGGCTCAATCCCAGGACCTGTTCTGCTCAATACTTTTATCAATGATCGGCATGCAGGAGTTGAATGCACCAGTAGCAAGTTTGCTGATGATCCCAAACTGGGAGGTGCTGTTGACTCTCCCGAGGGACAAGAGGCCTTGCAGAGGGATCTGGATAGATTGCAGCATTGGGCAATCACCAAGGGCGTGCAATTTAACAAGACCAAATGCCAGATTCTACACCTGGGAGGGAGTAACGCAGGATACAAGTGTAAATTGGGAGAGGAGTGTCTGGAGAGCAGCCCTGCAGAAAGGGATCTGTGCGCGCTGGTTGACAGCAGGCTCAATGTGAGTCACCAGCATGCTCTGGAGGCAAGAGGGCAAACGGCATCCTGGGGTGCATCAAACACAGTATAACCAGCCAGTCAAAAGAGGGGATTATCCCACTGTATTCAGTGTTGGTGCGGCCTCACCTTGAGGGCTGTGTGAAGTTCTGGGCGCCACAATTACAGAAGGACGTGAAGGTCCTTGAATGCACCCAGAGGCAGGCAGCAAAGCTGGTGAAAGGACTGGAAGGCATGTCCTGTGAGGAGCAGATGAGGACTCTCATTTGTCTAGTTTGGGAAAAAGGAGGCTGAGGGGTGACCTCATGGCCAAACACCTAGGTGGACAAAGGTTGTCCACCTAGGCACGGTATCGCCAGGGAGGCAGAACAGACCAGAACTGAGAAGCAGGTCTGCCATCACACCTGCTTCAGCAGAGAAAACTGTGTCAAACTTCCCCTCACTCATTTTGAACTTGCACATACGCTGCTCGTGGCTTCCAGGTACCACAATGAGGTAAAGTTGCCTCTCCCATTGAGGCAGATGAGAAGCACTGCAAATAGAAAATATGGGCTGTCACCTCACGAGATTTTCACGGGCAGACCCATGTGGCCGACCTACGCAGCACCCTGCACCGTCACACAATCAAACTCAAAACTAACAGGTAAAGCTCTTCTAACAGAAAACAGAAGTGCTTGGACTAATGACTCTCAATGACTGTAAGAGCTAGAGGCAAGAACGGATGATGGCACAGCACGGCCCACGCGGTGATCGATCCTGGGCTCCCCGGAATCGTGAGCAGGGCGCCTGCGGCCCTTCTACCGTACTCTGGAGGGACAGCAGCTACCACTCCTTCCTGCATCTAGAGGATCAGGCCCCATCGCTCGTGCTTGTGAGGACCAGCAACGCAACAGTCGGCCAGGAGCACCAGCTACGCAAAGCGTGGCAGAGTCGGTAAGCAGAGAGGGAGCTGGCACTGTGGGCGAGTGCCAGCGGCAGTGGATGCGGCTGGAGCAAATTGGCCCTTTAGGCTTCTCCCTGCCGGCGGGGGGCACGACCCAGCAGGGTGGGAGACTCTCACCCAGGGCTGGCCGCTGACCACCCAGGTCCCTCCTGAAGATCCCGGCCTTGCACAGGGAAAGGCAGCCAGATGGGGAAGGCGTCATCCAGCCATGGGCAGTCCACGCTGACTGCTTCCACCACGCTCCCCTTTGCAGGAGACCTCTGCAAGGCCTCAGGAGTGGGGACGAGACACACAGTCACGGGCGCATCTTGCAGGTGACCAAGAGAGCACAACATGAACATGTAGAAGTAGAAAACAAGAAGCGATTATTTTCTTTTTTCTCCTGATATTGTGTGCCTGCAGGGGCAGAAGGCCCACTGTGACATCACCGAGTAGTGCAGGCTGGCATCAGCGAGTGGTGGACTGTGATGTCACCGGGCCATGGACTGTGAGCTCGCGTCCCTCGCTGCTTATCTTGGGGTGCTGGCAGAGGCTGGACCAGCCTGGCTCGTGCCTGGACTCCTGCCGAGCGTGCCTGCGAGGCCTGGAGGGTCGAGCGAGGCTTCTCCCGGTGCTGGGTGGTGCTTTGGGGGCTGCCGTTGGCAGAGCTCAGTGCCTGTCCCGGAGCCGTCCCCTGTGTTTCCCCGGCCCTGCCTGGTTCAGGCAGCCGGGCACCGCGGGGCCAGCTTGCAGCAGCGGAGGTGAGCCGTGTGGGGAAACGTGCCCCCTGGGGTGGCCGTGGGGCAGGCGATGGGGCTCTGGGAGCCGGGAGGGTGTCCTTCTCGAGGGGCCTGGGCATCTCTTCCTCCCGTCCGCTCCCTGCCCCGGGACAGCGAGTGACCGTGGACTCCCTCCATTTTGCAGCGCACAACGCCCTTTGGCAGCGCCGGTGCCAGCGATGGGGAGCAGCTTCTCATCCTCAGCCCCTCCCAAACGGCCAGAGAGCACAAATGTGGCCACAGAGACAGAGTGGGGCTGCTCCATCTGCTGCTATTCTAAAGATGACATTGCCTATGCGATGCCCTGTCACCACCAGTTTTGTGTGGGCTGCATCGTGCGGTGGATGCAGGAGGCACCAGAGTGCCCACTCTGCAGAAGACCAATACAGAGTGCCAGGTTTTCTGTGCGGGGAGAAGACGACTATCTAGAATGGGTCGCCACAGACCCTGAAGAGTCGCTAGATTCTAGCAGCCAGTCAAGAAGAGTTCCTGGCCACCTGGCTGAAAACAGCCCCCATCGCCCTGTGGTGTCCTCTCCATCCTCTCCGCAGGGGATACCGTCGCCAGCTGAGCTGGGGGCTGCAGGGCCTGAGGCCGTGGGTGGCCTTCTGCCCGAGGTCTGGGCAGCACTTTTTCAAGGACGACAGCGTCTCCTCGATCCCGTGCTGCCCTGGCTGCACCAGGAGCTGGAGGCAATATATGGGGCCCAGTGGTGGCTGGCAAAGAATGCGGAGAGCATCATCCTGTACGCCCTCTGCCTCTACGGTCCGGATGGGGAGGTCATGGTCCAGACGCTGCAGCCTGTGCTTGACGAATTCGCAGCACCGCTGGTCCATGGCCTCATCGACGTCATCGTGCACCGGTGCAGCGAGGAGGCCCGGAAGCTGCAGCGATCCCATGCTGCCGGGGAGGAGGACAACAGCCCTGCGGCCAGCCCCAGCCACACCAGCGCCCAGGAGGGGACTACCACCCCAGAAACAGCCTCCCCCAGCAGCCCTGCAAGCTCCAACAGAGAGGAGGAAGCTGGCATCTCGGAGGCCGCCCTGCGTGGGGGTTGCAGCCACCCCCCATCTGCGCCCGTCCCTGCAGAGCAGGGGCAGCCCCAGGAGCAGCCGGGGGAGGTGGTGGCAGCAGCAGGTCCCTCTGCCCAGGACTGCAGCTGCAGCCCCTCCACTGCTGGCCGGGGCAGGAACCGCTCGTCCAGGGGACACCGGCGTCCCCCAAAGCGGAGGGCACCCAGCCCACAGGACTCTCCCCTGCCCTGCAAGAGGCCATGCCGCCGGCGACTCTAGCAGGGGCTCCACCAAGTCCCTGAGTCGAGAAAAAGGAAATAAATTCCTACGTCCTGACACAGTCTCTGGGTGCTGCTGTACAAATGAGTCTGTGTTGACCTCTTGTGGAGAAGAGAATAAGGAATCACAAGCAATTATTTTTATCTGGATGGGAATTTTCCTGGAAGTAGAACATTGGTTTAGTGTTGTTGAAATCGAGGGTGGTAACGTGAGCAGTTGCATGGCATTACTTAGAAGAGTTAAGTAACTTACTAGTTAAGGGCACTCTCCTGTCTCCCTAAGAACTCTCATGTGAGGTCTTTCTTGTGTTATTGCGAGGAACGGCACAGACCCGTGCATGAAGTAGAGGGCTGGTCAGCCAGAGCCAGGATGTCAGAATCTGGCTATAAATCACGTCAGATAGAAGAGTCAAACGCAACACAAGCAAACAAAAGGAGTGTGAAGCAGGTGGGATTAAGCTGGAAATGACCCTGGTGGTCTTGTTGGACGTAGCTTTGAGGAGGTGTATTCTTTACACGCAGTATGATGTCTGCAGTGTGATGTCTGGAAACTTCGGCCCCTTCCAAAGTACGGAGCAGAATGCAGTTTGCACTGACAGCCAGCTGTAGAACAGTCTGTTTGCACCGCGAAGGCTAAAACTGGTGTAGCTTTTTTAAAGCCAGAGAAGCCCATTCACACCCAGACACGTGAGCGTTACGGCTGAAGAGGAAGCCAGCTGTCCTCGCTGTCCCAAAAGATACAATGCTTTAACTTTTGGTCAGCCCTGAAGGAGTCAAGCAGTTGGACTAAATGATCGTTGATAGGTCCCTTTCAACTGAAATATTCTTTTCTCTTCTAGTCTAGTCTTCTAGACCAAATGGCAACACTGTTCTCAAATAAAAGGCCTGATCTCTGGCAGCAACCAGTAAAACTTCCCAGGAAGCATGGCAAAAAGAAAGCGATTCTGCCCCTCTGCTCTGCTCTGGTGAGACACCCCACCTGGAGTGCTGCACCCAGCTCTGGGGGGCCCCAGCACAAGAAAGACATGGAGCTGTTGGAGAGAGTCCAGAGGAGGGCCGTGAAGATGATCGGAGGGCTGCAGCACCTCTGCTGTGAAGACAGGCTGAGAGAGTTGGGGTTGTGTAGTCTGGAGAAGAAAAGGCTCTGGGGAGACCTTATTGTGACCTTGCATTATATGAACTGGGCTTGTAAGAAAGGTGGAGGGAGACTGCTCACCAGAGCGTCTAGTAACAAAACAAGGGGCAGTGGTTTTAAACTGAAAGGGGATGCACTTAGATTGACTATAAGGAAGACATTTTTTTATGATTAAGGTGGTGAGACACTGGACCAGGTTGCCCAGAGAAGTTGTGGATGCCCCATCTTTGGAAGTGTTCAAAGTCAGGTTGGACAGGGACTTTGGGCAACTTGGTCTAGTGAAAACTGTTCCTGCCTTGACAGGGGGTTGAACTAGATGACCTTTAAAGATCCTTTCCAACCACACAATTCTATGGTTCTATGAATGTTGATTTTTTTCAAAGTTAGTGCTCAAACTTCTATTTCACAGCTGATGGTAGTTCAGAGTCTGTGCTGCTGGGATTCTTTATTTCCAGTTTGCAATAGCAGTTACTTAGGTCTTCCAGAAAAATAAATGGAACATTCTACTCATGGGGTGTTTATATTTATGATAAACTAATTTTAGATATTGTGTTTTCAGATATCTTGTAGTTATTCTTTTAGGAGCTATGTATATCTCTTATGTTTATTTGCTTGATGATTTCATCTTTTGTGTCTTTTCTACCTTAGGTCACCTTTTAAGCATATATACTATAACTTTTGAAACAATTGCAATAGTTATTGAGAAAGACTGTTTTGGCATCAAAATGACAGGTGAGATTTCAGATTTTTTAAAAGCCATATTGTTTTACAAAGCAATTGCCAACTGCTTTTTAGAGAAACAGCTGCCAATTTTGAGGAGACTATCAATATGCCAGATAGTTCCTCTTAGCAGATGTATTAAAACAGGGTAAAACTCATTGTTCAGATGGGCAATGCAAAGCTTTTTCTTTAGTGTCATGGAGGCTGGATTCATACTATGTCTCTTTTTGACTACAAGGCACTCAATCTGTGGAGTTTTTCTGTCAGTGCTTACAAATCTGATGTGTTATGGGGACAATACAGAGTCACTGATCTCAGTTGGCTTGTTTTGTGAATAGGTGTAAGAACTAACAGGCTAGAACTTCCCAAAAGATAAATGCAATGATTGATACCAAGTCTTGCTATAAATGTCTATACTGTGTTTTAAAAAATATGTTTTAAATCAAATGTTTCTGAGTAATATTAATATATATTTCTTTATAGGTATGGATAATTAAATCAAATGCAATGGAGACCAACAGTAGGTTTATCTGACGACTTAAAACCCTTCCAAGAAAAGGTAATACCAAAAATGCAAATTCAGCATTGATATGTAGACATTTTTTACCACAACTTAAGAAATTTGCTGTTAAAATGTGTGATTATTTTACTTCAGTGTCACTTTGAATTGTTTATGCCTGTATTAAAGAAAAATAGATTTTTAAAATTTTTTTTTTTTTAGAGAAAACATGAGCAGTAATTTCTGCTTTCTTTTGCTGTTACTCTGATTTGCCTCATTGATCAGCTTGGTCAGTCCCAAAGCTAGTAATTGCTTAGATGAGATTAATTTGATCAGCATGAAAGTGACCTGTTTAATCTTTGAACTGTTAGAAAGCAGTAGTGAATAACTGATTGAATAATAAGTATGATGCACTTTTTTAGACTTGTTTGTCCTGTTATTAGAGAAGCTTAGATTAATGGTTTTATTCCAAAGATTGCTAGAGTGCTAGACTCTTTCCCCTAACAGAGATATGCACTCCTCAATTTTTAGGAAGAATAATATTTACAAAATCCAATAAACAAATTTAGACTACATGGATTAGTCTGTAGACTGTTCCCCAATCAAGGTGGCTTTCTGGAGAATAGACTCTGTGAGGAAGCCATATTCTTGAATTAGTACTTACCACATGTACTCTGTATTGCATTACACATCCTACATGCACTGCACAAAATTACAGTTGAAACTACAGTCTTTAGCCTGGTGAGAATGTTTAAGGATGCATTAAGATCATTTCAGTAAATCTGAGTTAAAATTTTTATTCATCATAAACATACAAAATGTATATCTGAAAGTTTTACCTTGTCTACATCTTGGCTGAATAACAGATAAATTGATAGCCATAGTGTGTATCAGTTCTGTGATCTCAATTATATTTTTCTTAATTCCAGTACCTTATAAAGTCATGACTTTATACTATAGACTGTAATAAAAGAAAGCAATTAATTCCTCTCCTATGTGGCTGTCATACTTTACAGATGAATGCATCAAACACTTTTTAGTTTGTGATCAAAGACAGATTTTAAAATTAACATATGTGTGTACACATAACACAAACAGTTATTGGTGCTTCAAAGGCAAAAACTCTGCACTAAGATTGAGTGTGATTGTTGTATAAAACTTTTTGAGTTAAGCATACTGTGTGTAAAGGAATATGAGGGTGAAAATTAAGAGGCAGTAGGTTAAAAGCCTACTAGACTTTGAGATATTAAAAGAAGAAAAAAATCCAATCCTTGTATATGTAGTTTTTCAAAAACAACATGCTGTTTTCCAGTGTTCGTTTGATGGTCCAGAAAATTAAGCCAATTCAGTACCATATTTTGAAAGATTAATATTAGGCCAACCATTTTAGAGTGATTCCTTTTGCTAGATAATTTTGTGTTCTGGTGAAGATGATAATTTTATTCAGGCTTTTGGTTGCAAAGATTTTCTTTATGGTGTGCCTGTCGTAAGTTGAACGTGGATGAGTTATTGGCACACTAAACAAGTACAATACATGCAACTGTAATAGTTGATGTGCAAGTTGTTCTAGGAGTCATATGCAACTGCTGCATTTTTAATACAGAAAGCATGTTAGAGGTACTTCACAATGATACTTGATTTCATGCTGGAGTTGCTATCTAACAGGTCACCCATGCAAATGATAGCACATAGTGGTCTGCATTCTTCCAGAGTCAAATAATTTTGGAGGGACACATTCTAGAGAAGAATTATTACATTAATGCCTGTGTTGAATTTGGTCCATGAGGCAGAATTTCGTCTTGCCAAGAAACATGTCAGTATCAGCGAAACTATTTTGTTGTGTGGCTGTTTGTCTAGTCCTGTCTTGTGCACACAGTAACCATTCTATAATACTGCTTCTCAATATTAAAGTCTACAAATAATGTATAAAACAGTGAATAACCATGTCTTGGATGTATGCCATTCAATATTAGCATTGGCTTCCAAAGTTAGTATGCTAGCAGGTTTTTTGATGCAACTTTGAGGGGTAAAACTGGATTATGGGCTGCAAGTACTATGCATTCAGTAGTTTGAGCTATATACCCTAGATTTTGACCTATCATAATTACGATGTGCATATAAGTGCAATAACAGGCAACCATGTTCTGCAACTAGTTGCAATTTGTGTATCTCCTGTCAAAATAATAGTAATGACCCCACCCTATCTCTGTATAATGTCTTTTTTTGGTCAGTGTACTACAGTGTATTAAATAGGGACTGCTGGATTTCATTGGATACAGCTGACATGCTTTGGTTGGATTGCTGTTAGTATTGAGATTGTTTCTATCATACTACAATTTTCACAAATACAGTATTTCCTTCAGCTGATCTCTACCCTTGTACGAGTGTAACACCTTGACAGTAAGCATTTGTATAACCACCCTCACCAGATGCTCACATTTCCCTCTCTTTCCCAACCTAACTGCATAACAGGTTAATTTCCAGTCTCTTGACAGAATTAATTCCCGGTGGGAAGGGAGGACCATGGAGGTAAGGATTGTTTTGAGACAGCAGCTGGGCTGTCTAGGATCACTGGTATGGAGCTGTGGAGGGAGAGAAGGAGCCCTGGTCCAAACCCTTTTGTTCTACTTCTGCAAACACATGTGCATTTGGTATTTTTATCCTGTAGGCAGGGCAGTGCTAATGATAAACTGTATGCTGACTTAAAAGACAGAAAAGGTGGTTGGGGAAAAAAGCAATTTTGGCAAACACTCTATTATAGGTGATGATAACAAGGAATTTAAAATGTATGCCACAATTGAAAAACATTAAATATTACATTTGCTTTTATGTGAAACTGGTATGACCTTCATTGTCTGAAATAGCAAGAAATATTATTTCTACAGTAACTATACTACACTTTTAGCCTGATGGTTGTTAAGCAGAAAGCTTAGCATGAATAAATATAGATAGAGATTGTCAGGTCACATTTCAGTGAGAGTTCATGTTAAGCTGTAATATAAATGTAAGAGCTTACAATGAAATGAAATTCATAATGTAAAGGTCAAACCTGCCTATAAGAGTCCTTTAAGGAAAGCTGTTGGACTGAGAAGATCGCAATTTTGTTTTAATAGATGGCAACGTAGTACAACAAAACTAGGGCATTTCTGCTGGATAAAATGAGATATATATTAGGGACTGATACAGCAGAAAACCCACATCTGCTTCCATGTGGATGGTCTTCCCATGCAACAAGAACTATACTTCTTTTTAAATGTGAATGCTGCTCTTAGATAAAAACAAAATAAAACAAAAGCATAGCTAAATAGCCAGGTCATAATTTTTAACTTTAAAATACTCACTCACTGAACTTTATGGTTGCTGAAGTGTCTTAGAGATTTAAATTCAAACATTCCGGATTACTGTAAGTAAAATGTTATTTGTGGTCATCACTGATGCTGTGTCTGTTTGTACCTGACCTTCAGTAAGCACACTAATGTAAGAACAGTGTAGCAGTGAGCCATCATAACCCATGAAAGAAGGTGCAGAGCTAAAGGCACAAAATCGGTTTGCATGGAAACTCAGCAGATCACTTCTAGTCAGTGTTTCACGTGAAGATTCAAAGCTGTCTGACCCAACAGCTGTGAAGCTTTTAATGAAATATATTTAAACTAAGATGGCTTATCAGAAACCACAAGCAGTCTCAGCATAGACAGGTGATTACAAGGAAATCTCTAATGAATTTTTGTGACTTTTTTCAAATGTAAGTTTTCTAACTACGCTTAATTCAAATTAAGAGTGAAAACAGGTGTGTATAAGTCACACTACAAGAACAGCTACATTGCAGCAGACTGAATGTATATTTAGCAGAGTAGTCTGTCACCATCAGTGATCACGATCAGATACCTAAGAAAGAATATGAGAAAATGAAAGCTTATAGTAATACTTCCCCAAGTAGTCACCTCTTTCAGCATTCCACAGTTCAGGAATTTTCTTAGTCACAAGCAGAATTTATGAGTTTAATAACCTCGGTGAATTTTATCTTTTCTTCCATTAACTTGCCTAATTGCATTCTGAACTCAAACTTCTACATGTATCCAGAGCATCTTTGGACACCAACTATCATGTTCTACACTGGGTTAAGGGTCATGTACCTCTTTTAGACACTAGATGCTTAGAAAATCTTTCTGTTGACCTTCCCAGGTGCTTATCCAAAACAGAGTCTTTCTTATTTTAACTTCTGAAAATGTGCATTAGCCATAATGTATGAAAGAACTGGTAATTCTGTGCAATAATTGTAGAAGTCAGAGGCTGATACTCAGAATGCAAGATCATAAAATGCTACCACCTGACCCGGATAGTTTTGTTCCCTGTAAAACATCCAACTCTGCTTATCACAGGTCCGGTTCCTGCATAATAACAGTGAAAGCTCTAAGGTACACTAGTGTGCTGATGCTACTAGGATTTTAGAAACTTGCCTTAGACTGGCACTGAACAACTTTAGCAATGGCTGGTCACAGTGCTAAAGCCTGATTTCACAGATTTCCCCTCTATTGCTGTGGCAGGGTAGTGGTAAGGAAATTCAGAAACAGCTGCAACATTAGTTGAATTGGCAGGCTCTGATAGTAGCCTTGGTTGCACTGACACATTAACTAGCCCTAATAAAAAGTGCTGCGTCCTTTTTCATGTTTATTTTTGTTCTTTTTTTTTTTTAATTGTTGATAACACATTGCAATATTTCACAACTTCAAGGAAAATAATGTGGAATGGACAATTGCTAAACTTTTTCTGTTTGGAATGCCTGTTTTGACATCTTGCATACTTTATCTGTACTGGTTTCTCATTTTTCACATCTGCTTACACTGTGCAAACCAGTTAGATTTGTCCTCAACTGGTTATGTTTTGGAACTTTCAATAAACAGTGAAGGTCTCAATTTCTGAGCAACGAATAAATGAGAAGATGTAATCTGTTCAGTTTTCTAATTATATACATGTCTACTTAAAAGTACTTAAGACAGAAATTAAAAATAACCATGTGACACCACTTGTGACCTTGGAACACATGAAAGGAGCAATAATAATGCTGCAGCATATGCACCACATTTGAGGTGAGTTTGGTTTAGTTTGTAATGTTCATTCCCTATTTAGCCACAGGCCTCCTAAATTGAACTTTTGTTCTGGACTTTTTTATTTTTTTTTTTTCAGTGTGAATTCTTGGCTTAAGTCTTGGAAAGATTTTTAAACAATTTTTTTTCTGACCATCTGACAAGTATATCCCCCGATTCCTTTAAAAAAGCAGTGTAAGTTTACACTGTAGTTTGAGAAAGTGCTATTAACTACCATTATGCATATGTGTCTGTAACTGATTCTAACTTTATTTTGTGCATTTTTGTTTGTCTTCATGATGCTATTTTCTCTCAGGCTTCGAACTTCTATTTCAGTACTCATTTTAGCCTGTGTATTCATTGACACAAAGGCTTGTCTTCACTTGCAATGTGAAGTACCATGTTACAGCATTAATATTTACAGAGGAAATACTCTCTTCTGACACTGTATGTAGAAACGTTCAGTAATAATGGACAGAATACAAGTTTCTTGCCCACTGTCTTAACATCATAACTTATGGTTTATGAACTGTTTACTGCAACCTTAGGCACATGAAAAGCAGTATTCTGGAATCATAATGGCTGACTTCAGTACACCCAGCCTTCTATCATATCAGCAATTGGCTACTTTACGTTTCTGGTTGTAAAACTCTAGAAAGCAGCTATTAATACTGTAACTTCATAAAGGTTGTATTGGCTCCTTGCTTATTACATATTTGCCATTCACTGTGTGTGATCCTGCAATGGATAATGCTTGTATCAGTCTGGCTGGTGATGGGTAAATGTTGCAGGTATATGCAAAATAATTGGCTTAGATCACCCTTTCTTCAGGAGGAAGATACACTTCATTGCAAGCTGTCCATGCAGAAATGATGCATAGAGGAAAGAGTCACTGAGCTTACCTAGATAATCTGACAGTTTCACAGGCAAACCAAGTAAACAAAGCAGCTCTTGCCCCAGATAACTTCTCTGGTAGAAGAACAGCTGCTTTCTTTCCCATATCTCTATATTTCTCATTAGGCAAAAGCTGTAAAAACGTTTTTAAACATGCCTCAGCCCAAAAATGTTTATTTAGGTTTATTGTGTAAGTAAGTTAGGAGAACCTTATCACCTGTTTCAGACAAAGTCAGGGTTTTTTGGCAAGGTAAATTGGAGTTTTGTGTTTTGGATATCCTGTTCTATCTAGCTCACAGGAATATTGTGAACAACCTTGCCTGTACATTTTTTGCAGATGGTCATGTGAGCATTGAGAGTCCTTGTCTCTCTCTGATACCTGGAACTTTTGGACTATATATAACACCTTTAATTATGTGCCAAATAAAACTGCAAAATGTTTGCCCTTTTTCTGGGTTGTGTGTGTGAGCAAGCTTACTTCAGAAAGTGACAGACTCTTCATTGGCCAGTAGGATGAAATGTACTTATAATTGTTTTAAGTGACTTAGAATGTATGGGTGTAGACTATGGTCCAAGATACACTGACTGTATCGGTAACCTTTTCTGATCTGTCTAGACCTTGAGGAGTGGCTTGTCTGGTTTAAATCATCATGGGGTGTTTGCTGCTTTTTTTACACCCCTGACTGCAGTAGGTGGTAATGGGTTGTTTCAGGTACCCAGCAGAGCTGAAGGAACTGGGGCAACAGTGTCTGCCTGCTGGAGGAGCTTCTCAGACGCTGAAATCCACAGAAGGAATATGGAGTTGAGCAAAAGAATCTTGCATCCCTGTCACCTCTTTCTCCTGCTCCTGCTGTTGCGTGTGTGCTCGCTGGGAGGTAAATCTGTGCGAGGAAGTCTGAGCTGGCAACTGACGAGTAGTGCAACTGCCAGTTTTGACACGTGATGGCAGCATTGACTACGTGTTTGAATTAAGTTTTACCGTTCTAAAGCTGGACCGAGCTCTTGTTCAGCCTCGTTAAACATCAGTCGTGTAAAAGATTGATAGCAATGCAAATGTATTTATAACCACTAGAGATAGTCACCTTCCACCCCAATTAGCCTTTGAATTGATTTAGTGAGAAAAACATCTATTATGGAATAAAAGTCTTAGAGATTAGTGTTGCATTATTTCACTACATTTGAAATAGCTGTAGGTAAAAGGGCCTTACAGGCATCAATAAGCTTTAATATAATAACGTGCTTTTAGGCTACATCAGAAGCGAATTACAAGTTGAAGATTTGTTTGCCAAGCAAAATATAACTACAGGTACGTTGGGTTATGCTGTGCCCCTGTGGCATTTACAATATCTAGCTTAGAAAATTTTTCTTCTCTCTGTTTTTGAAAAGGGATTAGTTCATGAGAACTTCCTTACAATAAAATCATTGATTACAAAAATGTGCTGCTTTTTGCAAGCTAACAGAAATAAATTATGTTTTGAAATTGTCTATTTTTTTCTATTTTCCCTTCTTCCCAAACACTGTTTGCTGAAGCAAGCCTGGAGTGAGAAGGGTGATAATTGTTCTTACTGTAGAGCACAAGTCCTAGGTACATCCTGATGACTGACTAGTACTGCTAGGAAAAGATCCAAGAAAGAAGAGACTTCTCTACTTGACATGGAGCAAAAAGAAATTATTATAAAGTGCTAGTATGGTTTAATGCTTTTAATTTAAAGACCTAATTTAGGTCACGTTGAATTTCCATTACAGGTGAGAAATGCTATTTAGTTGAAAGGTAAAATTTCCCTAATATTGTATAATATTGTATAATATTGTACTGGTTTTGCTGCTTTGCAGCTATGATGTAAATTGGCTTTCCTGCTAAGGAGCACAATGTGAACAAACAGCTTTTGAAAACAGAACTGTAGCTGAAGCTGAGTGCTTCCTGATTAAGATTCCCTCCGCCCCTTTTTCTAGTGTAAAATCTGTGCAACTCTTTGGTTTCTATTTATGTATTCATTTGTGTTTATATAAAGGATGAAGCTTAATGAAATCTATACAGTCACAGCAGGATAAACCACTGTGAGATCTGATGTGGCCTTGTGCTGTGTGCGAGAGCAAGACCTTTGAGCTGTGAGTGTTCTTACTCTCTTCATTGTTCCTCAATCCATCTTTATTTAGTGCATAGCTTATATGCTTAACATCATTTAAACATAAAAGGTCACTTTAAAATATACTTCTCTCCTTTTTACTTATAAGTTATTGTGATTTTTATGACAATAGAAAAAAAAGATCACTTTCCACTCCACACAGCAGTTATTATGACTGTTTCAAAGCCTAGTCTGAAATTTATCTGAATTCATAAAGAATACATTTCCAGATGGCAAAACATTTTTACTTATGCCAGACAAAAACACCCTCCTTGGTATAAAGCTGTAACTTTACATTAGATATTTGTATTTGTAGTTTGCTTTCCAACATTTAATCATGAGTACGTGGACAAAGAAAAACGATAAAATAAAAAAGAAACAACTTAGCAATGTTTGCCAAATATTTCTTTAAAAGCCCAACAGCGCTGAAAGGTTTGCTAAATCTAGATTGTCCTATAAAAACTGGGAAAAGAAAAGTAAGGTGAATAAGTCTACTTTTGGTTTCTTTTGTAACCCTGTTTTGGATATCTATGGTGCACCACAGCATTGATACCTCATAATACAATGCTATCCCACTTAGTCATTGTGAAGCATGCTTGACAATCAATTAAAAATCAGCTGGAAGCAAAACCTCCTGAAGGCAGACTAGATCTGATGGGATTTGTCTTTATGTGTGTGTACATAAGTGTGAGATACGCAAGCTTTAAACATAAATGGCATGCACTTAAACTACACTGGGATTTAAAACGTATATCGTACATTCTGCAAAATGTTTGCTTCTGCATATCTCCAATTCTAAAGAAATAAACAGTTCAATAAAAGTAGTGTCCAAGGAGTTAAAATTAGCATTGATTTTTAATTTACACAGAAGTTATTACAAATATATATCAGTGTCAATTAAAGCAGTTTCATTGCTTACAACATATAGGAAATCAAATTCCATAATTACATTTGCCATGTGGATGGTAGCACTACTTCCAGGGTTCAAAGGTCACTGACAATTAGCATAAGATTCAAAATTAAATTACACTAAATATTCACTTTCATTGCTTGAAAATTTGACAGGAGAATATGAATGTTAAATATAAATAATATATTCTGACAGAAAACCTGAGTTGTATTTTTCCCTAAGGTTTGAGTTTTTAGATGTTTAATTTTCTATTCAGTTCATAGAAGATGGTTTGTGTTGTGCCTAGGTAACCAGACAGAGCTTGTTTACCATAACGTCAAGGCTTTATGCAGTGTTTGTAGTAGTCTGGGAACACAACAGTGCAGATAAGATTAATAATAAGGCAAAGATAATAATCTGGCACTGGTTAAACATTTCTCAGGATAGCAACAAAAAAAAAAAAGTCAGTTCAATCTGTAAATTTAGGGTTGTATTTATATTTTTTGGGTTTTGTTTATCTGATTTTTCCCTACAGAATTTGTTGGTTCAATTTCTTCTCAAATTGTATTATATTATTAGTGATTAAAATATGTGTGTGTTCTAAGTCTGCTGAGTGCTTTTCCAAGGAAGGAAATATTAAATTGTGGAAGGTCTTTCTGCAAGGACATAATTTTAAAGCAAATATTCTCACAGTAGAGAGTAGACTCAAAGAAGAGACGCTATTTCAGTTTTCTTTATAGATATAATTTTAATGCTTACAGAATGGTTTCCACAGCAATTTAATGGTATGAAGTCAGAAACATGTCTACGTGGAGTGTACCCTGATTCAGTTTTGTCTTGTGTGCTGATTGGCAATCTCAGATGTGCTAAGAAGATCTGTACAGCCACCTGAATATGGGACCTATGTCCTTTATATGGCTGTAGAAAAGAATTGGAATAGTATTGGGCCTATTGTTGGAAGACATTGCTAATGCTTCTTTAAATAAGGGCAAGCTGTCAGAGATGTGGTGTCTCAATCTCTCATCGTCTGTGAAACTGTTGCTTGATGCTAATGTCCTCTTTAATTGTGGTCTGATTTCTGAGAGATTGGAAGATGTTACAGTCTGTGGTGTTTCCCACATGTTGGTGGAAGTTATTTATGTCTAGTGAAATTAGGGATATTAATTAGTTGGCTTAAAATCAGCCTGACTGAAAAGGGAGTTTTCAGAAGATGGAAATCTACAGCAGTTTACTTTGGTGAATAAGATTTCAGACTGTTCATTAGTCCAGAAAATGTATCTCTCGTGTCCAAACATTTGAGAGAGGGAGAAGTGTCACAAAACATGAAGATCATGATTTCCTCAAAAAGTTTTTCCATTCTTAACAGGAGAGAATTTTATGACAGATGTGCAATATTTTACATATGCAAGATATTAGAACATCTTGGTTTAAACTTAAAAATGCATAGGAATTTTCCACATTACTGAACCTAATAAAACAAACCTTGAGCTGAGGAAACAAAGCAACAAACCATTGTCCAGGTTAGTTGTACTACATATTTATAGGGGTATTTGTAAGGAGAGTTTTAGTGAATTGGGTAAGGAAGAATCTACACTTTGCAAACAGGGTTAACATGCAAGGGTCTGTGTGAAGAATAGTTGCGACATGAAAAGAACACAGAACAAAAAATATCATGCTTTCAGTCCAAGTTAGTACATCAATAAGAAACCAAACTATTTTGCAACTTTTTCTTAAAGTTAAAATGTGCTTTATATAGGGAGTAAGGTGTTGTTCTATTTCCTATATAGTAAAGAAGAATTATTTGTAGAAAGTGTTTAAGGGTCAACAGTGAACTAATGATTATAGTATCCTAAATGGAAACTTTATTGTTTAACTCCTTGTGCATCAGAATATGTCTTGTAACTGGCTATTTGAAATCACTGTGAAGTGTTTCTGGATAGAATTTGTGGTAAAACTAATGTGTTAATCTTAGTGGAGACATGATTTCTACTGGGAAAGTAAATGAGTTTGAAGCAAAGGTGAAGCAAACTCTCAAGAAACATCATAAAGTTGCAGACTGATGATGATATTATATATGAAGATCAGTTTGAGGTAACTTCAGGAAGGTAGTCCAAAAATGGCAGATTTGTTTGTTAGAAAGTCAAAAGCTATGTGGACTCTAGATGATTGTTCTAAACTGACAAAAATAGCATTGTAAACTTGTATGTATACTGATTGCTAGATAGTACATCAGTTGTCATGGCAGATAATGGGATACAATATGAATGACTTAAAATGAATTGCTAAAGCATATGACTTTTAACATTGGGTCAATAGGTGTGTACACCTTATTGCTGTGTGAAAAAAAGTTTCAAAAAGCAGTAGTGCTTTCAAAGTTGCACAGTAGTCACTTTATAAAGGCAAAGATCATTGAAGATTTTCCTATTTCTTTTCTGTTTGATAGAAGATGTAGGAAAAAATAAATGTTGAGTCTTCAGCCTCAGAGGGAGAACAAGGTTACAGGTGATCAAACTGTATCAGCAGAATGGACTTGAGAAGAGCGATATAGAGGTGCTTTAAAGATTTATAGAACAAAGAAGATTTAATCAGAGACTGATTTTAATTTTTTTAATGATGATTACTGTATAGTTTTAGCAGAGAAAGAAGTACAGTTATTTTGCTCCTTAAAGCTTTGACTGACACACAACACCTTTAAAACATTCTGGTTTAGATGGTATTGGTTAATCAGTATCCACTGTGCAGTATCTCTTGAGAAACATGCAGTTCTCTCGTGCTGTCCCTCCTCTCCTTCCTTTAGTATCTATTATATTTTTCCTTTATTACGTCAAAAGGCTTTTACTTATAAGCTGTCATCAACTTTTCTTCAATGACCAGAGATAGTCGCTAGTCTGAAACTGGGAGAATCTGTTAAAACCACATGAACACCTACTTTTTCTCATCTGAAAATGTTGAAACATACCTCTAAGTAGAAGCAGTGGATGTTTATCCTGTACAGACACTGCTAGGAAATTTGATGAAATTTGTGATTGTAGTTGGTCTTTACAAAAACAAAAATAGCATATAGGATTTTTACAAATGTGCATTTTTATAGCAAAAATATAATATATCTTCTTGATTTTCATCAGGGGAAAGTTTTTTAGGACAAAAGAAGAATAAAACTGTATTTAACAATAGATTTGATTTTACTAACTGCCACTTATAGTAGTAGTTTAAATTTCTAGAAATAGATTCACTGTTTGCAATGAAACATCATGGAGGAAAAATACTGTGGATTTAAGACCTCCCATTGTAGCCATATTTATCCAGGAAAAGTTAGTCTGCTTCTAATATACAATTTAAAGTAAACAAATTAAATCCTTGTAACATTCATTACATTTTATTTTAAGTAAAGAAATGTATGGATTCTTTAGATATTTTCTGTCTTTTTTGTAGCTTTATTGTTTTACAATTAAGGCTGAAGAAAACACTTGTTTTATAAGAAACTTTCTGAACTATGAGAATTAAAGAATAGAAAAAAAAAAAAAAAAAGACGAAGAAACAGAAATGAGATGGCCTTTTTTTTGTCCCCCACATATTTTTTCTGATGCAGTCCAGATAGGGCTGTAATGCATTTCAAATATCTGTTGACTGCTAGTCAACTTTTTCAGTTTATGTGTCTCTGTATTGCACAAGCTCAAAACCTTTGATGAATGTCTTGCCGCCTTTCAAAGATCTCTTAGAAATACCTACTGAAAAAAAAAAGGTGAGAAACCTGAACACAACTGTTCTACATTGTGTTTTCAAACCTGGTTTAGGTTGAGAACAGTTATTATCTGATGTACTTCAGTGTCATTAGTGCTTTGAAACTGGCTTATAATTGACAGGGATTCACATGACATAAGCCATTATCAGGACTGTCACATTCATTGGCATTCTCCGAAGACCAATGTTTAAGATCAATATAACGATTAAACAAGGTTAAAATGAATTACGAGGATTTGGGGGTTTTTGGTAATGGGATGGCCTACACAGCACCAGGCTTGCTGGTGTCAGATGGGATTCACCTCTCTCAAAGGGGAAAGAGGGTCTTTGCCCAGGAGTTCGCACGGCTCATTGACACAGCTTTAAACTAGGCTCGAAGGGGGAGGAGGGTCATATCAGGCTTGCCAGCGACAACCTATGGAATGGCTTGCCAAGGTTGGAGGAACAGGGTGCTAGTGAGAGCCCTCAGTCTGTTGCTTGGAGATGTCTTGCACACACTGCAGCACACCTGAAGTCTTAGAGAGATGATCCAGGGGCTCCTGAGGTAGTAGGAGCCAACAGGGAGAAAACGGTGAAGTACCTCAAAGGAATTCCAGCCGCTCCAGCCAGTCAGTCAGCTTCATCGGGCACCTAACTTAAATGCCTCAATGCAAACACATGTAGCATGGGGAATAAACAAAAGGAGTTGGAGATGTGCGCACACCTGCAGGACTATGATCTCAGTGGCGTCATGGAGATGTGGTGGGATGGGTCCTATGACTGGAATGTTGGAATGCAAGGATACAGGCTCTTTAGAAAGGATATTGTGTCCAGTTTTGGGCTCCCCAGTTCAAGAAAGAGAGGGAACTACTGCAGAGACTCCAGCAAAGGGCTACAAGGATGATAAGGGGACTGGAGCATCTCTCATATGAGAAAAGGCTGAGAGAGCTGGTCTGTTTAGCCTGGAGAAGAGAAGACTGAGAGGGGATCTCATCAGCGGTTATAAATATGGGGGGATGTCAAGAGGATGGGGCCAGACTCTTTTCAGTGGTGGCCAGTGACAGGACAAGGGGCAACAGACACAAACTGGAACACAGGAAGTTCCACCTGAATATGAGGAAAAACTTCTTCACTTTGAGGGTGCCAGAGCACTGGAACAGGCTGCCCAGAGGGGTTGTGGAGTCTCCTTCTCCGGAGGTTTTCGAAGCTTGCCTGGATGTGATTCTGTGCAACCTGCTCTAGGTGATCCTGCTTTAGCAGGGTGGTTGGACTAGATGATCTCCTGAGGTCCTTTCCAACCTCTACCATTCTGTGATTCTGTGATTCTGTGACAGGCAGAGGAGATGAGAAGGGGGTGTCACCCTCTATGTCAATGGCCAGCTGGAGTGCATGGAGCTCCACCTGGGGATGGGTGAGGAGCTGACCGAGAGCTTATGGGTCAGGATTAAAGGGAGGACAGGGGCGGGGGGCACTATAGTGGAGATCTGCTACAGGCTGCCTGACCAGGAAAAGTGAGTGGGTGAGGCTCTCTGTAGACATATAGGAGCAGCCTCATGTTGACAAGCCCTGGTCCTCATGGGGGACTTCAACCATCCTGCTATCTGTTAGAAGGACAGCACAGCAGGGCACAAGCAATCCAGAAGGTTCCTGGAATTAATTAATGATAACTTCTTTCTCCAAGTGATAAAGGAGCCAATGAAGAGAGGTGCCATGATGAACTTTGTTGTCACCAACAAGGAGGGACTGCTGGAGAATGTGAAGCTCAAGGGCAGCCTTGGCTGCAGGGACCATGAAGTGGTGGAGTTCAAGATCTTCAGGGCAGCAAGGACGGCAGACAGCTTACTAACCTGGACTTCAGGAGAGCAGACTTTGGCCTCTTCAGGGATCTGCTTGGTAGAGTGCCATGGGACAAAGCCTTGGAGGGAAGAGGGGACCAGGAAAGCTGGTTAGTATTCAAGGATCACCTCCTCCAAGCTCAGGAGCGATGCATCCCAACAAAGAGGGACTGTTTACAATGGCATGTAGTGATAGGACAAGGGGTAAAGGCCTTAAGCTGAAGGAGGGTAGATTTAGATTAGATATAAGGAAAAAATTCTTGTCTATGAGGGTGGTGAGGCACTGGAACAGGTTGCCCAGAGAGGTTGTAGATGCCCACTCCCTGGAAGTGTTTAAGGCCAGGATGGATGGGGCTTTGGGTAACCTGGTCTAGTGGAGGGTGTCCCTGCTCATGGCGGGGGGGTGGAACTAGATGATCTTTGAAGTCCATTCCAACCCAAACCATTCGATGTTCTATGATTTAGAAGATAAATTAGATGTCAAATTGAATGGGAGGATGATGCCCTCCAACCTTAGATATTTTGAGAATAATATCACCCAGAGGCAGAAGATTTTGCAAGAAAATTCCCATATCAGAACCATTTTTATGGTTCTTTTTATGTCCTATGGATAAGAAAAGAACTTCTGGAGTAACAAAAATTCCAGTCCTAATTCATCCAATAGTAAGAATGCCATGGACTTAGATCAAATAAGGATAGCTGATCCCCAGTTGTGTACGTTCTTAGCTTCTAGCCCTTGTGTTTTGAGTTTTCATATGCTTTTAGGTCATGTATAATCTGAAATGTATCAGACTGGTATAAAATAGATGCATCTGTTCACCTCTATAGACATAAGAGACAACCTTGGGAGTTACAGCATCTTTGTATTGTTCAAGGTCATAGATAAACATCATGGAATATAAATGGAGCACAATATAGCAATTGTATGATGTTGCATGATTAGGTAGCCATGCAGATAAATATAAGCAGCACCTTCCCCAAGTATTATCTGCTATTACAAGCATTGTCATCCCCATTTTATAGATAGGAAACCAAAGCTCTGAGAGATTAAATCTCTCTGTAATTCTCTGATGTAGGCAACACTTTGAGTATATGTTGCTTGAATCTAAAGCTTCCGCCAGCAGTTGTACCTCCACTTAGGTTACAGGATAATTTGTGGTTTAGTGACACTCTTATCACACATTAATAGTTACAATGGCATGTTGTAAATACACTGTAAAAATGCTTCTTTGGAAGAAAGTTTGATTTTTTTTTTTTTTTTTTTTTTTTTGGAAGGTCCTATGAGAGCCATACTGTTTTGGATCCTTGATCAATTAATTAATTAATGAGACTGTAATTCTCATTATTCCTGACTGCTTACACTCTGGTTAGCCATTGCCATCTTTACACCTTGAATAAGGCATTGTTAGCAATGAGCTAATCTTTTTTTTTTTTTTAGGTTTGTTTAACTGACTCTTCCAATTTGTGGAAATATAGAATTTGTTTCCATGGTAACTTTTAGGCTTCAAGGCTTATGGGAAAAAGACTAGTAAGTGTATGATTTAGATTATAGTTGCTGAGATTTATTGTGTTTAAAACGTGGTTAAGTTGGAGCAATTTAGAGTAGTGAGATTTGGAAGGTCTGACTGAAATGTTTTGCTGTTGTCTTTGTTATTCTGAGGTACAAATAATTTCAACTAAAATTTTACTCAGACCAGTTGTTGGAGTTTTTTGGGTGTGGGGTTTTTTGTTTGTTTGTTTGTTTTGTTGTTTGTTTGTTTGTTTTTCCCCATGAAGTGAGTTTATTATGCAATAGTTGCACTTGTGGACTGAAATGGTACTTGCAGAGAAACACTTTATTTGGGGAAAACTGAACTTTTCATGGGTAAATATTGAACTTGAAGACCTTATTAGATTCCTTGTATTTATTTGTGTTGGGTTTGCATGGCAAGGTTTTGGTAGCGGGGGGGCTACAGGGGTGGCTTCTGTGAGAAGCTGCTAGAAGCTTCCCCTGTGTCTGACAGAGCCAATGCCAGCCGGCTCCAAGACGGACCCACCGCTGGCCAAGGCCAAGCCCATCAGCACCTCTGTGATAACATATTTAAGAAAGAAAAAAAAAAACAGTTAGAGAGCGAGCTTTTGCGGCCAGAGAGAGGAGTGAGAAGATGTAAGAAACTCTGCAGACACCAAGGTCAGTGCAGAAGGAGGGGCAGGAGGTGCTCCAGGTGCCAGAGCAGAGATCCCCCTGCAGCCCGTGGTGAAGACCATGGTGAGGCAGGCTGTCCCCCTGCAGCCCATGGAGGAAGGATGAGGGGGTGTAGAGATTCCACCTGCAGCCCATGGAGGACCCCACACTGGAGCAGGTGGAGGCACCTGAAGGAGGCTGTGACCCTGTGGGAAGCCCACGCTGGAGCAGGCTCCTGGCAGGACCTGTGGATCTGTGGAGAGAGGAGCCCACGCCAGAGCAGGTTTGCTGGCAGGACTTGTGACCCCGTGGGGGACCCACACTGGAGCAGTTTGCTCCTGAAGGTCTGCACCCCGTGGGAGTGACTTATGTTGCAGAAGTTTGTGAAGAACTGTCTCCTGTGAGAGGGACTCCACGCTGGAGCAGGGGAACGATGAGAGGAGTCCTCCCCTGAGGATGAAGAAGTGG
Source organism: Balearica regulorum gibbericeps (assembly GCF_011004875.1). Lineage (NCBI taxonomy): Eukaryota > Metazoa > Chordata > Aves > Gruiformes > Gruidae > Balearica > Balearica regulorum. The sequence goes on from NC_046220.1 coordinate 21,120,829, forward strand.
CAGAAACACTGTGTGATGAACTGACCATAACCCCCACTCCCCGTCCCCCTGTGCCGCTGAGGGCGGTGGAGGTTGAAGGCGGGAGTGAAGTTGAGCCCGGGAAGATGGGGAGGGGTGGGGGGAGGTGTTTTAAGATTTGATTTTATTTCTCATTCCTCTACTCTGTTTTGCTCAGTAATAAATTAGATGAATTTCCTCTCTCAGTTCAGTCTGTTTTGCTCGTGACGATAATTAGTGAGTGATCTCTCCCTGTTCTTATCTCCACCCACAAGCTTTTCATTGCACCTTTTCTCCCCTGTCTAGTGAATGAAGGCAGTGATAGAGCGGCTCTGGTGGGCACCTGGCCCCCAGCCAGGGTCAACCCACCACATTATTGATGGTACTTTAATATATAAGGTGTTTATTTCTTTATTACTAACTCTGTTGCCAAAATTACCAGAAAACCCAAAACATTCTTGTACCATTTCACCTCAAGGTGAAGGTAGTCAAAAGGAAGCTCTTGAAAGCTGAAAATAGTTCTGCAGCTTTGAACTGTAGTCTTGTGATTTCACTATTATCAAATCCAAATGTGAATATGTTTTTGATACAGGCTTCAAATCATGGTCTGTCTCTGATGTAAGTATGGGTATTATCATCTTAAACTTGATTTTCTTTTTTTTGTAGGCATTGCTAATACAAAAAAACACTAGTGGTCTTCAAGGTCGTGTATGTATGTGTATGTCTTTAAGGCAGGCTTCAGTTCATCCTAGGAAACATCTTGCATCTCTAATGTTTTCATGTTAAAAAAAAAAAAAAAAGGAAAAGCAATTTTGAGAGCTGACAGGAGATTAGACATAGCACCTGACCTGTCATAGCAAAAGAAATGCTTGTTTTTCTTTAAATTAATTTTCTTTGGTTGGTCTAACTTTTAATGGTTTTCTTTAGCTTTCACAATTAAAAAACTTACATTTAAATGCATCTGTTCATGGTATGGAAAACATTTATTGTTCAAAAACCTGAAGGCCTTTCTTATGAAGAATAAGAAACCATAACACAGTAAGATCTTAAAAGATAAATCATTCTGCTGAGAAGGATTTGGCACCATCTGAAGCTGATGAGCCAATATAATTCAATTTTACTTCTCAATTTATTTGGATCCTCTCTATAGAATCTCTTTGCTTCCTTAGTTGTTTGGGTTGGTTTTTGGGGGTTTTTTTTGTTGTGTTTTGGTTTTTTTTAGAGGTGAATACGCATTAGAATTTACAGAATGGATAGCAAATCAGTCCACTTACTACTGAAATGTAGAAGATTTAGATGGGATTAAGTATGCTGAATTTTATGTGTTTGAAAAGGTGATGCTTTGTTTCCCAGATTTGCCAATTTAGAGAGAGATTAAATTGTGATACATTTGTCATATCTTTCTTTTGATCATTTTTTGTTGGTGTTGTCCTACTTCCTTTCTAGTTCAAATACATGATCTATGTCTGTTAACAGTTCTTCAGATAGTGCTACTCTTGAGACTTTCTTCTCTAAAATATGTTCTTTGAATATATCAAATATGTCAAGAGCACCTGAACACATAGTACTATGTGCATATTTTGCAACCTAAAAACATGAACTGAACACTATTATGCAAAATAGTGGATTTTTTGGTTGTTTTTCATGCACGTAAAGCAATTGGACTGTGTTCCTTGTCTATCTGTACGTAATTATGATGGTAGCGCTGCTCATAAATACATTTTTGAAACAGGACAGACTAAACTAATTACTTCACCCCTTCAAGTAATGGTAGCAAAATTTGTATCTTAGAGTAGGTGCCAGCCTAGGTACTCTGAGCAATCTAACAAACTGGGAAACCAAGAACAGATGAGCAAAAAAAGCTGATACCTATACTTATCCATCATTTTATTATGTACATGATTCACCTAGAAGGTAGAAGAAAGCCATCTGTTCGTCAGTTCCCTTCACCCTCCAAAATTTGGTCAGTTTCAAACAGTTTTGAAAGAAAGTTCAATTTCTCAAAGGTAATGACATTTTTTCAAGAATCATGAAAATCAATGGGAAGAGAGTAGTGGCAGGAACAGCAGGCAGAGCTCAACCATTCGTTTGGCATCAGCCTCAGCAAGCACACACTCCTCACTACTGGAGATAAAACATAGGGATTGGAAGGAAGATCAGGGCTGTTGGTAAAGAAAGATCAGAGAAAACTGTAGGAAAAAAAGTCTCAAAAGTTTTGGTCTTTACAGGGCTACTTTTGTTTTGCAGCTTATGGTTAACCAATGGCCATTTAAAAATACTCTCTTTGCTAAGAAAAAAAAGAAAAAAAAAGTCACATGCAGGTAGTATATCTATCTTTCATCTCTTTACCATGTCCCCTCCTTTTGAACCAAGACTGCGAGTTTTAAAGTTGTTGAGTTACCAAGAAAAACTTTCTTTGTAGTTTATCATTTGTATCTATACCTAATATATTTACATCTATATCTTCATTATGAAACCGTCTCTTGTTCTGTTTGCTTTCAATCTGGTTGAAAAAAGAATGTGGTCTAATCTGAAGGCTTTATGCTCTATTATGTTTTAAGGTCTTTTGACATCCTACCTGGTATACCCAAATGCATACCCATAAAAAAGTTTCTGCAGATAATTCTCATGTTGTTAGAGGCAGCACTTGAATAAAGGCCATGTCCTGGTTGGACAGAGTAAACAGTAGAGTCAGTAATTAGGAATTCGCAGGCAGATATAACCCCTGTCTGGAAGAGAAACCAAATTATATCGATATACCTTACTGGCTTGGTGCACAGTCATGATTTTAATCTGGTTTTGAATGGTTAGATAATGGGAAGTTCTTGAATATTTTGTAGTATGGTCACAGGTAGTGAAGAGAAATTAAGGAAGAGATTAGGTAGGGATGTGAAATTTTACATGCTGTAATATGAAGTGAAATGTAGTAAATCTTTAATTGGTTGAGTTTTTTCTGTACAAATCAGAAACGTCAATAATGTTGTTTCAAGTTCTGTTCCAATTCTTTAGACTTGAGAAACAATTATTGTACTTTGCTGTCCTCTTCGCTGTTTGAGTAGCTTTTCATGGTTTGTTGCTCTTATGTATCATAAATATGGATGTTAATCATAAAGGAAGGGGAATAAACGTAATGCACCATAACAGTGTAGATAGGAGTGTATCAACATTTGCAGGTCTCTGAACAAGGTCTCTGAATTTTCAGGTCTCTTCTGAGACGGTGCTATTTCTTTTCTACCTCTTTCAACTTTTTTCTTTCACCTCAGTATAACATGAACTTTTAAGGCACTACTTTTCATTTTACAGTTCAAGGAGATGGAAGAAGAAGCTAGAAGAATGAATGGTTAACTATTGTAACAATAATGTAACTGTCAAACTCAGTTCCTTTGTGTCATTTGCTTAATCCAGAAGCAAAAATACACATGCAATTAGGAAAAGGAGGTTGTGACAGTGATGGCTGTCACAGCTATGGCTAGTTATATAGGCTTCCAACTTAGTTTCATATCAGTGAATAATATTATTTTATGATTATGGACAATATTGTTGGATAATGATTTTTGAAGTGGATAGCCATATATTAATTTATTGAACACTTAAGGGAAAATCAGAGACAAGCATCGGTTCTGCAGGGTTCTTTGTGCTGATGTTACATTTTTATTGATGGATTACATTTCTGGGAAAAAGGAGGTTTCAAGATAAGTAGTGCATTCTTTCAAATTGAAAAATATGAAATGTGGTAAGAGTTCCTGGGGACTTGACTGTGAATAATCAGGACTAGGAGCTTTGCCTGTCTGTAAGACCCAGATTTGCTTCCCTGTAAGAGTCTATTGGTCCTTAGGGCCTAAAAGAAGCAAATGTTGACAGCAGTGCTTAAATCAGTGTGGTGGGTTTTACTGCAAGCATTTTTTTGCTTTGCAGAGGCATAATGGTCATGCTGTTGTATGAGGTTTTTATTCTTATCATTAGTTTTTCTAGGTGACTAGGACTTCAAACACTCAATTGACATAGCATTCCTCCAAGAAATTATGTAATCACATCAGAATCTTCTTCGAACAATTGCAAAATAAACCCACTTTCTCAATAAAATCTTGCTGTCATTAAACACCTTCATGCTATTGTTGCACAAACAGTAATGGATTATGCTGTCCAAGTTTATGTCATAATAGTGGCAGATGGCACAAAAATAAACAACCCACTGTTTCGATTTCTGCATGCTTTGATTGTTTGTCCAAATGAGCAATAGGTGTAGTGTATGCTTAGGCACTAAAGTATCTTAGACCATGAGTGGAGAAAGCTGTACTTGTTCTGCTGAAGCGAGTATTTTGGATGCTTGTTTTCCTATCAGAATCCACAAAACAATGCCCCTGGAATAGCTGTGATATTTGGTTCTCTGACCACTAGACAGTATATTTTGGTATGTGGTGATAAAGCATTCAGTGTTATCTGTTATAAGGAGACTTATTTTGCTTAGTCTGGTATTTCACTCTATTCTCCTTCTTGCTTCTCCCACCAAAAAAATATCAAAATTACCTTTTATTCTTGTTCTTTCTAAAATAATAACCAAATCTATATTTTAAAATGTCTTTGGATCATTGTGTTCCATTGTTTTTCTCTTCTGCTTTATTCCAAAATCAACTCACAGGGAAATTTAATTGTACTTTTATTTGACTGCAGGATAAAAAATTACTCTGCAAAAGCCAATTCCAGTTGGTGCTGATGTGTTTGCTTTTTGAAATATCAAGCAGCTGAATGTCCGATTGCTCAGGATCAGATTGGAAATAATTTCCTTGATTTTCTTTGATCTCCAAAGACAGCAGGAGTTTACCTTTTTGAATGCCACTTGACTGTAGGTTAAAAAGGGAAGGGAAGGGAAGGGAAGGGAAGGGAAGGGAAGGGAAGGGAAGGGAAGGGAAGGGAAGGGAAGGGAAGGGAAGGGAAGGGAAGGGAAGGGAAGGGAAGGGGAAGAGACAATTGTGTGACTGTCAGGGCAAGTTATATCCCGAATGACCTGCACTGTTATTACAATGCTAAGCACAACTTGTTCTGTCCTCAGTAAATACAAGCACTTAATCCAAATATATGTATGAAAATTACCATTTGTGGAATTTAAGTCAAGACTATTTAACTATTATAATCAGAATGGTTTGTCCAAGTCTTTGTAACTCGGTTCCATGGTAACAGTTTGGAAATTAGTGTGCTACAATAAAATTGCCATTGCTATGGCTACATTGACTGATGCCTTGATCTTAAAATGAACTTTATGTGAGAACAGGAGCTTGCACTTGTCTAATCACTGGAATTTTCTCACCCTGTTGCAATCAGCTGGCAAAACACTTGGTCATGAGCAGGAAATACTGCTACTCCCAAACACTTTAATGTTAATCTCTCTGCACTAAGGTCAGCGGAAGACTTTTTAGGAATAATTTTCAAACAAGTTCAGAAATTTAGTAATTGTTGAAAAGGGAGTGGGTAATGGGATGGTGTTTGTTTATGCAATAAGGAGAGACTGCATGTTAAACAGGGCAAAACTTGTTTTCCTAATATGAATGAGCAAGACTTTTGAACACCATTGACTCTCACTGACTTCAGCTGGCCATTGATCAGACCTTCACCGTAGCAGAAGACACATTTCTATTGTTTTCCTGAACTGCTGTCACAATGTGCATGGTCCTTCTCAGTGACGATCTTGCACTCTCTGCTAGAGCAGACTCAGCTCAATTTTTCCTGACTAGGGTGGTGGGAGATCAGATAAATGTGATAAATAGAGAAAATGAGAAAATTAGAATCTATTCAGGATTTTGAGGGAAGGAAGGCCTTTAAAGTGTCACTTAGGAGGGTTCCTAGAGGACACAGTTACTGTCTGGGATGTTGACCTATCACTTGTTCTTAACTGCCATAGGAGATCTAGTATTTCCTGTGTTAGCATTTGATATAGGAAATTGTATATGATAACCATTGAAGATGGAACAGGTTAAGAATTTAAGCAATCATTTAATATACATTATTAACAATTACAGACTGATTAGGTCAATTTAGCTTTACTTAGATTAAGTGAAAGCAAAATGACCACAGAGTGTGAAGTACAAGAGAAGAGCTGGAGCTTTCCACAGGCAAGGATTAGAAGAAACAGCTTATGTGTGAAGCACACAATAAGACACATTTTTGGGCTCTTATTTGGTTTAGAAGATGACAGGCTTGCATCTGATTAACTAATATGGATATTAGGCATCTTTTAAGAGAGGAAAGAGGGATCCAGCTTTTAAGAGAGTGATTCTTTATAAAGCCTGCTTGAGCAGCCTAAGAATGAAGGGAGATGATTCATCCAAATAACAGACTCTGGGTAGTCCTGCTTTTAAGAACTTTGATTGAAGAAGAAGGACTCAGAAAGGCTCCGGTAAGTGTGTGTATATATTGCATATTTGTGACTCTGAGATTATGATGTACATTCATTGTGGTGTTATGCAAAGATAAGTGAGGTAATCAAAGTCCTGAAAGCTGTATAGCTGAATCAATATTATTTAATCAGTACTATTGACCAAGTTAATTCTGCTTCTCAGGGTGAATACAACTATACTTCTGCAAACTGGGCTACCATCTTGCCTAGCAGTATTCTTGGCCTTGTAGATACAGTATGTTGGTGTGTGAATATACTTTTGCATGGTGTACACTGGCCTGAAAAAATTGCATATCCTTTATGAGAAGAAAAAGACCTTGACGTGAGACTGAAGGTTGAGAACTGAAATTGTATTTTTTATAATTGAAACTACTGTAAGACTAGGAAAGCATTGAGTGAAATCCTTAAGGTACTCGGAATAGAGAGAAGACAGAGACACTTGTAGACCCTCTTTTTGTACACCTCTAGGTCTGAAGAAGTGAGGAAAGAAAAGCCATGCTTGGTTTTTTTACTGCTGAACTGAAGAAAGATTCTCGCATCCCATCGTGTTTCTGAAAATTGAATTTTTTCTGTTTCTTGACCATTTAATTCTAATGCAAGCACCTTCCAATTTTTAATTGACTGTAATAATATCCTTTTAATTCAAGCTCTGCAATTTATGGGCTTGTTACCCAGCTTTACTTTTCTGAAAATTTCCAGTTTGACTCAAATAGGAGTCACCATTTGAAGTAATGCTGATATTGCATATGAAATGACATTTTTAGACATCCCCAATGCATTGGAAGATTTATTGTTAAATGACTTGTTAGCAGAATGTCTTGTTAGCTGGTGTATAGCTGCTTGTAATGCTTTTAGGCTTCCTGTTGATTTATAGTTCATAGCATTAATAACATGCAGAAGAAAAGAATGCAAAAAATTGTAAGTTATTTCAGAAGTACTTGGTGAAGTGATGACAAGCTGATAACAAATTGGCACTGTTTCCCAGTTGAAGAAAAGTTTCTTCAAAAAGCTGTTATTTCACCATTATCTAGAAAATAGCACTATTGTCTTCTAGGCATCAATATTAATCTTTCTGTGTTAGAACACAGCAAAGTGCTTACCAAGAGTAACAGCATATTGAGGCATTGACTGTAAATAAAAGAAAATACTTAAAACCTTCCAGGTAAAGAACCCCAACAACCCAACACTCTTTACAACACACAGTGAAATTGTACATGGTGTTAGAATCTCTTTGCCATGTTATCTTGAAGCCAACCTTAAGTGACTTTCTCTGTTTAAGTGTCAAGGTTCTGTTTATTTGGAAAGGTTGAAATCTTTCTTGATTCCAGGCTTAGGTGTTCTTCTACTCTTTCCAAGTGCATCAACTCAGAGATGAAACTTCATGGTTTTCCCTTTGCTGGGATGACATCACACAAATCTGTTATGCTTAGATCAGAGGGATGGGGAGAGGAAGTTTTCTGTACCTAAAAATGTCTTATGTGTTTTGGTACTTATCAACAGTCTTTGCAAACAGTGAACAAAGCAATCATACAACCTTTACTGACTAAAGAATTTTGTCCGACTGAAGGAGTAGGAACACAGGTTATTGCAAGGGAAGGCAGTTATTTTGGAAGGCAATGCGTGTACGTGTCCCCTAACAGGAGTCCTGCAACTTTTGTACTGAAAACTGAGATGAGTGCCTAGTCGTCTGGTTGGTCTTAGCTTTGGAAGGCTGGGTTGGGGCCCAATTATTTTCTCTATCCCTTCCAAAACTTAATTAATCTTCTATACAGTCAAATATACTTTGTTAACTCAAGGCTTTTTCACCTTTTTGGTCTGATTCATCAAAACTAATAGTATGTACTCAATGGAAAGCTGACCCAATGCTTTCAAAGTCAGGGAGGACTTCTTATCCTTCTATCACAAGTTATAAACATTTAGCAGAGAGGAGAGATTCTTTCTGAAGCAAGTGGAAACAACTAGTCAAGATGATGTTCAGAGGTCATCTTGGTTTAGCGCAAGAGTTTGACAACAGCAAGGTCAGGTATAGTAACAGTGTGTTGCTAAGTGGCTCCACATCTACTGTGGTTGAAAATAAATGACAAATTATTGAAAGTAGTAATGCAAAACCCCATGTCCCCATTGTGTAAAAATATTTCTTTTCAGAATAAGACAGGATGCGAATATACAATGTAAAATTAATGTAAGCTGAATAGAAACATCCAAAAACTTAGTTTAGAAAGAACAGTAGGAAAGTTTAGTAAGGAGTGGAAAATCAGCATTGTTTGATATCATACTGTACAACAAAATGAGATATATCCAATTCACATTTGTGAACAAAAACACTGTTCAGTGCTGGAGCTTATGATAAGGATTTTTCCTTACATTTTTGTCCTTTATTTTCTCAGTATTTTGAACATGGGCAACTTTGATTTAAATCTTGTCAGTATTTTTTTTTCAGATAACTATTTTTTTCCCCTATGTTAGTGGTTTACTCTAAGAACTTCTTTCAAATCACCAAAACTTAGTTGTTATTTCTGTATTTATTTTGACCCATATTTTAGTTGTCAAAATGCAAACAGGTTCACAGTCTTAGTTACATTTCAACATGGTAATTGCTAAATCATTTAGGAAGAAGAAAATAAAGAAGTCACATAAACAGTTGTTATTATGCATGTATATTTTTAATATCTGTTTTTCAGCATAACCTTAGATTACAATGCAGGTTAAATTTCCCTTGCTGATTATGAGTATAATGTAAACTCTAGGTTCAGCTAATGATATCGCAATATAAAACTGTTCTGTTGCAAGGTAAAGACCTTGCTTAGCACTGCAAAGCTCTGGGTTCATTTCAATGTGATCATTCAGGCACTATGGAAGGATTATACTTTTATTGTATTTTTTTTCATGAATACATGAATGAATAATAAGTTCAACAAACAAGAGTTCCCTACTAGGTATGTCAAACAAATCATTTTGTAAGATGTTCTGAATTTCAATCAATCATCCTCAACACTCCTTGTCCTGCTTAGGTCTGTGCATTAACAAAGTCAGCATTTTTTAATGACTGAAAATGGTCTTGAGTCTTGAGCAGAATGTCCAAGATCAGGAAGTTGAAAAGGAGTGCAAGAGAGGAAGCATCCTTTATGTATTCCTATATATTTTGGTTGTACCTACCTTTCCACACTTGACAAACATTGTTTTTATTGTATTTATGTGTCCAGAACATGTGCCTATTTTGTGTGCCTTCACTTTCAGTGCGTTATTTCTCTTAACAAACCCCTAAAAAGTTAATGCCTAAGCCACAAATATATATAAATGCATACACACCAAAGCTTGTGATTCAGAAAAAGCAGGATGGCAGTACACAAAGAATGAGGACTGTATGTAGAACACTACAGTTTTATTCTCTCTCTGTGGAATTTTGTGGGTGTGTAAAGTAATGGTAAAATATTCGTTCATTAAAAGTGTGATGGGAAGAATAAACACATTGATAAGAAGGCCAGAACTTTGCAATATTTGCATGTAGGATGGCATCAGTGTCAAAGTAACATATCTAATTTGTTTATACCTTTTACAATAAGCGGTAGAAATAGATATACAGTACAGGATATCACAGTACATTGTATGCTCTATTCCTGGGGCTAGATGTCTTGTGGATATGCATAAAAAAAAAAAAAAAAAAAAAAAAAAAGAGTTTGGAAGATTTCCCAAAGGAGAGATGGGGGCGGGGGGGGGGGGGGGGGCGGGGAAACAAAGATGTATTCTGATGGAATTAATAGTCTAGTACAAGGCTTTTAATTCTGGGCCTTGCCCCAGCTTCATCCCTACTCTTTTTCTGAGAAGAGCAATGTTTGTGACATTCCATTCCCTATAGTCCCTTCTGCTCTTCCTATGTCAGGCTATTACTGAGGTCTTTTTCTTGGTGTTTGTTTTTATTGTATAAGAACTAAACCAACTTATGCAACAGTTTTGCTTAAAATATATATCTACAATTTTTTTAATGGCTATACTTCAACAAAAACACACTATTTAACTGGCAGTCTCTAAGTGCGCAAGTTGAAAATGACAATTGGACATATTCCTCAAAAGCTAAGACTTGTTATGTTTTTGACGTACTTTTCTTAATAGATAACTGGTCAGCACTAAACTCTCCAAGGATGTAGCTTCCATCTCATCTCATCTCATCTCATCTCATCTCATCTCATCTCATCTCATCTCATCCCACCTAATCTCATATCATCTCCACCCCCACCTCTCCCACATCCTTCCAGGATGTACTGCTAGCGGCTTGCCCATTAAATTTGCCAGAGATGACTAGTTATGCCAACAAATATAATTATTTCACAGCTTTCTTCCCCCAGCTGGTGAGTGCTGCTCTTATGCCTTCTCTTTTACCACTGACAAATTGGTACATCCTCCCAACACAGTTCTCAGCTTGTTTTAAGGGACATTACGGAATGTTAATTTTGAAGGATGTCTGGTTTTGCAACTGGACTTTTTTATAGAATCATAGAAACATTTAGGCTGGAAAAGAACTTTACGATCATTGAGTCCAATCTTAAACTTACCACTGCCAAGTCCACCACTAAACCATGTCCCTAAGCACCACATCTATGTGTCTAGGGATGGTTACTCAACCACTTTCCTAGGCAACTTGCTCCAATCCTGGATAACCCTTTTGGACAATAATTTTTTCCTAATATCCAATCTAAACCTTGCCTGATGCAACTTGAGGCCATTTCCTCTCGTCCTGTGACTTGTTACTTGGGAGAAGACACCAAAACCCACCTGGCTACAACCTCCTGTCAGGTAGTTGTAGAGAGCGATCAGGTCTCCCCTCAGCCTCCTTTTCTCCAGGCTAAACAACCCCAGTTCCCTCAGCCCCTCCTCATCAGACTTGTGCTCTAGACCCTTCACCAACTTCTTTGCCCTTCTTTGGACATGGTCCTCAGTGTCCTTCGTGTCGTGAGGGGCCCAAAACTGAACATAGTATTTGAGGTGCGGCCTCACCAGAGCTGAGTACAGGGGGACAACCACTTCCCTCATCCTGCTGGCCACACTATTCCTGATACAAGCCAGGGTGCTGTTGGCCTTCTTGGCCACCTGGGTACACTGCTGGCTCATATTCAGCTGGCTGTTGACCAACACCCCCAGGTCCTTTTCCACTGGTCAGCTTTCCAGCCACTCTTCCCCAAGCCTGTAGCATTGCATGGGGTTGTTGTGACCCAAGTGCAGGACCTGACACTGAGCCTTGTTGAACCTCATACAGTTGCCTCGGCCCATTGATCCAGCCTGTCCAGATCCCTCTGCAGAGCCTTCCTACCCTCCAACACTCCTGCCCAACTTGGTGTCGTCTGCAAACTTAGTGAGGGTGCATTTGATCCACTCATCCAGATCATTAACTGCTAACTTTCAGTCAGCTTGGACCTCCCCAGTTAGCCAGGACTGCTTGATTGAAAGTGGCTTGGGAGCACTTCTGCCAGCTCCCTCAGAACCTTTTAAGTTGGAGAGGTCAGTTAAACTGGATGGTGAAATTATTGACTCAATTTACAAGTATCTATCTTTTGTGCATGAATGCCAAGAATGGAAGGTCACTTGAAGACTGATTTGCCTTTATAAACACTAACTTAAGTTCTTTGCCTACACTTTTGCTTATATTTAAGTGCCAAACTGTTCAGTGAATGGGAGGATGGCCTTAAGAACCAGTCGTAAGGCTTTGGTTATTATGTGTAAAAGCTGCTATTTTTTTATGCTGCTTTGTTTCATCTTAGGCACATTGAAAAACGTGGTTTCTTGCATGAAAATGATCTGGAAGCTAAAGCATGTAAATCCAATGTTTTGGATGTATGTGTTTGAACCTGTACTGAAGTATTGGGAAAGTGGTCACTATAGATCATAGAGTCATGTTGTCTGAATACTGTGTAGTGTGTCCATCCTCCTGATATTAGTTCTTATTTTTTCTTGCTTATGTTTTAAAGTTGAGGTTTTGATAGCTAGTTGGCTGGGAGCAATATGGAATTGCCAATGTAAAACAAACAGACCATTTATTGGTATGCTGACTAATACTGTCTTTTCAAAATTGTCAAAACTCTTCAAAGTGATTGTCACTACTTCTTTGCTTTGGCATTCTGTTCCATGTTCAGCCACTGTTCATGTAATTGAGGTCAGAAGGGGCTTTTTTCCCTCTCCCATTTAAATCCAAAAGGACTACCCTGGCTTAATTAGCGATCTGACCAATTTTATAGGTTTGCCTCATTTCATGTTCCCATGAAGTTTGTCAGTTGTCTCTTTTCCCCTTAATTTTAGAAGCAAACTTATGTCCTCAATTTCTTGAATAATTTTAGGAGCTGTTTGCAATTTCGTTGTTACTCTCTTTGTAATATATTGACCAAAATAGGTAAAGAATATCCAGTGCAGTCTCATTAATACCAGAACGCAGCAACTATATTTGCATTTTCTTCAAAGACTGTCTTTCCTTTTGGTAATCTTAGTCTTGTTCACTGATAAACTTTTCTCTATTCCAGTATAATGCGGAAAGAACATTTATTTCCACCAAGGCACTAAGATGATTTATGCTAGTGAGTAATAAACTTGGATTTTACAAAAATCTGCACACATGCCTGTTGGGTTCACTGTGATTAACCTCATTAGAAAAAACAGCTTCTCATTTTAACATGTCTTGTAGTACTTGGTAGTACTGGAGGAAGACATACTAGACTTATGTTTTTTTTTGATTTAAATTCTTTTTCTTCTCCTGTGCAAACTGTCTACATCAGCCACATCTTAACACTACTCATTCCTTTTTAAATCACTACCTAGTCACATAAATCCTTAAGATGTGGGCCCTTCTCTCTATAAAAACTTCATTTGCCCCAGAACATTTGTTCAGAGAGTATTCTCACATGCTTTGAGACTAGAACATCTTCTTAGTGCGTGGAAAGCTGATTAATACTGCCTGTGGTTTTTCTGTCTAATGATGTCTCAGTACCTTAGATAAGAGGCAAGCGCATTGTGCTGTGCAAAGAGAGCTCTGTATTAAAGAGCTCACAGCCTTGTGGGTATGACATTGAAGAGAGTGAGAGAATTGTTATTATTATATAGAGGAGGAAGGAGCTGAGAAAAAAGGTGATTAGGTGACTCACAGAAAGAAATCTGTAATAAAATTGTTTTAACTGGAGAAAATCCTTCCTGAATATGGTAATCCTAAAGGGCAGAATATGCTTCAAACTGTTTTCTCTTAGAAAAAGTAACCAAATATTTGTTTGCTACAGGCTCCCCTTTTAACCATTTGGTCTAACAGTTGCTCTGGATAATGCCCTTGTGAATTCACACAGGTGATTCATGTTGTGCAAGGTGCCCAGGGTATACTGTATTAATTTACTGGCATGGGGAGCTATATAGACATGCCTTTGTGCACTGATCATTTTACAACTCATCTTCAGGTTCAATGAATTACGTATTTGTTTATTTTGGTGGTTTGAGAAATCCTTCTATTTCTTTTTTCATGTCTGAAATGGTTCATATTAAAGCTTTCATAATATCCTTCAGTTTCTGTGTTAAATTGATGTTTAAATTGGAATGAAAGTAGGAACCTTGGCCGTTTAGATAATTCACTTCATCTGGTGGCCAGCTATGTTAACAATCACATCATATGCCAGCACTTACACTAGATGAAAGGAGTCCCTGGGGCTGCATTTTAGAAGCAGAGTGAAAATACAGTTATGGTCTTTGTTTCATCATTTTATTCTGTAAAATGGTAAATTATTTTAACTGGAATTTTAAAGTGTTAAAAGAATAATTTAAAGGTTATGTTGAGGGCTATTTTGGGTGGATTAGCCTTGGAAGCTGAATGACGATTGATCAGTATTCTGGACAGGAAGTGTTCAGCACAATGTCAGCAAATTATGTCTTTTTATTCCAATGTATTGAGCACTTGGAGGAAATGGTATATTGTTAGCATATGAATAACATCAAAGCCCCACATTGCAAGATGTATTTCAGCCTTCTGAAATAAAATGCATGGCCTTTCCTTTATGTATTTAAGTGCCTCCCCTTGTAATATAGTGTATGCTTGAACCCAAAAGCTTTTTCTTGCCTAGCATGGACAAACTGAATTTCAGGATTCAATTGCTGGTGTGTGACTGCACATTCCATCACTTAGCAAAAACATTTGCAATAGCAAATTGGCTTCCTGCTTGAAAAGTAACATGTATTTGATTAAAAATAAGATTCTTGTAGGAATATTGAAGGGGTTTTTTTTAAGAGCAATTCTCACAGAATGCATTTATGTCATCTGTTTTTCCCTGATAATACTAGTGACTATAACTACCCTGCATGAAAAGCATGAGTTTAAACAGTTCTTTACATCTGTGGTTATTCTGATTTGGCCTTCATTATTGTCTCCTGTGATTACACTTCTAAAATTAAGCCAAATTAAAAAAATGAAAGTAAATCCTGCAGATTTACTGAACTACTGACCTTAATGAATATGCTTTTCCTTCTTTTCTTCTCCTCTAACAAAGACAAGAAAGCACTCTTTTACTTTTTTTGTTTTCTTCTTTCTTTTTTTGAGCTGGGTTACTGTGCACAAACAGAAATTCTTCTAACTTGAAAATCTCAGCTAGACTGAGTCCGTGGAATGAGAGGTTGTTTGACAGCCTATCGCATACAAATTCCAAATGCTTAAACTATTTCGTCCATTAGTTTAAAAGCTATAGATAAGAAAGTTTGTTTACACTAACCGTAAACTACTTATTAGCAGATATGTTTGGTTCATGAAGACTTTACATGAGTAAAGTAGTAGTAGCTTTGTTTACTAATGGAGTCAAAAAGCACTTGTAATTGAGGGTCAGCATAAGTTAAATTAAAAACAATTAACACTAGAATGAAACTAGTGGAAATTTGAGGGTCAGCATCTGTCAGGACATTTCCAGTATTCTGAACCTATCCCAATCCATGCCAAGGGTGAATCTGGCTCAGATATATTTGTGTGTCAAATCAATGTTCATTTCTCTGCTTTTTAACATCAGTTATTATACCTTTCCTTCTATTTTAATTAACCTTTTTAAAATACCAAAGTGATGTATTTCACAGTTCTCTCTGCTTTCACGTTTATTTTAAAAAATTCAAAAGCCATTTTTCCTGAAAAACTGTACTATTACTATTGCAGCATTTCCAGCACTAGAGGCTCTGTACTAGTTTGTGTTTTGCTGCCTTTCTCAGTAACAGTCTGATCCACCAAAATACTTAGGAACATGTTTCGCTTTGGGCCCATGAATAATACTGTTGAACTCAGGGACACTAAAAATGCTTAAGTGCTTTGCTGGACAGGGGACAAAGGGTACCCTTCACTTCAAATGACAAAACAGATGGAGGAAGAGGGGGCTGATTTATCTCATGTTTACTAAAAATAATATTGCTTACATTGTCACTTTATTACCAATGCGAAATATCATTCAGATACTTAGGAAATACTTCTTAAAAGAAAATTTTGAAAGAAAGTATAGTTTTTCTATAGTAGTTACTGCATAATATACATCATAACTGCACACTCAGCTGATGCTGTCTCACACTAAACATGCAGTTCTTGTTTCACGCAAGGCAAAGAGGGTGAAAAAAAAAAAAAGATTAATTCCAGAAAATCCATCAATTTACTGTGCACACATGGACTCACTTTAAAATAAAATCTAAAAAAATCACTGTTGTCTTTCCAAGTATTTCTCCATCACTTAACTGATAAAAGATTTACAATAGACTGTTTATATTTTTTTAAAAGGTCACTTGGGAAAAATAGTTCCCTGAAACGAATCTATAACTTTAAAGGGTGAATCAGCCAATGGTGTGATGACTGCATATTTGGGATTATTGCTGGTCTTGCTGCAGTTAAACATGTGCTGAAGATTTAAAGACATCTCAGGTGGTCTAAAACTCTTACCACCCAGCCTGATTTTGGTTTTAGTGTACTATAAATAAATGTCAGAAACCACACATTGTTATTAAGCAGTGCTGTGGTAACTCTTAGAACTGGCAATAAGCCAGTGGAAATGGTGTGTTAAAATGAACTAAAATCAGACCGGTAGACTTATGCTTTTAAAGGAATAACTCCCCACCACAGTAGCGCAACTCTACTCCTATACATCACTTGATTATGAAAGGTGTGATTAAAGATTATGCTAACTGACTGTCAAATATATATGAAAGCAATAAATGAGAAGCCACACATAAAGTACTCTTTAGAGGTAGAAACATTACATAATATTACTTGCATTGATTTTCAGATCAGATCCGTGTCAAGGTACCTCTACAAGAAATGCACAGGTATTTTCAACTGGACCTTGAAAAATGTTAGAGACATTTTTGGCTTTAAAAGGGCCATAAGCTGTTAAACAGTAACTTTTCCTAACAAATCCCAGTCCCGGAAATACCTGTGCTAAAGAGCTTTGTGCTGATCTGCTGCGAAAATTGGCAGAACACTCTGACATTTGACAAATAAAACTGGGATGAAAATCTTTCCAATGAATTCTCAGAACAATCTCTTTGATGTACTATGCAACTCTTCTAGCCTCATAATATTTGCTAATATAATTGAAATAAGCAAAATACAGCAGCTGAGTTTGTGGTAAAGACAATGAAGTGGGATGAAAAGGGAGCTACAGACTTTGCTTGTCTGCAGGATAATAGAAATAACTGTAGCTTCATTATGGATGTTTAGTACATGTCAGAGATAACTGAAGGCAGAGTTAAGGATTAGAGAAAATATTGAGGGTTGCCATTGGCACCCATGGTTGGTTGATGGAACAATGCTTATTTGTACAAAAAACACAGAGAAAAAAGTAGATAAAAGTACTTTTCTTTGAGTTTGGAGACTACCTTACGATTTGTCTAAACTCTAAAGTGCGAAGTTGCTGGAGGGAGTAGGAGGAGCAGATAACAAAGATAAGGATGAGTTCATACTCATGTGTGGGCAAACTCACTCCAGTCTCCTTCTCCCTCAGTCTTCACTTGTTCACTCAGAGGGAAAATAAAGATTTCTTCTTAAATTCTGTTGAGATTGTGAAAAACCTGACAGAGACTGCAACTCTGCTAAGCTTACTGGTGCAGGGGACCCAACAACCACCTCAAGGATTCTGGATTTATTGCAGTCACTCATAAGATCTTTGAACTATCCTTTCTATTGGTTCCTGTTATATGAACCAGCAGGAGACTGAAAAGGACAAGACTATAATTTACTGATGTGCTCAGAGAGCTACAGTCTTGTGAATTCTGTTTCCTGCTGACATGAAGAATAGAATGGAAGAGAAGAGCAGAGCAGCAGTACAATATATCATGAGGGTATCAAGCCTCTGTGCTCTGGATGGTTTGTTTGATCACCTTTTAAAGGATCTGTAATTTTAACATTATTGTGACCCTTTCTCTAGGTCAGTGGAAGAGGACTTCTGTCCTTGCTCCTGCCCTCCTTATTCTTCACTATTATCTAAAGGCAATGTATTTTTTTCAGGACTGATGGTAATGAGAGCAAAGCCCTAAAAGGGAAAAAAGTAGTGAGAAGTTGGGAAGAAAATAAATCAGCAAAAGAACATCCACAGTGAAACCTAGAACTGCTCAAAGGTTGCTTCCTTGCCATTATGTTACCGACAAAGATCAGATTACTTGTGATAGAAGGTCTGAGCAGGCTTGCAACCTTTCCAACTACATGGGCCTAGGCAAAATGAAAAACAGAGTCTTGTTTGTAGTGTTACAATAATTTCATCTGAAATGATTCTCTACAGTAAGGTGTATCAAACATATCTTTGTTAATAGAGCTTCCTTTAAATCCCAAGTATGGATTTGTCATTCTATTAATTTGTAAAAAAACACAAAACAAAACAAAACAAAAAAACCCCCCACTATATTCATATGAATGACCCCTACAATGGGTCATGAAGAAAAAACAACACTGAAGCACAGTCTCACTTCTTAACTCTTGCCAAGTTACTTTTGTCTCATATTTATTGTAATCTTGTGGCTTGGCCTTGCTCTGCAGGTATAAATATTTCTCTATATAATATTCAGGTACAGTCAATGGTACCTGGAGAACAGGGGAATTTAACCCAAATTGGGAATGTTTCTTTATGGCCACCAAATCAATATGTCAGATAATGAAGGAGATCAAGTCTAAGGGAAGAAGGTTCCGCCCAGTATCGCAAGATGATAATTTATTCTGAAGACTGTATGTACTGATTAATGAAAAATAGTAATCAGGGAACCTTAGGTTTACTGTACCTCTGCTAATGTACTTTGCTTATACCAAAGCATAACTCGTTGATGACCACGTCAAGCAAAATGAAGGCCATAATCAGAGTTTTGTGATAGAATTAAGCTCTATGTTCTTTGTATAGTGGTTCATTAAATAGTGTTTAGTTAAGTGAGCCTTCCTACTTCCCGTGATTCTTACCCCCTGCTTGCATAAATATTGCTCAGTAAGAAATACTAGATATGTGACAGAAGTCAGAATTTTAACTTGTAAAGCATAGTTTAATTATAATATTAAAATGAATTTAGTTGTTGTAACTGTACATACAATCTACATTTTCCTTGTGCTCTGCTGTGTAAACTACCTGTTGTCTAGTAGTGTATAAAGTCAATCAGTAATGGGACAAAGGGAGTAAAGAATGTGTTGTGATTTTCAGTGTAAGTCCTGTGTACTAGGAATCTGGGCTTCGTTGGTGCATATACTTCACAATTCTCACATGACCTTGTCTAGGTTTCTTGGTTTCTTAAAATTATATCGGTGTACAGGTAAGCTGATTTAAAAAAAAAAAAAAAAAAGAGGGGAAAAAAGTGCCCATATTTGTTTTGAGGGAAATTGGACCAGGATCATAATCTAACTTATATTTTTCTCTGAACTTTTGAGTTAATATTTATCAATCACATGCACCAGTATGGAGCTCATGATATTCTCTCCTGTAGCACAAGAAACATAGGGGGAGTCAGCACCAAGAACTACTTTGTTTTTTTAAGAGAAAGTGGAAATATTTATCCACAGATATCAGGTATTTTAGCACTAACTACAGCCTAAGCACTAATGGTCTTTTTTTGGTACCAGCTTTCTTTAATGGAGTTTGCTATTGAGAGCTAATAGTGGCTGTTTTGTTTGCTTTTTTTTTTTGGTTTTGCCTGGAGTAAATTAATCTCACTAAATCATTAAGGCTGGGTCTCACAGCTATAAGATTATTGATTTTGTGTGTGTGTGTGTGTGTGAACAAGCAGAAAATGCTAATCAATTACATAAAGTGGTTTGATGGCTTCTTGGTTGCTTTTCCAATAGAGAAATGACTTTGAGGTGTATGATTTTGACCACTGGGTAATATGGCAGGTAAATTTTGACATATCTTCTGCTCAGATCTTTTAATTCTGCTCAGAAAATTCTGAGGGAAGTGGCTCAGTTCCTAACTTTTGGAAGACGTCAGAAATAGTGTTGCTAGAATAACTGTAGGAGATCTATGTACCGGGTAACTCACTACAGTGTATGATGAAGTAGCTGAGCAATGGATTTTATTACATGCAATGCTTTGTGAAAGTATACCAGTAAAAGGGAGTCCTACCCTGAGACGTGAGGTATATATTTCACTACTGGTAACAGGTACAAAATGTAGGAGCTCAAATATTACAACGTGCAAATTCATATGTATTGGTGATCTTCAGACAATGGTGGTACTGTGTCTACTAAAGCCTGGAGTTTCTGCTGTGAGCTTCCATAAAGCTTATTGGCCTTTCATGCAGCCTGTCCCATAAATCAGTGAGGCTTAAATAGTGCTGCCCTCTCAAACACCTGCTTATCTGCCTTGAGAAAATTCTGTAGTGTTTTAAACGTCACTTTACGACACTGTAAGTAATGCCTGCTCTAGAAGCACTTGGAAGAGCCATTAAAGTTAAGGGTCTATCAGCATTTCATTATGAAACTTGATTTCAAGGGGTTTATAACTCAGCCATTTAAAAATGCATTAGACTGAAACCTAGTATGTGACTCATTGCATTTTTTAGTGTTGGACAAATTATTTCAGGTGATCTTTTTATTTGTGGGAGGAGGAGAGAGGAAAGATTGTAGGTATAAATATTTTTTCTTACCGAAGAATTTTTTTCTTACAGGTAACAAGCCTTAAATGTAGGTATTTTATTTCCATACAAAACGTCTTTCTGATTATGTACTTTGAAAGATCATATCATGTCATATGAACTAACAGCTTGCAATTATCACAGTGTCATATGTGCATTCTTAACGAACATAGAACTTCTCTATTTTTTTTTTTTCAAAGACCATTTTAAGAGAGCTTTTTTATTGATTGTAGTTTTAACAAATGGTATTAGGTGCTTTGTGTAATGGAAGACAACATTGAACTCATAAGTTATGGTTTATAATGATTTTATTTATTACCACTAAAGGGCTTTTTTTCCAAATCTATCAAGTGACACCTTTATCAGCTGCCAAGTACATCAGTGCTATACTTTGTTGAGCTATCCCTTTTGATCCTTGATAGGAGAATGAAGGGTGGGATTTGAAACACACTTGCAAGTTGGCTTTTGTGAGGACACCAGATCTGAAGTACCTTTGCAAAGAAATTAAGAGAGTTTTATGAAAACAAACAAAAGCAGATGAAGTTGTCCTAACTGCTTTTTTATAGAATTATATAGTTTCAGAATACATACCTCATTGGGAAGGCATGCAAAATGGAATAGAGACAGAAACAGCTTTGTTCTGAGGTGCTGGTAAACATTCCAAACTTTACAGATAAAACAGCACTTGAAATTCACCTGCAAACTCACTGACAGTGATTGTAGGTCCAAGATAATAAGCGTAATGTCCTCTCAGCAGAAAGCACTGCTATGTGCACTGCATGCCATTTTCAGTGTCAAAATTATCTTGAGCTATAGCTCTGTTTGAAGGGCAGCACCACAAAAGTCATGGTATGGGAATACTTCAGCTGAAGTGCTAACAATTATTTTTTTTAATAAAGTATTTAGTTGTATCATTACTTTAAAATGTTATGTTCTTTAATATGATATGTTGACCTTTAAATGACCCTGATTATGCAGGAATGGGAAGTTATCTTTTATTCAGTTTAGTGAAAGTTGATTTAGAAATTGGTTAGTGTTCTCTTTCTCTTTCCACTTGTTCCTTCAACTTAAAATCTGGATAATTGCAAATCAAAGTAGATGTTTGCTCTTTGTGTAGGAAGGTGGATTACATAAAGGCTACAATAAATATTTTGCATTCCCTTAATGGACAACAAAGGAATGTGAAGGAGAAATGATGATTTAAGGTGGTCTGAATTTGTGTTTGAATTCAGACAGCTGGCTGCAGAGCTGTAATTCAGTCAATATTTTTTTTGCCTTGTTTTAGGTTCCCTTGAGCATATCCATATCTTAAAAAATCACACGTTAGGGAGGAACTTCAAAATGTGTCAGGTCTGATATGACAGAAGTTTTGTAGGAAGTTTTTGGTGAACAGGAACTTAGGCAGTCTGCAGAATAACTAGGAGCCCATTCTGGCTGGGGGAAGATGTTTCGTCTTATCCTTTGGGCAGCACCAGAAGGTAAAGTAAACTGACCTAGTTCTGTGGGTGGATGCATGTCTACATGTTTATCTGCATTTCTAGGTAGTATAGAGCTAAATTAGGCATGATGGAAATATCACTTGTTTGTTTAATGAAAGTTTTTATGTATCTTAGCTCCTCTTCTTGTTAAGCTATTGTTACAGACACCTCTGACCGTTTAGCCAGATGTAACTTTGTAGTCACAGCATTTTTCACTGAGTGGATAGGTGGAAAAAAAGCAGCTCCTCACTGGTCAGAGATTGTTTGTGTTTTCCTGTATTGTTCATTTATGTCCGACAGTCCAACCGAAATCAACTGTTGTTTTCTCATCTGCCTGTTGTATTTAACTGTTATACTGCTGTATTATACATTCATTACAGAACTTAGCAAGGCTATAGAATAAAGGCCCCAGTTCTCTACTTACGTCCCATACCCCAGAGGCCTGTCAGTTTATAGAGACAAGCATTCAGTGTTTGGATTTCACATGGCCCACGGTGTTTCTGCACTGCACAGTCCAGCTGAGCTTGAACACAAAATGTATCATTGCTCCTTGGTTAGGGAGATGCACTAAACGACCTCCAGAAAGCTGTCTAGTCCTTTAATGCTGTGAACACATTGCAGATCAAAGTAAAGGACGTTGACAACACAGTGGTAGTTCCCTATTGATCTGGCCTACGATAAGGACTTTCACATACCCCAGGAACAGAGCTGTACACCTCAGTTGCCAAGTTAGTGAAACAGAAGTTTTATTTATTTTTTTAAGAAATCTGTTACTGTAATTCATATTTTAAACCAGCCTGTGACAGTAAATGTATGAATGACCTTGAACAAATGATATGATCAACATCAAAGTGATGTTAGGTTAATTTCCAGGGTTAGATGGGGCTAATACTGTTGTTGGGTAGAAGATTGGCAACAAATTTAGGGTAGATTGACCTTAGGGATTCACAGGTTTATGACTAATGCAGTTGTAGTTTTGGAGTACTGTTTCTGGTCTGGGGCTCCTGTTGCATGAATCAACTTTGCTACCATTTTCTAAGTACGACTATGTAGGGAAAGTGTCTGTACAAAAGCAGTAAAAACATGTAATGGGCAACTAGTGATTTATCCTAGCAAAGATTTAACTGGTTGCTCCTAACAAGCTTACTTAAAGCTGGGATTACAGGCTTAGCAAAGCATGAACGCATAGCTAAATATATATCAACTGTACAGTGTTTATAACTGTGATACTGCTGCTAGCATTACAGCAGTGTCCCGGACAGAAAGTATTATAAATTCCGTATTATACTAAATGGAAACAAAAGTCCTCAGTGGTGACAGTGATTGCCCTCATATACACCTGCTTCATAGCTCATCCTCCTTTGAGTGGAGCGAAAAGAAGAAAAAAAGTACTAATTCAGCAATTTGTTGTTGGTTATCTGAATGTTATAGTAGCTGTTCTCATTCTTACCCAGTGAGCCTTTCTTCCCCATATTCTGAAAAGGAGACTTATAACACGTCTGATGTCTACTCCTCTAAACTCCTAATCATCTTTGGTTACTGATTTTCCGTTCAATCACCAGGCACTGAGACATGTTTGGCTGAGATAGTCCACTTTCTACCACAGGTCTGGAAGTGAATTCATGCTCATTTGCCATGGGCTGAAGACTGGAATGTTTGCTGCCACTGTGGCTTCCGCAGTGCAAGACCACAGTGCAATCTGGCTGTATTTTTTTCTTGAAAAAGGTAAAGGGGAGTGGAAAGCTAACTCATCTCTGTGGATTTTTTAGCCTGGGATGCCATGTTTTCTGATCAGCAAATGTATACAGGTGAAATACAGATTTAGGTATCTGTAGTTATCGTTCTCTGTCTTTGTACTATAGAAAGCAAGTACTACAGAAAGCAAGATGACCAGAACTAATAATGATAAATGCTCTGTCATTGTCTTGGCAGTGACTTTTTCTCTGTAACACTGGGAGGGAAAGGACACAGCACTAGTTGCCAATTAGGCTGATACATGGGTAAAACATACCTATGTCCAATAACATACTCTGAGCTATTCTGCTTTCCTTGGTGGCCTTAAGTCATATTTTTTATTTCCTCTGCTGTGGTCACTGCTGGAAAACTCTTAGGGCAACAAGACAATAGTAGACCATTGCCTCAAGGGATGATGGCTCTTTCAGCTAGCCAGTAAACTGCGGACCCCAGTGCTATCAGTGTTGCATATCCCTTTGCTGTGGTGCACCAGTGAAATCCCTTAAACAGTTTTGGCATACTGACCTGTATAATCCATCCAGAAGTTCTTGGTATGGAGATTCACTTTTGAAAGCTATACATATGAGACAGTGCTTAGTCCTCAGCTGCACTTCCTCTGCGTGTGTCAAATTCTATTGCCATGGAAGCCAGAGTTGTGTGCCATTCATTGCAGCACCTGTTTTCTAGTACCAAAAAACCAGCCGTTTTTTCTGGTTCTTAAGTGAAAGGTGAATGTTTATACTCAGAAACAGAGCAAGTCAATTTTTATCTAACTCAAATCACAGAACAGCCATAACGGATCTCCAAAACTGATCCACTTTTTCATAATTCTTTTGCCTGAGATTGGAGTGTAAAAATTGCCTTTAATATCCATTTTAGTGAAGCATCTGACTACTCTGGATAAATTCCTGCTCTTTTGTCAAATAGAATCATCTGACTTCAGTCCAGACATTTATTTATCATCTAACAGTTATGCCCTGTTTTCAGGAACGTTAAGAACAGTCACGTATGGAAGTCTGAGAAGGCTATAGAAAGATGAAGGAATGGAGTGTATTCATATTTTCCCTGCCCAGCATAAAACTGGAAATGCTGCAAGTCAGCACTTTAAACGAAGCACCCTCTTTGGAATGGTGATGTGTTCAGCAGCAGCTCAGGAATGGTGCAAGTGAAAATGTACCAGATGGTAGTAGTTGCGGAATACTGGATTCTGAATTTACTTCATTGTATGCATATGTATTCACAGGTCATTCTATCATTTTATAAATAATGGAGGAAATGACTTATGTTTCCATACATAACACACTAAGAACATGGAATAGTCATTACATCATCTGACTTTCTGAGTGCAAAGTACTTTATAAAAACAAACATGCCCATGGGAGACTCCTACTTTACACAGGCCCTTTTAAAGAGTTTTCCAGTTGCTTTTACAGAAACAGCATATTTTTTTTTTAAGAAAACTGGAATTTATAATTAAAAAAAAAAACAACAAGACAAGGATAGGGGGTGTAGGCAGGAAGAGAAGACTTAGTTTTCCTTGTTAAGGATATTGCATACACATGATTATGTGAAGTGGATAGGATGCTACTGATTTATTGTGCATGCCTTGTGGGAAGATGCTACAGATTTATGAATGTGATATGTAAGCAAGATGTATGGACTACAGTCAAATCCGTCATCTCTGTACTTTACTGTCCTATTCAATGAATGCTTCTAATCCAGAGAACATATGCCTATTGTTTGTTCTTGCCAACCTGAACTACCCAAAAAATGGCCCAGAGGAGCCCTGGCAAGGGGCCATTGTCCATGGTGGAGAGGAAACGGAAAAAACTCTGGGGACCTGATGTTCCACATGCCTGAATTTCTTCTCATCCAGATGTGTGCAGGCACCTGCATGGTGCACCAGGGGGGTGGTCAGAGCCCTGCTCCACATCATGTACCCTTTTTGCTCCACACTCCCAGCTCTGCCCTGAGATGCTCCCCTCCTGTGCCACTCGCAGCTTGTGGGGGAGTAGAGAAGGAAACAAGAAGGAGGCGTCTCCATGACTTCTCCATCCCGGAGCACTCAAGATGGTGTTTGTGCAATGGGGACAAGGGGGAGTCCCCACTGGTGCAAGGTGGCAGTTGGCAAAGGGTCTGGCCTGCCTTCTCAGGCCAGCTTTTCTTCCCAAGGACCAAGGTGTCAGCTGGGTCCAGAGCATGAAGCTTCACTGCACTGGCACGGGCTGTGGTCTGTTGCTTGAAGCGTTGCACTGAAGTGTAGCAGCCCTCCACGTGCCAGAGGTGCTGGCTGCCCTCTCCTGCAGAAGCCCAGGCCGGGGCCATTGCTCGGGAAGGTGACTCTGCAGAGGAGCGAGGCAGGACAGGGTCACTAGTGACAAGCTCTGGGATAGCATGACGAGGTTTGAGTGATGGTGTGCTAGTGAGGGCTTTCACTCTGCTCCACAGTGTACCAAGCGTGGCAGAGCACATTTCAAATGCTTGTACAGTAATGCCCGCAGCATGAGCAATAAACAAGAGGAACTGGAAGCTTTGGCTCAGTCCCAGAGCTATGACAGCATTGGCCGAAGCGAGACTTGGTGGGAAGAGCCCTGTGACTGGAGTGCTGTGATGGACGGTTACAGGCTCTTCAGGAGAGACAGGAAAGGCAGGCGAGGCCGAGGAGTAGCGCCGTCTGTAAAGGAGGGGTTGGACTGTACAGGGCTTGCAATTGGGGGTGACGTGGTTGAGAGCCTTTGGGTAAGGATTAGGGGAAAAGCTAATAAAGCAGATGTTGTTGTGGGAGTCTGCTATAGATCACCCAGCCAGGATGATGTCACTGATGTATTAGTGCATAAGGAGTTAACTGCCCCTGTAAATCACTTGCCCTTGTCCTTATGGACGACTTCAACTTCCCAGATGTTAACTGGGACTGGCATACAGCAGATCTGAAGAGGCCTAGGAAACTCTTCGAATGACAGAATGCTTTGGGTTGGAAGGGACCTTGAAGGAACATCTAGTCCAACCCCCTGAATATGGGCATGGAAATTTTTCACTAGACCAGGTTGCTCAAAGCCCCATCCAACACTTGGATGTTGAACACTTCCAGGGATGGGGCATCCACAACTTCTCTGGCCAACCTGTTCCAGTGCCTCACCACTTTCATCACAAAAAATGTCTTCCTTACATCCAATCTAAAGGTATCCTCTTTCAGTTTAAAACTATTGTCCCTTGTTCTGTCACTACAGGCCTTGCTAAAAAGCCTCTCTCCATCTTTCTTGCAAGCCCCCTTTAAGTATTGAAAGGCCACAGGAAGGTGTCCCCACAGCCTTGTTTTCTCCAGGCTGAACAACCCCAACTCTCTCAGCCTGTCTTCATAGCAGAGGTGTTCCAGCCCTCTGACCATTTTCATGGCCCTCCCTGCTGGACATTCTCTGATAGGTCCAAGTGTTTCTTGCACTGGGGACACCTGAGTTGGACACAGTACTCCAGGTGGGGTCTCAGCAGAGCAGAGTAGAGGGGCAGAATCACCTCCCTCAACCCCACGCTGGCCACCCTTCTTTTGATGCAGCCCAGGATACAGTGGCCTTTCTGGGCTTCAAGCACATGTTTCTGGCTCATGTCCGTCGTTTCATCCACCAGGATCCCCAAGTCCTTCTCTGCTCTCCATCCCTTCGTTCTGCAGTCTGTACTGATTCTGGGGATTGTCCCGACCCAGGTGCAGGATGTTGAACCTGTCCTTGTTGAACTTCATGAGGATTGCATGGGCCTGCTGCTCAAGCCTGTCAAGGTCCTGAAGCACACTGAAGGTTACTTTTTGATACAGGTGCTAAGGGACCTGACTAGGAAAGGTGCCCTCCTAGACTTGTTGTTTGTAAATAGAGATGGTCTCATGATCTCATCAGATTGGTGGCTGTCTTGGCCACAAGGATGATGAAATTGTTGAGTTTAAAATCTTTGGTAATATGAGAAAAACTGTCAGCAGAGATGCTACCCTGGATTTTGGAAGAGCAGGCTTTAGGCTGCTGAAGGAACTCTTGAAGTAAGGTCTCCTGGGAATCTGCTTTCAAGGGTATTTGGGTCCATAAATTCTGGTCACTTTTTAAAAGCCACCTTTTAAACAGCACAGGAGAAGGTAATTCTAATATTTCAGAAGTCAAGAAAGTAGGGCAGAAAACTGGCTTGTCTGAACAGAGATTTTTCTCCTGGATACTTAGGTGGAAAGTATGGACTTTGAAAGTAGAGTCAAGCTACACAAGAGGACTACAGAGGTGCTGTTCACTACTGTAGGGAGAAAATTTGTATGGCCAAAGCTCAATCGGTGTTGAAGTAGGCCAGTACTGTGGTAGATAATAAAAAAGGTTTTTTAAAGTACATTAGCAGCAAAAGGAGGACTAAAGAAAACATTAGTCCTTTACTCGATGAAGTTGATTGTCACCTCACAAATAGGGATAAAGATAAAACAGAAACATTTCATGCTGCCTTTGCCTCTGTCTTTAACACCAATTATGAGTCCTGGGACTCCTGGAGTCCTGGGTTGGAGGGCCATGACTCAGGGAGTGATAGACTCCCATTTGCCTTTGCATTTTTACACGATTTGCTGCTGCAACTGAATGCACATAAGTCTATGGGGCCCAATGGGATTCATCCCAGGGTACTGAAAGAGTTGGCCAATGTTATTGCAAGACCTCTCTCAGTTATCAGTAGTCGTGGGAATCTGGAGAGATCCCAGTTGACTGGAAGGTAGCAAATGTTATTCCAATTTTCAAGAATGGCCAGAAAGAAGACCCTGGTAATTATAGGCCTGTCAGTCTCACTTCAGTGCCTGGTAAAATTATGGTGAAGATTATCCCGGGAGTTACTGAAAAAGACTTGAAAGGCAATGGAGTCATCAGTCAAAGCCAATGTAGGTTCATGAAGCGAAAGTCATGCCTTACTAACTTAATATCCTTTGATGAAAAATTTACCTGCCTAGTGGACAAAGGGAAGGTAGTGGATGTGGGGGGTTTTTTTTATTTTAGCAAAGCTTTTGATACTGTCTCTCACAGTATCCTTCTAGACAAAATGTCCAGCATGCACCTGGACAGGTACAGAACATGATGGGTGAACAGCTGGCTGAAGGATGAGCCTCAAAGAGTTCTAGTATTTGGGATAACATCTAGCTGGTGGCCTGTCACTAGTGGTGTTCTCCTGGGCTCAGTTTTAGGGCCATTTCTCTTCAGTGCTTTTATTAATGACATGGACACAGGAGTTGAGTGCACAGTAAGTAAGTTTGCCAACAATACTGAACTAGGAGGAACCATTGATTTCCTCAAGGGTAGAGAGGCCTTACAGAGAGATTTTAACAGATCAGAGTGCTAGGCAGTCACCAACAGTGTAAAATTTAAGAAAATTTAAGAAATGCCAGATTCTGCACCTGGGATGGTATAATCCTGGATGTACATATAGGCTGGGGGACAAGCCTTGCAGAAAGGGATCTGGGGGTTTTTGTTGATAGTTATCTCAATATGAGTCAACAGTGTGCCCTGGAGACCAAAAGGGCCTGAGATGCATTAAGCACAGTATAGCTAACTGGTCAAAAGGATGTGGTGTCACCTTGAGTACTGTGTGCAGTTTTGATCTCCACAATATAAGAAGGATATAAAAAGACTAGAATGTGTCCAAAAGAAGACAACAAAGGTGTGGAAAGGACGAAAGGGCATGACTTATGAGAAGCAGCTGAGGAGACTAGGTTTGTTCAACTTGGAGAAGAGGAGACTGATGAGTGACCTCATTGCTGTCTACAACTTCCTTATGAAAGGGAGCAGGAAGGGAGGTGCTGATCTCTTCTCCCTGGTGTTCAGTGATAGGTTGCAAGGTAATGGCTTAAAGCTGCATCGTGGGAGTTTCAGATTGGATATTAGGAAAGAGTTCTTCACTGAGAGGGTGGTCAAATACTGAACGAGGTCTCCAGAGAAGTGGTCATGGCCCCAAGCCTGTTGGTGTTCAGGAAGTGATTGGACAATGCTCTTAGATATATGGTTTAACTTTAAGGTTGTGTTGTGTGGAGTCAGGACTTGGACTCGATCCCTGTGGGTCCCTTCCAACTCACGATATTCTATGATTTTAAGTACCTTACCTGCACCGCCTAATTTGTAATTGAGATTCATGGACACAAAAAATGCAGTTTCCTTTTCTGCCTGCACCTGTGTGACATAAAATGCCTTGCTTCTGTTGTCCTTGAGGTCCCTCAGCTCCAGGATTGGATTGCATTCTTATTCTCCAGGGTTATACATTCTTATCGAGACATTCTTTTCAGTTTGCAAGCCAAGTTTTGAAATGTTAATATGTCAGTCATTTCTGTTCCTTTGTGGCAGAACACTAGTACACAAGTGGCTTAACTGTGCTCAAAATTATTAAACAAAAAATTGTCTTAATCCTTAAAGCTGGTTTCGGATTAGAGATTGGCACTGAAACCATACATTCCTCATACTTTCTGAGTTGTTTTTTATGCCAAGTCTGCAGTGAAAAAATAAATGGCTCATGGGTGGAACGTGCTTTTTGGTGTTTTGAGGAGGAGTTTGTGTGTGTGAGTTCACATGCACTTGTGCATGTGGAAACAGCAAGTTCAGCTTTGCAATTTTAGGTATCATATTAGGAAGCAATTGTGTGTAAGATTCTGATTGAAAGTGAGACATTGGCTTTTTTGTTTGTTTGTTTGGGGTTTTTTGGGTTTTTTTGTTGTTGTTGTTGGGTTGTTTTTTTTTTTGAGAAATGGGTATTTGCTTGCAAGATGCAGATGGAGAGTTGAGCTAGGACAATTGAGGACTTTTTAGATGGAAAGAGATCTGTATTAGTAGGGACACCAGAATAAGACTTATCAATTCTGGTTGAATATGGTGAGATACTTGTTGATATGGTTCACTGTGTCTTGAGAAGCTCTGTACCTGCAATACCTCTCCTACGCTATGTGCTTTAGAGTAGACTTTGACTCTGCAAGGTCTCTATTGGAGATGCAGTCTTCTAAGAATCTGATGACTTATGGCTGATTTTGAACATAGTCATCCTAAACAGTTGTCTGTTCAATCACCATTGTGCTCTTAGTTAAGGTTACCAACGAGTGATTTTAGGGTTAAGGGAAATTGAGAAATATGGGTAACAGCCCTTTGGGTACTAAGCTGTTTTAATTCATCAGTGCATTTGAATAGAGATTCTTATTTATTCCACATCCTGAAACATAATAATGAGTAGTTTAAAACTACAACCAACATCTTTTTTTTTTTTTTCTACAAATAAAAAAGCACTGGCAGGTATCTAGTGATATTGCCAGGGACTGGTAACTCTGTTGTTTGTGATGCATTCAGAATCAGACACTATAGCTTCAGCTGATTTGCTTGGCTAAGTCAGGCGTATGTGTGTTCCTTTATTTCTTGTGCTTGTTTTCCAGACTAGAAAGTATAATTGTAGAAAGATGTCAGGCATGTTACAGCTTTAGGTCATGTCTTGTCCACATTGCAAAACCACTCCAGGGCACAGCTGACTTTAACCATGCCAAGCACACATTCATGTAAGCTCTGCTGGAACTGTTATGCTGACAGGTGCTGAGCAGCTTAAGAATGAAAACTGTGGAAGAAGTAGATTCTCCCATTTTTCTCTTTTCTTTCATGAGATAATTTGATTTGGAAAAATAATGGAAAAGCACAAGTTTTTCAGAAATTGTTCGAGGTTCTTGATATGAATCCTTTTCTTTTCAATTTCTTTTATATACTTGTTTGGAAATATAATTTTTCATCCAATCTGTTATTTAATATAATGGTCTGATCTTACTCCTAAGCTCAGGGAATTTAGAGTGGATCAGAGTGGCTCTTTCTGAGAAGAAACTTCAGCAAGAGAAAATAATTCTGAGTCTGTCCTTTGTCTGTTGAGATGCTCTCATTGCAGCTTTCATTGTCTCTAGGTGCAGTGTGAAAGTATGATATTATATGGTGGTACCTGGTATCTGTTTAGCTTGGGCAAACACTTGCAGGCTGGGGTTTACCTAGGACTATCAAAAATGCACGAATCATTATTGGAGAGGACTGCATAGAAAAGTTTTCATCATGTGACTTCCTTTAAGTATTTATTCAGTTACGTTCTTTCTTAACTAACAGAATAAATTACCAAGTTTGTGTTTCTGCTTGTATTAAAACCTAGTGTAGAAGTATAGTTTCTTATCACAAAATCAGTTCCTTTCTTATGCATCAGAAGCTGCTGACAATGAAATGGAAAAAATAACACCTCTGCCTCTGTCTATGAATTGTTTTGTGATTATCTCTGACTTGCCTAATTTGTCTGGTAACTGAGTGTAAGCAACTTACACAACATAAGCCTAGAGGACCTTTCCGTTTTAATGAAAAATTTTGTTGCAATTTTTGAAGCTTGCTGGTCAAGCCTAGTATTTTTCTGAATGTTACTATTTTTTGAGAGTTTCAGAATTTCCAAAAGTTTATTATTTGAATGAGTATACTAAGTCCTCTTCTTATACTCGGGTAAATATAAAACTTGCAAATCTTATTGCTTAAATTATGTCTGTCAAATTATCAAATCATACAAGCCTGGACACAGTACAGACATTTTATGCATATCCAATCAACAATCTGCCAGCCAGTTATCATGAGCTTTTAACACTGTAGTATACTTCTGCACAGAAAGGAAATTTAATACACAGAACCTAACATTTCTTACAACTTATTGCATCTGGTACATTGTGTGTGTGTGTGTGTGTGTATAATATGCATGTACTTTTTACCTTCCTTGGGGAATTAAGATTTAAAAGATTGTTTTTCTGTATATTACAGGAAAACACACATCATTCTTGTGTGAGAAAACCTTTTGTGTTCAAAGGCTTTATTAATCACAGACATCTCTCAGCAGTTTGAAAACTGAAGGATTTATGGTAGTCATTCTTAAAGAATGGTTGGAAATGATTACCGCATATTAATCTGAAATAACCTGGTATTTCCCCGTTTTTGTTTACTTATCAGTTTAATGGACTTGTTTGTAGAAAGTCTTTGGATGTGCTGTGCTGAAAATATGGCTCTAATCTTTCAACCCTTGTTCATGTGAAAAACTTGAGGTGATTGGGGTCTGTGAAATAATAACAGTTTGTGGGAGCAGAGGTTGCCACATCATGTCTGATCTAATCTGATCTGGGCTGCAGCGTTTTTTTTTTCCTTCCAGCTATGTGTTTTGTTGGAAGATCAAACAGAGCCATGCAAATGACGGTAACATACTGTAAAGAAGCGTATGTCTCAATATTTCTATCATCTTGTATCATGCGCCAGAGACACAGCTGTTTTCTCCCCTAGTATGAAGACATAGATGCATATTAAACTGTGGTTTCTGGCTGCCTTTCAGAACAATAAGAAACTACACACCTGTCAGCTCTTGGCAAGCAGGAATAGTAAAATTACTAACTTTGTTTCCACAGCATTCTCTCACTGACAAACACACCATTGGCTTCATTTTTCTCTCCGTCACTTCTCAAAAGGCTTAAATTTCTCCCTAGAGGCACAGAAGAATTAAGCAGTTTTACTACTGCTTCTCATAAACGGTTTACTTTTTAGAAAGGGTACATTTTCATGCTAGGCTTGCTTTATTACTACTTTTCTTTTGGAACATTTTTTTTTGCCAATCAGTGTTTTGCATCTGTAAGCCTTTGTGCTATATAGCACCCTGCTTTCCTAAGGCAATCCAAAAACCCTGCAAGCTAATGGCTCATTTAGTGATCAATTTGTCAAATAATATTCACAGTTGTTTTTCTGGTAGTACAGTGCAGGTAGTACCCATGTGAATGATTCCTTCCTATAGTGGCTAGGTACAGGATTTGTTTTGTAAAGTGTAGTGCCGAGTTCTCTGCAGCTGTTTCTCTCTTGCCCGTCAAGTTTTTAATCATGGTATTGAATTTTAAAAATGAAATGTGCATAAGAATAGGAAAGAAAAAATCTGTCTTTGAGGGCAGGTCTTTAAGGAGCTGCCATAGATTTCTGGGGTGGACTTAAGGGCTGATTTTCAATCTTGGTTCTGCATCTCTAGCTTTTGTGGTCTTGGCTAAATGATTAAAGTTATAAGAAAGCTGTTAGTCTTTTTATTTTGTTTTGGTTGTGGTTCCCCCCCCCCCCCCCTCACTTGATATATTAACAATAAAACCAAAGTGAAGAGAAAGGTGGTTTAAGACATTTTATGAAATGATTGAAAACTTCCCCATGTTCTTGCCTCTCACTTCCCTTGTCTTCCCAGTTCTTGCACCTCCCTCCTACTGTCCCCCAAGCTAAAAGCACAAACCAGGAATTCCTCAGAAAGTCTTTTACAAGGAATGTTGAAAACTTTGAAGACATTAATCTGAAATGATCTGTCAAAGATCCAGAAGAATGGAGTCTAACTGAACTTTAACTACTTTATCCTACTTAAGCCGGAACAGAACTGCTGAGCCGAGCAATTTAAGATTCCCACAGCTGCACTAGCTATGTTTTCGTTCATGGTACTAAATTGTTTCCATTAGCCTGAAAAGGGTTATAAAACCTACAATCAATTTAGTTTCTGGGGCATTGTGTTTTGAATACCGTTTAATAGGGTGTGACAAAAACACATAATTTCTCCACATGTTCTTACATTGCAAGCAGATTTTACTTGGTACTAGGCAGTGCACCAAATGTTCCGGACAGAAAAATGTTCAGCAGAGAAAGCGCTGGAGTCGGAAATAAAGGAACAGTATCAGACAGCTAGAATGCCCAGGGCATGACAAGAATCTTAAGTGCAAGAGATAAGCGCAAAAGAATAATAGGAATTTTTATCATTCATTTGCTCATCAGGTCCACATTTGCTATGGATAGAAATCATTAGATTTGTTTAATGTAGGAGAAAAGAATAGATTCAAAAACTGGAAACATGAGTGAATCCAATTGGACAGGAATATATTTAATACTAATATTAATAACCAGAGATGGCTGAATGTTATGAACAGCTGTGGGCAGAAGGAGGAGGATTCTTGCTTTCTTACAATTAACTCAATGACTTGGATTACTTTCTCAGCCTAATACACCCACAACATTTTTGTTACATGAATAGCCACATTTATTTTAATAAGACTTCTTGATATGGGAGGATAGATTGATTTACTTACCTTTACTAATGCTCCTAATCTGTTTATACACCATACCTCCTTACAGTGCAAGCACTTCAGCTTGTGTTTTGTATTCACAGTGTATCTTAAATCAGTTTATTGCATGGGAAAATGAGACTTTAATCAGGAATTGTGAGTAAACATGTTCAAGCAAGTTGTATAAGGCATTTCTGAACGCTGACGTGGTAAAAACCACAGTGCCCCATGACAGCATGTGCCTAGCAGTGTATTTTGGTGGTTCTGTAATTGTGTAATAGTGTGCTGAGATAAGCTGCATAACATGGGAATGCTGACCGTCAAAAAGGGACTTAATTTTATTTCTGACACTGGATGAGCTTAATTGTCTTTCCTAGGTGTTTTGTTGTCTCTTAATTCACACTTAATGCTTTTTAAGTGGAAGCAAAACAAATCTGACAAATTTTACTTTGAGTCCAGAAATATATTACAATGTTAACAAGCCAACTCCTTGCCAACCAGTGCTGTAGGGTAAGGAATGAAGCAATGATCAGGGTGAAACTGGATTGTCTCGGTCATAGGGCACTGATTTCAAGGTGTGTTTTTTTTATCTTATCCGTTCTTCAAAGTATTTTAATCGGCTTTTTTTAGAGATCTTAAAAATTAGATGACAACTTCTCCAGACTGATTTTTTAAGGAGAGAAAATTAGCTGCTGCTAAAGGAATATGTCACAGAGATTTGTAAGCTTCTTCTCACTGGCATGTGTTGTGGTTATTTAAGTGCTATCTGGCAATAGGTGATATCACTAGTATTTTGTAAGATGATGATAATAAAGACCTAATATGTTTTACTTGATGTGCAAAAGTATGCCTGTTGTCCCTTGTCCTGTCACTGGGGACAGGAGATATGGAGAACAGTTCTTTCCCTTCTTTACAGCTGCGTTTTGCAGGAGACTTCCATCACATTTCTTCTGTTCTTTGCTCTCACCACAATACTCATCCCCATTGTTTTATTTCTTGATCACGTTTTAGAATCATAGAATGGGCTGGGGGTGCACAAGGAGTTTGGAGGGGACAGCTGACCCCAATTGACCAAAGGCATATTCCACACCATATGATGTCATGTTCAGCATATAAACCTTGTGGAAGAAGAAGGAAGTGGGGGACGTTTGGAGTGATGCCATTTGTCTTCCCAAGTCACCATTACACGTGCTGGAGCCCTGCTTTCCTGGAGATGGCTGAACACCTGCCTGCCCATGGGAAGTAGGGAATGAATTCCTTGTCTTGCTTTCCTTGTGTGTGTGGCTTTTGCTTTACCTGTTAAACTGTCTTTATCTCAACCCATGAGTTTTCTCTTTTATCCTTCACTGGGTAGAGGGGAGCGAGCAAGCGGCTGTGTGATGCTTAGTCGCTGTTTGGGGTTAAACCAGAACACTTACAGATAATATTTTTCAGTACTTCTGGTAACTATCTGATTTCAAGTGCTAAAATACTTTTGAAAAAAACAATAATCATATTGGATAACTTTGTTTTTCAGGCTTGGTTTCTGTCAAAGTGTTTGTACTGAAAAAAAGCTCATCTATTTTTGTGGAAAGGCTTTCAGGGTTTAGTACCGCCTTAACTATTTCATGATCCATCTAGCATTGTGATCCACCTGCCAAAGCAGATAGGGATGTGCATGTGTAGGCATAGTGTGATCATTTGTGTCAAACACAAAGGGTAAATAGCAGCATTTTGACTCTATCCTACCTGTGTAATAACTTAATATAATTTTTTTGAACAAAGTATGCAACAACTGGTAAGAGAAATGAAGATCCTCTAAAAGAGTGTGACTTTGGAAATGTAACGAAACTGAAGAGGTAACTGCAGCTTGGGTCTGTTTGGAATGTGGAAAGGATTTTTTTTAGGAAAGAATGTTTTTAAAGTTTTAAAAATGTCTGTCATTTGAAAAAAGCTAACCAGTTTTTAGCATGATTGAGAATGGTCCTTTGTATGAAGAAACATTGGAAAAGAGTATAATTGCTGTTGAAATGCTGA
The DNA here is from genome assembly GCF_011004875.1 of Balearica regulorum gibbericeps. Lineage (NCBI taxonomy): Eukaryota > Metazoa > Chordata > Aves > Gruiformes > Gruidae > Balearica > Balearica regulorum. Next base: position 21,157,616 of record NC_046220.1, read on the forward strand.
GAGGGCAAAAAGATTACTTCACTGAAGTATGTTGGGTGACATTGCTTCTTAACTGCTATATAGTTTAGTTCCTACTAAGCCAGTAAAGAAATATAGAGAAATGTTTGGAAATTTTATATAGTCTTCTACCCCTAAACCCCCTAATGGTTGCAGAAAACTTTCAATTTTGACTGGAATATAAAAGAACATCAAAGTATGAGTGTATTAATGTTAATGTTACCAGTATTTCCAGGTAAGAAATAAGAATAAGAATAAAGGACTTTGTGAATCCATAGTAATCAAATAATGTAAACTAAACAAGATCTGAGACAGGTTTGATCCTGGCGAGAACTGCTGCATTTGTTGCGATAATTGCTACAGATGTTGGGGAACTGTGACAGTTTGATGTAATCTCTGATGGGTCAAGATGGAGACAATACCTGTAAAGACCCTACTTCCATCATGTGAAAGACTGCTAGAAAACAAGTGACCATTGTCCCAAATACAAACTATGTGAGAAGCCAAATAAATTGAAACTAAAGATTTTGCAGGTGAGGGCAATAAGTGGATCTGGCAGTGTAATAGCAACAAAGCCATGTGCAGTGCTCTTGGCCAGTTACAGGGCATGCATCTTTTTCGTGCTGAAGCAGCCCATTCCAAAGGACCTGAAATGCTTTGAATGGCTTAACCATGAGATGCCATTGTGGGAGTGGGCAGGGAAGAGGAGGTGGGAAGGGGCAAGTGTTAAGGTTTGTTACCCAAGAGATGGGTAACTTGACAAAACTTGACAAATTGCATCAAATCTATTAGCAGTAGTTTAATCCTTAAAAAATGTCCTTTTGTTAAACACGACCCATGTCAATTGGAAAAGGGGCCCATACTTAAACTACTGACGAGGAAGGGTTTGTGCTGATCTGTTGGGTTTTGTGCTGGAGTGACTGAAATGTTGGCATATTTAACATACCCGGAATGGAAACATAGCAAGACCCTCTGGCAAAAAGGCAGTAGTGGACATGGTACAACTGTCTGAGTATCTAAGACATCATGACTGTTTGCTAGCTGAAGGTGAGTCAAAACCTTAACAAATACATTTTAAACTCTATGCAGTTTAATATGTTTGCTGAATAAAGCTGACTAAAGATGGCACTACTAGCTTATGAACATACAGTGTGGTGGAATTTGGCTCTGATTTGTGTTGGTCACCTATATGCATGTGGTTCTGAACATGCAGTTCTCAGCTGAGTGATGCATGCCTATTCAACTGATGAACTAGACCTGGTTGTGTCTATGAAAGGGTCCTTCTAGAGAAATTTAACAGTTATAAGTATTAAATCAGTTCTACCTCAACTAAAACAATTGACTTTCTTTTTTTTCCCCAGGAAGGAAGTGTTTGTCTACATATATGAGATTTTCAAGACATAAGTTGTTTTCAGTTCTCATCGTCCTCTGTCTTCTTGCTACTGTTTTTTGTTTGTTGTTGTTTTTTTGTTTGTTTGTTTTTTTTTTTGCGTAGTGAGAAACAATACAGAATGTGCCCCCAAGTTGTTCCCATTAATGAGTCAATTTCAAGCATTCTTTCTTAAAATACATTTGTCTGCTACCATTGTTTGTGATATCCCCCAGCTGGTTTAAATGGTATATCACAAAGCATGGCAAATCTGACTTTTAGTGTTTGAAAACCAGAGTTCTGTAAATGGTGCAGTCAATACGTGTGAAACACCTGTATTTAATAAGGACTGGTAGAAGCCATGCTCTGAGTATGACTTCATTAAACTGCAAATAGCTTGCAGATTAAGTTATTGATCACCTTTTCAAAGGTCTTGAGACAAAATTCTGCAGATGAGACTGAATCTGTGCTGAAAGAGACAATGTACTAGCATTTTGCCAATCAATGAAAGTAGGAAAACAATACTGGAATAATTCGTATATTCATGTGGCATGAGTACCTCAGAAACCTAAAATTTCACACCATCCAAGAACTTGAAAGCTACATATTAGTATTCTCCATATCCCACTTTCCACACTTCTTTGTAGCTCTGCTCCTCATTCTTATGGTACATCACTCATTATTACTGAACTGAGAACAATGATAATTTCTCACTGTTGCTGATTTTCAATCTTTTTGTAAATAAGATGCATTTGAGAGAATGGAGACCTTGCTATCACAGTTGTTCCAGGACCTCACATGGTCTGCAGGACACATATTTGTGAAGTAATTCTTTTGGCTTATTGGACACCACTCATATGGCACACTGATAGGGCAGTGAGAAGCAGTGAAAGCTTGTGGCTTCTGTTTCTGTCCCCTCACCTGCTTTGCAGCATCAGAGTGACTCCCTTCCCTGAAATCCTTACTTTTGATGAGGATACAGGATGGGAAGGATGGCTCAAGAAGCTCAGATGAGTGGGAAATACATATAATTGACAATTCTTTTTTGAATCACATGCCTCTCTGCTAAAAAGTCACTAGATAAAATATATAACCAGGTTTAAAAAGACAATAGTGGATAAAGAGATACATTTTGATATTCTCAGACTCTGCGGGTATGCAGGCCAAAGGAAGTTCCATACTATAGGCTCTTCTGACTGTGCCTTCTTGCTCTCAGACCTGAGGAGGAGAAGGAGAGAGATCATAAATTTCATAGTGGAGGTAAAACTAGCCTCCATGGAAAGTCCTCCATGAAGTACAAATTAATGAGAGTCAGTCTTGTGGACTTTATTATAGTATTATATGAACCCTACAGAACAATTTTTAAAATAATTTTTTAATAAAGATGCCTGTCACTATTAACTAACTTTAAGTTCAGTGAACTTACTTTCATTAAGCATTTTTACTCTACTAGAATTTAGTTAATTTTATTATTTCTGAATGGATGTTCTGTGATTGAAATGAGAGTTTGTGAGTTGGTAGATTCCACTGAACAATATTGATTTTCATCCTTGTTATGGAGATATAAAAATTTAGAAAAAATAAGTTAATTGAAATATCTGCCTAAATTTTACTCAAGAATGTGAATATATTTCTTTTTTTTCTAAATTAAATGAAAAATATGCAACAAGTTCATTAACAGTCAGAGTATTATTGCTCTGAGAATTCATTTCAAACTAGGTATAGTGGAAGGAAACCGTGGAAAAAAGCAGAACTTTAAGCAAATAACACAGATTTCTATAAAGACATTTTAAAAATTGTTAAAGTCTTCTGAGAATCTGGATACCAGATATCACATAGGTTGAAAGTTCTTGAAGCTGTTGACTGCTTTTAGATCTTAGCTTTTTGCTATCATAAAGCTTTTTGCCTTAAGGCAAAGGCAAGAAATTTTAGGTACGAAATTTATAATCACATATGTGACTTGGTTATCATGCAATGTACTTTTTTTCTATCCTAATTTTGGTTGTTTCAATGTGTCTAATGCCTTCTTCATCCTTGCAACTACAGGATGTAAAACTTTGACCAAGTTTTACAAAATGAGCTCCCAAAGCATGATTATAAAACCAAGCATGCTAGCTGTAGGCAGAGAAGTAAGAAGTTGTATTCACAAAGCTTGTGATTGTATACAACCACATAGTTATGTTTGCATTTTGAAAATAAGATGATCTGTTTGGACATGTAGATCCTTGCATGATCTAACTTTGTGCATACACTAGACCTCTTGCTTTGCAAAACTGGCTTCATACTTCTAATAGAATGAGAAACAGATTTGTTAAACTGTTTCATATGTAATGATACACAACTAGTGGACTTTTATGGCATTCTGTAAATAATTAATAGAATTTGGGAAGTTGAATGGGAGTATATTAGCTACCAAGAAGGCACAAATGATCTTAAGGAGTTTTTTGGCTGTATAAAGTGTTAATTAAGAGAAAATAACTAAGTTAGCTCATATCTCTGTAAGAAAAAAAAAACAAAAAACAAAACAAAACAAAAAGATCCTCTGTAGAGGAAATCTCTCACTTTGTGCTTTCTTTAGAAAAGATAGTTTATTGCAAGAGCATGTTGACTTTTTTGTTGGTACCAGCTGTGGCAATGTCAAGCAGACACCAGAATAGAACAAGTACCTGTTTAAAATAAAAAAAAATCTGCTAGTGTATGAACTTTTTTTTGTCACACAGATCCTGGACCACCATGGTATATGTTGAGCAATATTAGTTGTTTAACATAATTAAATAGGTTTTAATTAGAATAAATTATTTAGGATTATAATAGGGCGTGATTTGTGCTCTTTGCTTAGCTCTACTTAGCATGAGTGGCTACATTTGTTGAAGCCTTTAGGCTGTGATTGAGGTATTTTTCTCAGTAATTTTCCTAGTAGTTTTCCTAGCAGCTGGTACAGCGCTGTATTTAGTCTTTTAGTATGGGAAAGTATTTTGATATCACACTAATGTCTCAGCAGTGTTTTTCCAAGTCTGGGACTCTTCAGTTCTCTGTGTTCCACCAGCGAGGACAGGTGCACATGGAGTGTAAACCAGAAGGTAAGGAGGCTCCAACCTTTGGGGAAAACTGTGGAAACTGCAAGTCAACACGTTAAGATCCTGCCTGCCTGGACACAGAAGAAGAATCCCATTAGATGTTAGAAGACCCCAGACCAAAAATCACCATTGACTGAAGGACACATGGACAGCGTGTGAAGGGCGCGTGAGGGGCGGGTGTATGGGTCCCAAGGGTGTAATTGTCCCGGGGTTTCTTTGTTCTGGGTCACCCTTCCTTTGGGGGCACCCAGCCCGGGCTGATCCTGCTGCTCCACCTTTCAATTACTTCAACATGTAATAAATCCAACACCTGAGACTCTGCTGTGAGAAACCTAGGGTTGAGCCTGAAGAAGGAGGAAGAGCACCCAAGAATAAGTGTGCACATGTGTGTGTGTGACACCATGAATGGTGTGTGAATGCCCAGGAAGTAGCTACTCTTTTAACACATAGAATGTGAGTAACCTTTGTTTTCTTGCAGCCTCCTATTTATCATGCTTATCAAAAGAGGGGTCAACTATTCAGACTACTGTAGCCTTGCCCACTGTCAGTCAGTACCCTCATTTATTCAAAAACATCTGGGTTAAGCTAGATCTTGCCATCTTCCACCCTTTATATGATGGCCTTTGGTCCTCATACTTTGTCATCTATATTCTCTCAACGACTGGAAATCGTGTAAGTACCTGCTTCAAAGAACAGACAAGTTAATTGATTTGTATGATGATATTTATTCCATCATCTTGCAATATGAGTAGCATTCTGTTTGTCTTGTACCCACTGTAATTTAATTTTGTATGGGTTTTTTAGCATGTTATGATTTTATACATACTGGATGTTTTTATTTAATTCTTGGAAAGTGTCCCTGCAGCCTTTAAAAAGGGGAAGGTGTTAGCAAGCTTCCTTTTGTAGTTCCTGTGCCAATCCTTTCTGTCTTTTTCTTTTCATTTTGTAACTAAGTTAAACGCATTTTGTAACTAAGTTAAACGTTCATTTAGAAAGAATTGTCTTGGCCCCTTAATGACTGAATGAACTCAGCTAGGAAGTTAAAGGTGAAAGCTACTATGCTTTTCTGTCAATTGCCTCAATTAGTCACTTGGTTATATTGGACTTCCCTCAAATTGTCTCCTTTGGTCTTTACCACCCACTTGCACTTTTTCCTCATGTGAGCCTTAAAGTTTGTGTCATTTTTGATAGCTATGAGTCAATAGGGGAAATATACCATGCTACAAGTCAAACAAGAACGTAGATAATGAACAAAAGCATCAATGCTTGTGTAATAGCTGGTTGTAGTTCTAGAGGGCTGTAAATAATCACTGAAAGTATACAGAAGCCCAATTTATTTTGACAGTGATGGACTCATTGGTTAGAAGTTTCCAGATGACCTTTATCCAGTGATAGATTGAGGATACCCTTCTAAAGTTGTGATGTGGAAAAGTCATAATTTGTGGCATAATGTCACAGTGATACAGCAACGCCAAGTCTTCCCATCATTTCAGAATATTTTTCAGTGTTTCCAGTTGTGTGTAAATCCGTGAGGAGCTGGATTATGCTGAAAAAATATTGGAAGGCAGATACATCTGAAAAAGCGGAACTATTGAACTATTTTTTTTCCTATTCAGACTGTTAAAGCTAATCGTAATTACAACTAACAGCCATGTGTTGGTTCTTCCCTGACAAGGTGACAAAGTCGTTCAAAATCTCCACTCACTGACAACACAGAATAAATGCATACTGAAATATAGTGATTGTGTTATAATTGTGTTTGTCTGGAACTGTGAGGAAAAGTTTTGGAATTTGTTAAACCAAGTAATACAGTTGGAAAAACAGAAAATCCATTATATATTGAAATAAGTTTACATTCTCCAAAACTTCAGAAAAACACTGGAGGTTTTTCTAGGATGTTTAGGGAACACATACTTTCATTCACAATGACACATTTTTTCTTTAAACATAGCTGCATATATTACTTTGTGAATAAGGCGAGATTATTTAAGTGAGATTGCTAGAATTTCTTTTTTTGTGTTCGAGACTGTCTACAGTCACATTACACAAATGGATGTTGTGCTGTCTGAAGAAAGACATAGCATACAAAATTGCTGGATGAAGAATGATAATCCATCTAATTTATTTTCTGAGAATGTAGCATACTGGCTGATTAACTTGATTGGCATCTTCCACTTGCAGGGTGTAGCTCTGGAAAGGGATTAAGTGAGACAAAGCTTTTATTTTTTGAGAAAATGCTTATTCTGATTTTTTCATTGGAAGGCAGAGATAAGCAGTACAATCCTGTGTGTAGAGGTGCTTATACATGAATGTCAGTGGCATATCTATGCACATGTGCTTGATATCTAAAATCTTTAGGAATTGTGTTGTGGGAGATGCTGAGATGAAGAAAAAAGGAGTTTCCAACAGGAATGTGTCGGAAACCCCTGGTAAGGACAGTGATTTGGATTACGAATAGCAGCATTTTTGGAATGCAGACCACACAAGTGGGATTTCTACATTGTTTGGTTTAAACATAGAACAAAATGCGAAGGCTTAGAGAAAGATGTGAGCAATGACCAATCTCAGTAACTTGTACGGCTTTTCCACATTTTGTGGAACAAATAGCTATTGAAATCTGAGCACACAAAGCATGTAGTAGGCTTAGAAATGACAAGCAGTGTCAGAACACTATAATTAACATAGGGTGGTATAATTTATAAGGAATGTACTATAGAGTTTAACACCAACGCAGAGAGAAGGAGAGGAGAGAAAGAATCGTTAGTCTGCAAAATCAAAAGTGTCTCTTATCCTTAGATGTAAACATTTTATTTTTGAAATGCTCATTACATTTTTTGTCACTAACAAAAGGCCTCTGTCATTTTGAGTTAATGCAGTGGCAAGCAGGAGTGAGTCACGAAGATGACCTCTGTCCTTATGCCTCCATATTAATCTGAAAGGGAACGTCTCAGCAGGCTGTTTTTACTGTACGTAATTAAGCAATTCTGAATGCTCAGTGAAATTTGAATGGTATGGCATAGAGCCTGATAATATGACTGTTAATGGGATGAGACTTAGACTTATTCTACCTCTATAATAAGTGAAAGCTTTTGCCTTCAGATTGAGGCCAGACAGATACTGAAGTATTCACTGAAAATGCTAAAACAAACAACAAGGGCCCTGTTCTGTGTGTCTCTGTTTTATGACTCTCTCCAGGAAAGGAGAAACTAGATGAAAATATTTCTTAATTATACTTATTCAATATCTGTAATAAGCTGTGACATTTACATTCATGGTGGAGAGGACTAAAAAGGAGGCTTTCAGGAAGCTGCTAACAACACAGGGAGTGATTTATGCTGCTGTATCTTTCTTTCAGAGTACAAAATACTCAGACTGGCTGAAACTACATAATTAATTTCACTCTGTGTCTGTAATAAGAAGAAAATATTGCCTTGAAGAGACCTTTTTGCCTTTTTCTCCACTGCTTTCCCACATTCACATACTAAACAATTTTGCTTTGTGTAAGTCTTCTACTTGCTATTGGTGTTTCTTGCGTATTTGTAGCATGATGTTCTTTACAGCTATGTATAATACACACTTGGGGAGGGGGCTTTCCAATGAATCACTCAACTTAGCTGATATTGAGAAAATGTATTATATGGATTTTTAAAATTGCCTACATTAATGTTGGTAAGCACATCTACCTTTAGATTCTGTATTTTCAAAAAAAAAAAAAAATCCAAAAAAAGATCACAAAAAAAGTGTTTTGAATGATTTTCTGAATGTTCATTTACATGACATTAACACCAGAAATTTCAGTAATTACCCAGGGTTAGCTAGCTTGGTTATGTGTATTTGGCTGCAATCACAGAAGTCCAGGCATCTCCCCAGAGAAGAACAGAGACAAGACCATCTCTACAGCTGAAAATGTAATCAAGGCCAGAGCCCTAAGCTTTAACCCAGCAAGCCTACTGAGACATCGCTGTTGTGTTCAAATTAGGGCTTTGGTCTTAGACTGAAGGAGGCAGCTGGGGCACATTCTTCTCAACACTGTTCTGTTCCCCCAGTGACTTGAGCTAACCTCTTTGATTTCTCTCTTAACCTGTTTACATCTCATGAGCATTCAGAGTCTCTCTTGCCCAGTTTTGCTGGCCCTCCTCCAGCTGGAGGGATTCTGAGATGCTGCGTGGAGACTATCCAGCACCAGGGTCATGGTCTAACTGCTGAAAAAGTCTGTGGGTGAGGATGCAAAGTGAGAGGTAGACCCAGGCCTACATTAGTTACAGGTGTACTGTATCGTTCAGTAATTCAGAATTCTCAAAATTCAGAGGAATTTTGATGTACTGTCCAATGTTGGATAACATGAGCTTACTGTCACTGCTTTGTTTATGAAGATACAAGTGAAAGCCAACCTATTTCAAATGTTTTGAGCTCTACAGAGATACTGGTGAATAGATGACTTATAAGTTACACAGAGATTTATCTTTACCAGATGGAGTCATCTCATGATCAGTGGTTCATACAAAACCGCTTTTGTCAATTGTTCCAAAAGGAGATATATATGAACTTCTGATCCTGAGAGAATTGTTCTGTTCCATGTTTTTTTTAAATTGAAGTGTACTTTTGCAGAAAGACTAGGAACTGCATGTGCCTAAGAAGTACTTTTTTATTTTGCAGTGACTTTCAGAATTATTTCATTTCAGAGTTTTGTTTCACAGTCAGATTTATCACAAAAAAAGTAATCCACAAACCATGAGGTTTTACTGTAGCATCAGCAGAGGGGCTTAACAGTTCAGATGTGTTGTATTTTAGAGCACTTTGAGATGTTAGGCTTGAAACCAGAAAAGCAGAACTTGAGGGAAGGCTCCTGATGATAGCCAGGTAAGCTTTGCCAGAGAAAGGGTTGCGGGACTAGAGGTGTTACAGTATTTGTTTATTTTTCACTGACACTTGGTGTACACTTCAGGACAGAGAAACGCCCTTTCCTGTTGATCCCCCCCCCCCCCCCCGCCTTGATTATTATAAATGCCACAAACAGAAAGTGAATTTGTGGAGGAGGGGAGCTAAGAACATTCTGTAATTCTTGAAAGGTTAATTGCACTATTTATAGACCTAACTGCAAAGGGAAAAAACTCTCAGTGTGACCCGGCAAGGTCAGTGTAGTAATAGCAACCTAAATGGAGCTCTGACCAGTCATGAATTACTGTCTGTGATACTGGGAATGCTGACAGTTCAATCACAGCACTGTTTCAATAGAGAACTCCATATATTTAAAGCGCTGATACTGTTTTCCCTCTAAATGACAGGCTTGACAGATGGGCCGAAAGCACTGCAGACGTTTGAACAAGGAAATAGAGAGGGAGCCTGCTGGAAGCAGGGCTTCACGCAGCCAGCCGCGGATGATGAATAGAGTGTGATTGTGTCTGACAGGTAGTAATATAACTATTCATTCACCACAGAACACCTGGAGCACACTATATTAAATGGTACAAGATGGAGAGATTCTGTGACAGGAATAGGAAGTGTGAATCCCACGCTGAGTTTAGGTACAGCAATATAAAAGGTCAGGGGTCGTGCAATATAAACTGCCTGAGAGAAGTCTGTAATTAAATTATTTGCTTACTAAAGTCTTTCTAATGTTTTGCTAACATGTTGCCAGGATCATTATTTCAGCATAACTGCGTAGCTGAAATGAAATTAGAAAACGTTGCTTTGCTGACTACCCTGCTTCCATTTTGCATTCCAAGGCTCGCTAATCAGCGCCATCATTATTGCGCAAGGCTGCATCAGAGAGCAAGGAGTGAGGAGGGGAAGAGATGCCTAATGGTGTTGCGAGTCCTAGAAGCTGTGTGTTGTGTATTGACTCATATTCTGAAGCTTCTAGCCAACCTTATTTTAGGCCATTCAGGGCCAAAAATCTGCGATGTGCAACAGGACCCTGCAGAATCAAAAGATACTGTGATCATGGGTAATGTGGACTATGGAGCTATGTAACATCATGATTTTGTTTTGTGTTCTGTAGCTTTAAGTTCCTAAAAAGCTTCTCTGAGCTGAAAGAAGCTGTCATTTTCATCTTGTTGTGAGTGAATTGTAATTCAAAGCCAGAGAAACTTAATTGTGCTAGTATGTTTTGTTCTGTGTCTTTACTGAGGAGCAGATCATGCCTAAAGTCTAGAACTGGTCTTTATATATATAGAGTACTATGACCTGAGATTAGATCTTATGCTAGTATGAGTTGGAACTGAGCAGCAATAAGTTGGCTTATTATATTACCAAATGTTTTCCAGACGGAGCCATTGAAAACTTCAGGATCAGTTGTTAATCGTTTTTTGAGTATACCTGGGATAATTAGATTTTTTTTGGAATATTTCAGTGGGTATTATTGTGTGAGAATATGTGCTTCCAATAAATAATATCAAACAGGAAATCAAGTAGTCATGTTGAAGTGAAGATTTGTACTCCAGTTCATGTCTTGCTGAGCAGGAGTGTTAAATGATTGTTTTTCAGTATACTTGTCATCTACCTGACTGTTTGCAACTCTTAAAATGTAATCACAAAAATACAGTGTTCTTTTGAAAATATAGACAGGTAATGCATATATAGTCCCTTCTCTTGTATGTCCAAATCAGGTGTAGGTGAAAGAGTAAATTAAAAAAACAAGCAGGCTTAAATTTTGTTTATTTATTTATTATTTAGTATACAGGGAATTTGGTTCATGATACAATTAGAAATGTTACTGTGGAGATTGTCATGCATGGTATCACTATCTTTTGAGCTCAGATTGTTAAAAAATGTTCAATAGAAAAGTTTACATTAAAAACATGTTACTTTTGTCAAAATTTCAATGCTTAATGAATGTATTTATTTTTTTAACTCAAAAACATCAAGAGAGATGACTACTTAAAAATACTCTGCATTTTATTAGTTGAAACATTAATTTTGTGTTAGGTACTTAACAGAAATATTTTATTTCATAAAATAAATATTTCATAACAGAAATATTAATTTCATACCTCACACTCTATATATTGACATTATATAGATAAATTATTTCACATTAAAAATTTATATTTTCAAAGCAACACAATGTATAGTATTGATTATTTATTTCTTGATTTTTCATTTTACACATGCTAAAATCGTAAGTAGTTTTTAGTACTGCTTTGAAATAAAAATCAGAGTTACATTCTGCCATAGAATGGACATTGAAGTTTCCTTTTTAATGTAAAATATCTAGTGCAGTGAACCTTGTTTTCATTGTAGTTGAAGTCTTTGATCTCTGAATCCACTCCGCTTTGGTTTTTGCTTCTACTTTGCCTCAATATCTTATTATAGCAATACTGACATATTTTAAACCGTTTTGAAATTGTCGTGCAAAATGTTGATTCTGATTGATATTGTAAAACAGTGTGGATTTTATTTAGCATTTTGTGTATCTAGAAAATCACTTCAAATGTCTCATGAAACATAATCATGAGAACCATACCTCTAAATATACACAGTGACATGGCTGTTGACTTGTTTTAGAAGGTCCTTGTGAAATGAAGTATTTAGTTGTTGATTTTCCATAGAAAGATATTCAGCAGCCTTCATCTCAAATTAGTTTTGCTTGTCACTTTCTTTATTTACTGGCTAGGTCAGTTACCGTCTGAGTTCTTAGTGGCATTTCCTGAAAGCAGAAGGCGTAGCAGGCACTCTTTACTTTCTTTCTCTTTCTCCTAACATTTCCACATTGGGCAAATTAAGTAGTAGTTAAAGGATAACAGTAAATAGGCAAACTTAATTTTTTATACAGACTCAGTATCCCTTTTTCATGAGAATAAAATACAGAGAGAATTGTTCTACATGCCCAGAAAGTTAAAGAAACTGCTCTTGAATCTCCTGCTGAGGAAGTTTTTTAGACTCGGTGTACTTGACCCTTGTCAGAGAGTGGCCAGAGATATTGCAGCTGTTAGGACAACTCTGTTTCATCAGGAAGATTCATCAGGGTTGAACCAATATTGGATTGTTAAAATTTGGACCACCAAATTGGATGGTGTTTATTAATTTTCTATTCTGTCTTAGACCTTGTTGCAGGCTAGAATCTAATTTTGTTGGATCATCAAAAAATGGATAATAAAGTCAAAACTTCATTGACACACAGCATTTTTAAAAAAAATTATTTTAAACAAAATGGGCAGTTTTCCAAGTCAAAGTCAAAAGAGTCTATGTCTCATTTCTTTAGCCATCTGTCTGGCAATATTCACTCAGCGTGTTTGTAACTCTACACTAAGACTGCACCTTCCTTGAAGAAATCTTCTGCTTTTTTAGACATGTTTTTTTATTTAGTTTAACATACAGTTTATCACAATTTATTGTGTAATTTCTTAGAAATATATGTCTGTTACATTAATTTGCTGCTTTCCTTAATAAGGAAAGGGACATCTGATTATTTGCTGTATAAGGAACACGAGTAATGAGCAAAATAGTGTCATCGAACATGAGAGACTTGCAAAGGTTTCTGCTGAGGGAATCAACTGCAATTGCAGCCTTGCATTAGCAGAATCTTAATTACCAAGTAACATTGTTTTGCCAGGAGCAGAGATGGTTTTTCTCCCTCTCAGTGTTTGATGGTTCCTTTCAGTATTATAGGAGGTTGCAGATATAGGAAATATATCTGATAAATTTGTTTCTGCTGAAGGTAATATACCTGATAAATACATAAACTTTTGTGGATATTTAAAAACTCTCTAGTAGGAGAAAAATTCCTCAGCTGGGTGATGTCATTAATTTAATGTTTTGCAGTAGAATGCAGTGACAAGATGTGAGAAAATTTGATCTTTTATACTAAGAGGCTTGAGAGGCTTACATTAATTTTGCTTTTCAGTGTCTATAAGAAGCTATGTGGCAATAGTTACCAAAACAAGGGCTCTGTGGATGGTTTAGAAAGACTGCTGTGGTTATAGAAAAGTAAAGGGTAGGCCATAGAATGATGCTATCCTCCCTATGTACAAGATATTTTCCCCTCAGGTAGAAAGATGTACTTAACTTCCATTCCAGTCAGTTCTTCCCTGAATGGTGGGTACAGTTAAGTCAACTTTCTCATTTTCCTAGAGCAATTCCATACAGCATGAACAAAAATTTTGCTCTCATTTTGTTTGTGGTCTGTCAACATCACCATGTGTCCACATCAAAGGACCTTTTTAGCACTATTTTTATGCTTCCCTACAAAAATATGAAATGAGAGAAGAGAAGGTGAAAATCCAACACCAAAATCTCTTGTTCTGTGGATCTGTATTTAGTGCATATTGTGTAAAGGACAGCAATGATTCAAAATAATTTATTTGTTCTCATTTTAACAGTCTGATGAGATATCCAGATGAAACTGTCACATCAACAGAGATATTTGAAAGTTTAATATCTTTGTTTTTCAGATCTCCCACATGTACGGAACTTCTTTGCATCTCTTCATGTTTGCTACTAAGCTGGATGCTGGGATGCACGTTGCATTGTGCTCACTGTTTTAGGACAAGAGGAATATTACCACCTACTGAACAGACTAGTAGATAGGGATTCAGGAGAAATTAAGTTTCCTTTAGCCTGCCAGTTGCCCACAAGAGTCATTGGACCATCAATGTCTAAAACCGTGAGGAGCTTTCTTGACAGTGAGTGTTCATTTCTCAGGTGTATGCTCTAACTGAGCAGTTTAACTTTAAAGATCATCTTAGCATGGTCAAAACCACACGAATACAGTTATGTCTGCTCAGGATTCATCAGATCATGCAGATGTTCTTTCCTCTGTGTTTTCAGTGAGTCCTTAATATAATTAATGTTCTCACTTCACACCTTATTTCAGGACTGAATCAGGCTCCCTGAAGATGCATTTTTTCCATTTACTTCTGGATTTCTTCAGAGAAGGGAGAAGAGCAGAAGAAAGGGGTGTGATGTGGTGTAACATGATGCTCACTTTTACACAATAGTCTATTACTCATCCAAATATGGAAACAGACACTGCTGGAAGAAAAGAACCCAAGATTTGCCTCTTCTGGTGAGTGCAGTAATTACTAGTCTGCAAAACTATCCTATTCTTGGTTGCGCAGTGCATAGTGACCACAGGACCACTTCCTTTCTCTGAGGAACAGTCAGCTTGCTTGTTAGGGTATTCTCCTGGTAGTTAAGAGCTGTGGCTTTAAACCTGGACTTAATTTGGGTCTCTTGATGTCAGGTGAATGGTCACATCAATCTGCTTACCAGTGTACATCATGCTCTTTTTTTTTTGGTTTTCCTTTTCATAAAAATGCAAATTATGTACTTTAAATGTCATTAAAATATTCTTTTATTTCTTTTGTCATGCATGGGTAAGACAACTCAGTTGTTGAATACAGTCCAAGTGGCATGTGCAGGCCATATCTAGAGTCATGATTTGGCTGAAAGAACAAGAATGTTCTTTACCAAAGGGAATTTAGATGATCCTTCAAAGGCAGGAAAAGTATGCTTACTGTCAGCTATGTCCCCAGATTTTCTCTCCCTGTGGGAACCATGCCAGTTTAAACATAAATGCATTGGAAGGAATTACACAGATAAGTAAAAGTTGTGTCTCCTCCTGCTCTCTCCCCTCCCCACAACCAATGACCAGCAAAGCTACTCTCTTAGGTGGAGACCAAATATGCCTTTATGAATGTTCTGTCATTCAGTACCTGGGGGAGGACCTTTCTTAAGAAAAAAGTGTGGAACAGTTAGACTCTGGTATTTTCTGTAGCCAACTCTGCTAGTGTCCTTTGCAATTGCTACTGATATGTTTTCCTCCTACCCTCTTTACAAGTAAACCTTTTCCATGAGATCATGGGTCTGCCACACTTTTGGTCCAATACTGAATATTTTTTTTTCCTCCAGCACTTTGACAAATTATTTCATTGCTAATTTGTTATTTACCCAGATGTCTTCAGTTCATATATCCACCCCAAGGGAGGAATTTTATCCAATTACCTACTAATGATTTCGACTTTCTTTTTTCTGTTGAGATTGCTAGTTTTGGCAACACCCTGCCTTTTGTATCATTGCTCCCTTTGAAATGAATAAATGTCCTGCTTTTGTTCATGTAGAGCATGCAGATTTGAGTGCTATCTTTTATTCATATGAGAATTTTATCAGAGCTAGCTGGGTTATTTTCATTCTTTTTTTTTCAAATTACATGTATCTCTGCAGCTTGCAAATTTTTGCTAAGTGATGTAATCTATTGCGTTTCTCGAATCTCTTTTCCAATCTCCAGGCTTACCTTGGCCTATGCTTATCACTTGCCTATGATAAAACATTTTTATCATGTCCGTGTGCTTTTTTACTTTGATTCTAATTTCCACATGCCTTTTTTCTTCAAATGTCTTTTCTTTTAATATAGAGTTTTATTTTCTGAGCCTTGTCTTTAGAGCTAAGTCCATCCTTGCTGAAGCTTCTGTATGGACCTGGCGACTTTCTGTGCTGCTTCTCACTGCTTGTACAAAGAACTAATCCTGCTTCTTCTGGTGGATTTGACTTGTTCCAAATCTCAGTCATGGTTTGATTTCAGAGGACAAATTTGACTTTTTAACTTTATATGAGTTAGAAAATATTGTACTTTTCTATGGTTCTAGAAGAATTTTTGGTTCCTAATAAAAGGTATTCCTAACCAGCCTTGTTTCTGTATGGAGCTCAGTACTTAAATTTGTGTTAAGCAGTTCCATAATGACCTTTATCTATGTAATTAATAGAAGAGTATTTAATGTATTCCATAACTGGTAGTTAGAAATAAAGCTGCCCCTAGTCCATCTTCCTCTCTTCCTGACATTCACTGTTTGTAAGTGTACAGTTGTGCTCTAATAAGCCTTATTTGTGTAACATAGCAATACTCCAAATTTCTGTGCATTTCAGCTCTGAGGAGGCTTTTAACTGGCTCCTGCTTCTAATCATTGCTTTCAGAGTTCATTTATTCAGAGTTCATAAATAATTCAAAACCTGGGTCCTGGCTATTTGCTTTATTATCAAATATGAGCTTTTTTGTAGACAACAACCAGTTCCTGTTGGTTTATGTCAAAACTTCTTCAGGCACTGAGAATGGAAGTGAGAGAACTAGAAATCTAGCAGTGGTTTCAAAGCTCTGGAAAAATAAAGGTGTTGGTCCAAGTAAAAAAAAAAAAAAACAAACAGTTGGGGTGGGGGAGGGGAAATATGATAGAGCTGGATTTTTTTGTGTGAAGCTTTATATCTTATCATGGCTTGAAAACAGAAACCATGAACCAGTGCCATAAAAGATCCACTCTAGTCAGGGCCTTTGTGGCTTTGCACAGCTTTATAGAGGGAAGACCTGTTTTTTGGTGTTTCTTCTCATCTTGTCATTTCTCAAGTGTACAGAGGGTCTACTGGCCAGAAAGCTGGTGGGGTCTTAGTTATGTCAGAGTGAACACTGATACTTTGGAAAAAAATAAGGAAACTGCTATTGTTTGAGTTGAAAGGGCAAAGGAATTGCTGAAAACTCAAGATCTTTGTTTCATGCTGAGGTTTTTTGAGTACTCCAAACTTTTAATTGCTATGGTTAAAGGTTTGTCCATGGTGCAGCACTTGATTGCTCTTCTCTTGCTGGAGACCTGTGGCTACCAGGTTGCAGAGGTAAAGAAAGACACTACTACTTGGCTCTGATGAGTTGAGAGGCTTGTCTAGATCCTGAACATCTGAAAGACTTAAATGTGCATCTACTGTGCAATATACTGTGATGCAGGGACCTCCTATACAGTGTTGATTGAGCTAGCATTGTAACAGGAGACAGAACAGCTATAGTGTTGTAATAATATTGTGTCATATAGGCACAGTAATTTATTGGATGTATATCCACTGTCCTTGTTGCTGCTTCTTACTATGTACACAGGACTTTCATCTTATCTCACTTCTTACCCTATCACTTTTATTAGACAAAAGTTTTAAATCTTTCAATATACCCTGCCTCAAAGTAGGTGATAAGAAAGTATTTGCTTATTGTTGTAGCTTCAAGCAGTCTTGGTTGTCTTTTTCATCCTGTGCTTTGCATTGAAGGAAGTGCTCCTGTAAGTACACACACATTTAAGTAGAGAACTACACGTTTCTATGTGCAGAGGTATAGAGTGGATAATGTATCAGTTAAATAGCTAAGGACTGAACTTGGATCACATATGTAAATAGACTCTTCAGATTTTGAGAATGTCTCATCTTCACTGACTGGAAGAAGTGCTGAAGGGTGAGTATCTTCTTAACATCTTTTGTGGTAAATACTGTTACTGACAAATCTTTCAGTTTCTCTGAAATGTCACCTTCATTGTTTATAGCTGCCTTTCCTCTTTGGAAGTCTGCAAAATCCATCATTGTCATCTGGACTTTTTCTTCTAATAAATAATTTCTTATGCATTTTTCTCAATGGATTTTTTTGTTTCTTAAATTTTAGTCTAATCTTCCTGTCTTCTGTTTTACCCTGTACTATTTTCTGTGTGACTAATTTGAACCACCGGTGTCCTTTTAATCTTTCATGTTAGTCTTATGTAACTCTTTCAGCTGAATGTTTTTACAGCATTTGCTATCTTGCTTTGTTGTTGTTGCTATTTTGTCTAAAAGGATGTATCTCCTCTGTGACTTCATACTGGTATGGTTAAGCAGCTTAATCCAATTTCAGAGAGTGAAATCTCCTTTTTTTTTTTTTTTTTTTTTTTTTTTTTTTTGCTATAGGATGTTCTTGGTTAGGTTTCTTGTCCAAAGTTTAGGTCAACAGTTTTTGGGTTCAGTATTTCATTTTAATAGGAAGATTAATTTAAGCAGCTTGTGGTCAGTATTGCTCAGTGGATGATCTGCAGGGCCTTCCTGGACTTGTTCCTCATGTTTAATAATAACAAGCCCTCTGGTACGCTCCAAAACTAGCTATTCTGAGCAGTAAAAACAGACACAGATTCTGGAAAAAAGTTTTGTGATTTAAGAAAGAATTTTCTCTTAAGTCAGATTGGCAGGGACTGTGTGAGCAGAATGCCTATGCATTTATTTACCTCCTTGTTGTGTGATATGGGACACAGGGATGTACTGTTTTTTATGTATGGAGAAACATTTTGTTGCTTAAGTGTAAGGTAACGTTGGAAAAGCTATCCAGTGGACTCATCTGAAGTAAATATCCATTGCATGGTGACCTCTGATTTTGGGGACTAAACTAAATGACTTATGGTATATTCCAGTTCTGTGGACCGTATCTGAAGGTGCAATCTGACTGGTTCTGAGATGTAATACAGTGTCTCTATTTATCACTGTTTTGATCATGCTTATAGCTGTGCTCTGTATGCTTTTCATGATCTGGAGATTACTAGTGATACTTGTGATTGCAACATTTTTGAGACTTTGTCATCTTTTCATTCAGAAAAGGATTTGATTAGCTATCACTGTGATATCAATTACATAATAATCATGACACTTCAATGAATAATTCTATTGTCATTCAGCTGTCTGTTATCAGCAGCATAGTAACACTGAAATGTTTCTGATTATCCCTTACATTTCTGTATTTGATGGCTATGGAGACCACAATTTGTGTGTTTTACAAGTGAATATATTTTATCCCTTTTCCTTTTTACACTCCATGCATTGTTCAGCCAATATGCTTGAGATGGGAATTTATGTCCATAGACTGTAAGTATGAGACATCACTACAATCCATAATCAGGCCATTAGCATTCTGCTCATGCAAGCCAGTGTAACTACAATTTTCAGTGGCCTAATGTAACAGGTAATCATAAATTAGTATTTGCTTTAAAACAACACCAGATTATGCAGTCTGCGTGCTTAAGGAGAATGACTCAGTAAGTAGTGCAGCTCTGTAATGAAGTGGGAGCTCATTAAACAGATGCTATCTACTTCAGTGATCTACATAAGCAGCAAACAAACCAAATGGAAATGTTTCAACAGAACACTGCAGTCAACCAGAACAAGTTCAGGTTCATTTACTGTGGCACCATCTACAGGAATTAGTCACAGTAATAATTGAATAGTTGCTTGCTAATTTATCATTTTACATTTGTTATTGCATTTGCATAATGTGTTGATTTTTTATGTCTTTCGTTACATTAAAATGCCCTCATCTGTGTATACAGAACCAGAACACAGTGGGTGATTTTAAGATTCATCAAACTGGCAGTGTTCAATGTTCAGTGCTTGGTCTGTGTTTTTTTAAAGTGTGTCTCTTTTTCTGGTTTGTGTGCTACATCTTTGTGCATGCAGGCTTGTAATTACTATTTAGGAAAATTTGATATGTTTATTTCTTTATGAATCATAGGTAGAGGCATGCAGATAGGAGCAATGACTAAGCATCTGGTATTTCTAAGAGTAATGTGCTAGAAATGGCATAGGATGTTTTTTCAGTAGGTGGAATAGCCAGAAATAACAGTCCTTAAGAACTGGACTCCATGCATAATTTCAAAGGTCAGTATTAGTTTTATAGTGTATTACCTGAAGGACATTTTGCTGACTTTAGAGGCTTTGCAGCTGCCAGGGAGCAACAGCACTGCATAACATTGTTATGCAATTCTGATTAAGATGAATGAGATGGAAAAAGGCTAATGATTGGAATTTTAAAAATAAAAATAATTTTTGCCATAGTTTCAACAGTCTCTGATACGCATTAGGTTTTACAAAGTGTGTGTGACCTATAGCTGCTAAAATGGAAGGAAATGGGGTCTCACTTTTTATATGGTGGTATTTTTTATTACACTGTATTTCTGCTAAGTGTTCATGCAATGAGGTACTATTCAGTGATACAACACTAGGCAAAATAGTTTGCTGCTTAAATGAGATTTTTAATGTTGTTAGATCCTTTTAAAAATAATTAATGCATTATCTTTTGTTTATGTGTCTTCATTTCTAGGCAAACTTTGATCCCACAGATACATCAGATATTCTGTGAATTCTGACATGTTTGAGGTTTTTTTGTCCTCTCTAAAAGCTTTTACCATTGTGAGCTATTTTACAGGTAGCCAAATATAATGCTTGTGACCTCTATGCAGACTGTGCGTAGATTAACTGCATTAGCTTTCTTTTTCTGTGTTGAAGTGTCATACCTGAAGTCCTAATCACCAAGCATGTGTGGATGACCTTGCTGTTGGTGAGGAAAAGAGAAAAAATTACAAAAGATTTAGTGTTTAGCTTAAAAAAAATGTTAAGGGGAAAACATGTATTTATCAAACACCTTTGGGCAAAAGTGGTTAGAGTTATTACAGGAAACAAAAGCCATATACTTGCTAGTAAGGTGTAAATTGTATTGTCTCAGTGAAAAGTGCTTTCTGTTAAATGTTCACAAAACATTTTCACGCCACATTTTCTATAAGGATACTGTATTCTAAAGAGGTTCAAAACTTATTTCTATATACCTACGTGGAAAATGTGGTAAAGGACTTGAGAACATATATGTGGGTTGAAAAACATTTGAAATTTTGGGATCTTAGTTGGGGGGAATTGGAGTCAGGAGATAGATGAGACTACTCCGTCACTGGTGCTATCTTATTCCACTTTAACAGGAACATAAGTTCCTCATATTGTAATACAGAGTAGATATTTTTTATGTCTCTTAATTGATCACAAGTACCCCTGTAAACATTGTGAGAGGATCTATTAGTGGTCAAGTGATTTACATGGTGAAGCTGCTTGATGCTGTAGGCAACTTTGAGCTTTGGAGCAGAAGACTAAAAGGCTTTTGAGAGTCCTGAGGGATGCTGGCAGTGTGCCAGTGGATTTTGTAGGAGCCCAGTGCAGACCGCAGGTGCTGTGGAACATTTTGGTAAAGGTTGTAGGAAGGATGTGCTGACTGTGAGAAGAAGGTGGGACTAGACGGCCTCTCAAGCTTCCTTCTAGCCTGAAAGGCTCTGGAGCCTTCATCTTTCCCAGGGGTTCTCTTGAGTCCCAGGGCGGTGCTTTTTCCCCTGTGCACCTAGAAATCTACTTTGCTTCACTTCCTGGAAGGAAGGGGAAGTCCCAAATTCAGCTTCAATTACAATATATGTTGGCAGTGGAGAAGAAGAGGGAGGAGGAGGGTTGAACTTTGGGAATAAGGCTTACTGCTCCTGCTGCCACTGTGTGTAGCAGCTGTGGAGTACACCAACAGCAGGGTTGGTACTCCTGGAGTCTCTTCCCACCGATACAGTTGTCAGTCCATATCCACTACTGCCTCTATTACTTTTTCTCGTTACATGACTGTAACTATAAGTTATATATTTAACATAGCCTAGTATTTTCATTACTGTACCTTATTTAGAAAATTGAATACCTTTCCAGAAAAACTCCTGGCTATAAATTTTCATTATGGATGCCAATATAAGAGCAATTGTTTCCAAAATGTCATTTGAAATTCTTCAGTTAACAGTCATAAATTTATTGTGGGGAAGCCAAGGTGCTGTAGCCTCTCAGCATCATTTGTTACAGCATTAAGTATTTCTGATGTGCTAGTGTCTTCATAACTTTGTTCTTTGCACTGGGGCTGCATTTACCCATGCTTCCTGTTCTGAGAATGAAGTTTAGTAGTAGTATATTGTTTTGCCCACATGGAAAGGAAACAGGCAAATGCTTCACGAAGAAAATTGTATTCCTCTGTGCTTGAAATTTGTCACACTGTTATTGATGCCAGGGATGATTTTTACTGGTTTTCACCACCTCTGTAAATAAAACCAAACACTATAATAATTTAACTAAAATTATATAGTTTTGAAAATATTTGTTTGCACATGTTCCTCAGAGATTTTTTTACAATCTGGCAGCAGATTAGCTGAGGTTGACACCAGAAATGAGCAACCTTTGTCTATCTTCTGCTTCTGCGTAAAGTCTGGATTGCATAAACATTAAACAACTCAATTTAGGAGGTGGATGGGTACGTTAGAATATTCATTATATTTCTTTTTTTTCCCAGGTGATAGAGGTTAAAAATATGTAAGGATGAAAAAAAAATCCAAACGTATAGGCATCTTATAAGTAGTAGTGAAAGATATATGTAAAGTTCATACATGTGTTCCACAGAAAATATACACTTAGTAGGCCTCTGCATTTATAGCTAACTCTGCTTCAGTGTTAGCAATAATTCTGCTGGCATAAGTAGTTAGAAGTTGTACATTCATGAACACATACCAAAACAATGCTAACAGCAACAAGTAGTAGTTTACAATATTGTAGTGACTTTGTGCTAATCTACTGAAAATTTGCTTGGATATGTTTTATAAGCATTGACTTGTAAATTATCAGCTCTCTGGGATTTTACCTGGGTTAATCAGTAATTGCAGGAAATTTTAGCATTCTTTTTTCCTCCCATCAATTAAAAGAACTAGAATTTTGGTTTGATTTATAAACATATGCTTACATGAAAAAATTCATGTTCCATGTATATCTGAAGTGTCTAAGTAATATACCAAGAGTATTGAGCTTCTGTTAAAGGAGAATCTTTTGGTGAATATTCCTATCATCAAACTGTGGGAGACAAAGTTAAAAAACGTCAAGGCTAAAACTGTATAAGCCTTTCCAAATTACAGAGTATTCCAGTACAGCAGAAGAAAGCAATAGAACTGGAAAATCTAACTCAGGGTGGCCTCGTCCCTTCAAGTTTATTAATCTAGCTTATTTAGAGTATTTTGAAAATAGGTCATCAAGATTTCATGCTGTGTAGATGTTTATCCATCATTTCCTCTATGAAGTGGATGACAGTGTCTACACACTATCCATATTCTTGCATCTTCTAATATGTGTAAATTATAGTTTTGTGTGCACCTCATGAAGATCTAGGACCAACTATATTGCACTTCAACATTTAGTTGATCTTAACGTTCAGTTGCACATTGCAGTTCTCCACAAGAGTGATGAGCAGTTATTGATGCCAATTGAATTTAACCTTTTTCCGACATAAAACAAGCTTCTGGCTATATCATTATCCTATGCAGTTAAACTCAATCCATATATGATCCTCATTAACAAGAGGATCAAATTTAGCTGTGAAGAAAATAGCTGAAGAGAAGAACAAAGACATAAAGGTTGATGAAACTTTCATTTCAAAATGATACTTTAATATTAGATTTGTAGGATCATCTGCCCTTCTTTTGGCTTACTTTTCCAGTCTCCTGGAATAAACCAAATAAACTCTGACTCAATTAAATGTATTTCTTAATTTTTAACAAACAGGGCTTAACAAATCTACCTCTGAACTTCACCCTAGATTAAATCTTTTCTTTGCTTAGTTAGCCACCTCTCCCTGATGATTGCTTGCACTCCTCTCACCCTCACTCCCCCAACACCAAATGACTATAACCGTATTAGCACAAGCTCAAGAGACTGAGGTGATTTCTCTGCTGAAGCTCTACTTCCATCACCAGCAACAGATGATGATGTACAGCTGCAAGAGGGTGTTTCGACCAAGTCCACTTGTGAATCACCAGTCTCCCCTTCAGAGAAGGCAGCATGACATCTATTTTCTCCTCAGTTTGCTTCATATATTATCTGCCCCTTCACTCTCCAATCTATCTCTATAGTTATTGAAACTTTTAATTTGGCTTGTATCTTCTGATACGTTTGCTTTTAGTGTTAAACTTCCATTGATAGCTGTCAAATGCATAGAGGAATCTGCCGCCACAGTGTAGACCATTTCATATGTGCAGATCTACTTGAATAGATTAATAGCACTGGTGGAATGGTGATCATAGAAGTCTGATGCTGGTTTATCTACCACCTTTTCAGTGGATATGTGTTAAATGGGGTGTTTATTGGTATTTTGAGTAATAAAAATGGAAAAAGTATTTCCATAACTAAAAATAAGTCTCCCACACCTTTTTTTCCTAACGGATCCAGTAAATTCTTTGTAATAACTTGATTAATTATGTGGAGAAGTATTTGGGAAATTACATGAAAATAATACAATAAATGTATGATTTATATGACCTTCTGATGCCTTTCTCTGCTTTTTGTAGTTTTGTTGTACTTGGTCTCTCTCTGGGCTTAAGGTCATCGTTTCTTTATGTTTGCTAAATTTAGCCTTATTACCAGGCATGCTTAGCTTCTCTTCTTTTGCACATTTCATTTCAAGTTTGTCTTTCTCATTCTGAGTATACCAGTATCTACTACCCGAATCTTGCCAGCATTGCGGTTTTATGCTTGCCATAGGCATCTGTGGCAGAATGGATAAACCTAATATCTTGCTGGGGAAATACCGTCTAATAGTATTTACAGGCTAAATATAGCAGTTCACAAGATATGGTAACTAAGGATTTCAGACTGAAGTCCTGTACAAGTTTTTTTCTATCATCCCAAGTGATGAGTGTCCAGAAACAAATTATCTCAAGCAGCTGTTTTTCGATAGGCACCTTCTCTGCAGATGTTTCTGGGTCAAGCTTTGTGACACATGGGCTGTTTGGTGTATAGTGCATGTTCTGCTGCAATTTGACCGTGAAATATGGGGTTCAAGTTTGCCAGTGAGGATGCAATATGCTCAAGTATTTATGTTTTCATCCACAGCATGTGCCTAACTTTAAACAAGAGAATGGTTTGTGCAGCATTTCAAAAATATCACAACAGATGTAAACCGCAAACCATTATTAGTTATGCTACTAGCAGCTTAACTGTCATTGTTAGCATCACTGAGAGGAAGTCTAAGCCTTACAAGAATCTCTTAAATGATTATATATAGGTTACACTTTTACAAAAGGGAGAGATTGAAGAGTATCCACTTTTTGGGAGCAGCCAACCATTTCCTCCTGTGATAGCCAGCCAATGCAGAAATTTAGCATACACTGCAGGCTAATGAGCAAAAGAAATCACTAAAAGGGGGATATGGAGAGGAAAAACCCTCTCCTACTTGTGCTTTTCAGAAAACAGGAGAAAAGACAAATTTCAGCCAGGAAAGAGATGTCAGGAAAGATAAAGAGATATTAGTGCTTTAGTCTGTAAATTGTTAGAGAAAAAGGAAATAGATTATTAGATTACAAGCACAGGCACAGGTTAGATGGCCTGGTAAATGTGCAAATTATGCTTGTGACAGTCAAAATCAAAGGAAAGAACAACCCAACTGGTTTTTGTTTGGTTGGTTGTTTTTTGTCGTTGTGGTGTTTGGGGTTTTTTTTTTCCTTAAAGTGCAGTCTGTAATGAATAGAAACTAAAAAGGTTGGGCAAGTGCAAGGTAAAGCTAATGTGGACCAAGTGCTGGCAACTTGATTTCTTCTGGGTTTGAACCATGTTTGCAAAGTAGCAGTGCTTTATGAATACATCTTTCGGTGCCAAAAGCATGAGTGTCTGCATGTCCTCCTTTCTCCTTCTCTGATACTTTTCAATTATTCATGTTGCTGCTACTTACTCCTTGTGAAGTCATTTGAGCCTAGGTCAGACACAAAAAATGATCCAGAGGACTTCTCAGAGTGTTTTACCTTTGTTTTAAGTAGCTGAACATAAGTCTTACATGATTAAAGGGTTTGTGTGGCAAACTGGATTTTTGGAGAAAGGATGTGTTTTTACAAATCTTCACTCTTTTGCTTTCCTCCTCTGACTTTAGGCTGTCAGTAACTAAGCCTATTTGCCATTTCATTTATTTATTTTCCATCCTCAGACTCACTAGCTTTTTGAAAAAGATACTCCCTCCTCCCTTTCCCCACCCCAAAAATGCTAGTCCAGGTCTATCCATTTTAGTTTTTTGCATAATAATTTCCTTTGATAGCCAAATAAAAATAAGACTAAAAAGTATTTGGTGTTTACTTGTACTCTGCTCCCACTGCATTTCTTTTGTTTGCATAGGAAGGTCTGGCTTCTTTTTGAGTTTGGGAATGGTCATGGGAGATGAGGAGAGATATTTCACAGAACATCTAATAGCTGCCCCTGTGCAAGTATTATCAACTGGGGAAAACTCTTCTAGACAATTTGCTGGTGTTGGCATTATTTCAAATAGATTTTCTATATTTTCAAATAGATTTTCTATATTTTCAAATAGACTTGAAAAGAGGGGATTTTTGAAAGTTTTTTTAGAGAAGTTGAAAACATGAGAAAAAACTGTGTTTCTGAGAAAGAAGGAAGGAATGATGAGAGAACATGAACAAGAGCATGATTATAAGAAAGAGATAGTATTTAAAACATAAAAATGAGTTCACTGCTATTTCACCATTAATCTACAGCATTGTGCATACAACAACCCAGGGCAGAAGAAATGTATGACGTAACTTAATTGACTGCCCCTCTACTGCTTTCTTCCAAAATAAAACCCAACCAACCAAACGCAATTTTTTTTGAGAGAGTCTAGGAAAAAATGGGTGTTTCAGATACTCTGAGAAATTATGTGTGTACAAAGTGTCAGCTACAATTTTGAGCTGAGGATAATTGACATAAATACAAAAATAAGCAGAATAAACATGCACTCCAGACCTTGCAGATGACGTGAAATCCCAGTTATTCTTAGTTCCTGTTATATTCAATGGTGTGCCTTCTCACTGAAGAGAAGACAGAGTACAAGCAGTACTGCAGCACTCAGAGAAGCTGCTGATTCTCTTTAATATCTTTTCTAGTCACAGTGTTGTAACTGATCAGTTTTATGTGCTTGGAGAAGAATTTTCAAAAATGATATTAGGTAGATAGGACATTTTTATGTGAGAAGGAAAAGAGCTTATTTTTGGAAGACAGGAGAGGAGCAAGAATAAATTGCCTCAGCTTTGTCCTAAGCACATTAATTTGCTAGAGAGATGAAGAAAATGACAAGAACAAAAATTGCAAGGGCTGTACCTAAGTGTTACAAATTTTGTGGCTGTCAGCCAGAAAAACAGAGTGTCCATGGTTGTCACAAGAGCACAAGGGAACAAAGAAGACTTTCTGGTTGAAGAGAAAGATTATAGGGCTGGGAATAAAGAGCTTAGGAGGGTGCTGAAAATGAAAACTTAACCCACATAAAATGGGGACAAAGGAGAGTTGAGTGTTCAACAAAGGTACATTCAGAGCCAAACGGAGTACAATGATCACTGGAAACCTCAAAAGCGTTGTGTGTCTGGGGTTCCTTAGTGAGTGCCCTGGTCTCATGCTTTGGGACAGATTCAGAGGTGATGTGGAAGTCAGGCAGCAGTAAGTGGGTGGAAGGAATTAAGTCCCCAACTTTGAAGCCTAGGAAGTGCAAGTTAAAGAATGGTATGTCATTCTATCCATCCCATCTCTTTAATACATTTAACTTCTAGGTTCTCTGTGGATGTGGCTAACTTGACCTCCTTATACAATATGGAAATTAGCTGTTACCTGAAAGGAATATTAGTTATACCAATGGTTGGGTGTAACTCCGGACTGGTGTACATAGCTGGTGAATCACGGAAAGGAAGAAAAGATGGTTTACATGAATTTTGACTGTACGCTGAATTAGCCTTTATGGACCTTTGATGTTTATGTATGTGTGTGTGTGTGTATACCTATATACAAGCATATGTATCTACATGATGGTGGGAAGTGTATGGTGATATGTTGAAACTGTTTTTTTTTTTAACATAGCTTCAAAATGAAAGAAATAGCTTGTTAGTGATGAACTGCTATTGGGGAATCTTATTCTAGGAATCAAACTGTAAATACAGGCTTACAGATTTAATTTTTAAACTGTGATTTTAAAGAATATTAAGATTTAGAAGTGAAATTTACACTGTAGTATTTAATGCTTTTTTAATCCATGAGAGCTTAGTAATTTAACATAAGAGAAAAAAGTTAATATCAAGAACTACCTTCCTCTGTCAAATATTTCAAGTCTCATTTTTACAGATTATTAAAACTGCTTTGAACTATTTGCCTGTGATTTTTTTTTTTTAAAGATACTTTATGCTATCTGACCTGGAGGGTCTAGCTAAAAACCAAGCTAGTGATATGAATGAGGGTAAAAAGAACAAAACTGCAAAATTGCCAGGCTTGGGTGAATTCCATAAACAATGACAGTACTGTGATAAGATTCTTTTTAGCTAAGTCTGATCTCTTTGTTTTCACAGCTTCTCCAAAAGACAATGGAAATTCAGTCATGTGTGATGCTGATACCAGAATTTAAATTCAAAGTAATAGTTGAATAAATATATTATCACTGTGTTTACTTGATTGGTAGCAAAATATAAACTAAGGCATATATGCCAGGATCTGGATGGTGGATCAAATAAACATACATAAGGACCTACACACCTATCTTTCTGTCTATACCAAAGATACACACACACACACACACACATTTAGATAGCAGATATCTGGGATGGCAGGTGCTATAATCACTGAGCTTCTTTTCCTATTTCTTATATTTGTAATTTTTTAATTTATGCAAGTTTTTTCCTTTTTCTGCCATGGTCCCCAGTTTCACTTTTGATGTTTTTCTCAGCTGTCATTTTTGGTCAGAAAACTTCAACCCATTTTGCTAGCAGAATTCTCTATGTCCTCAGAATGATAGTCAAAAGTATAATCAAAATTAGCATCAACTTTTATTACAGGTAAGCAGAAAAGGGGAAGAAATGCATCACTGACCTTCACCCAGACATTGTCTGAGCAGTTCTGGCAAAAAAGGTATAAACCCATCTTTACTTTCCATGACACTCAAATAAGATTGACAGAAAATGAATTAATTTATTGTTTCAGTTGAGTAATATTTAATGTAAAATCCTTGTGGGGAATCCTCAGTCTAGTTGCAAAACTAGGTCACCAAAAATTACCAGTTTGACTCTAATTTGCAAGAAATAATTGGTGTATGAAAACCATGCACAAGTAGTGTAAGTTTCTATGGAGATTTGTTTTATAGTTGAATAGGTGTTGTTTTAGTCAATGCCAGATACTAAGCCTCAAGGCAACCAGCTTCCTGAACAAAATTTCGCAGCCTTGTGTTGGTTTCAGTCATTGTTCCCTGTTCAATAGTCTTGTATGCAATAACCATTAAAAATGCATTGTTGATGAAGCTGATGTAGGTCAATGTCAGAAGTGTATTTTTCATGCAGGCAGATTTGTTTCACAAATAGTGGAGCCACATTGTTACTGAAGTAAAAGTAGGACTTTCTTGCATCTCATGTTTAAGCATGTAAAAGGGTCCTGCTATGCTGCCAACTCTTTCATATTTTAAAATTGAACAAATGTAATTTCCAGTCTCTCTATAGGTTTGGAGTCCACTTTTACTTTATCTGAGCAGCAGTAACAGCTCCATATGCTTTGCTTTGGCTCATTTATTCATGAGCGCCTGAAGAGCTGTCATTTGCAGGGCCCTTGCACTATTTTACAGAAACATGATTTGGTGTGTCAAGCATGTCATCATTAAAAATATTTGTCATTTTAGTACCATATATATACATTTTGTATTGAAAAATGGAAAGTCTGAAAGGCAGAGCAGGCAAGAGAGTAGTGACTGAATGGCTGTTCAGAAAAAGGCTCAGTGAAAAGAAGGTAGAAGGGAAAGGCAATTGAACGGTGCAAAGGTTATTTTCTCTGGAAGATTTGGTACTTATTTTAAGCTCAAAACAGTGATCAAATAGTCTGTATTGGAGCTGGTGTTGATTTTACGACCACCACTGATTAGGACTGAGCACCTGCACAGAGCTAACAAATGCACCTTCTTTTATTTCTGCAGTCCCTGCTTTAAAACCTCCCTTTATATATCCATCCAGTTTTTTAGGAATCACTTCCTAACAGGCTTTCTTTTTGTAAGAGAGAGGTGACACATGCGTAAGGTCCCCCTACATTCTCAAGTTCTGGTCCTTCAATTATTTTGACCTTACATTGGTTATGCCAGAAGAGTGAGGGAAAGAATAGTCAATTATCTGCTTTTTAATTGTCCAAATAAATTGTGGAGATACAGAGAGATATTTCTCAAGTGTTCCTCTGGATGTCCTTATCAGTGCAAAAAAATTATTCATTATTTGAATCTGAGGTATCTTCTTATTTATAAGTAATGAGAAATACTTTTTGGGTCTACAACAAGGAATTCTCAAGGTTGTTAAGTAAAGAAACTGCCCAGTAACTTTCTTCAACAACAATTGCCATTCAGGTGGTAAAGGTACAAGCATTAAGAAACGAGGGTCAGATTTTTATGCTGGTAATATGGATATGTTTCACTGTAAGAACCACAGAAAACATTTCCACAGCAAACGTGCATTTCAGCCTTTTGGTAATGGTATGCTATGACCATTGTAGCATATCTAGTTTTTAGTGATTAAAAAAATATATATATAGCTTTGCTGGGCAATCAAAAATGGTTTAAGTATGTTTACTGGGAGATATTTTCTTTTGCAAGCCTGCTCTGTAATTAAATTTGGGGGGAAAAAAAAAATCCCGGTTGTAATTCTTGCCACATTTTCTCTTCTGTGCTTTCTATATGTAAAATGTTGTTACCATACAAATCATGTTATCATGCTGTTATGCATCTACAAATAAATCTTTTATTTCACTCTGATACTACAACAAATCATCATCTAAAGTTAATTTCAAAAGATATAATTCTTGTGTACTCCTTCTGGCACTCAATCTCAAATAAATGTAAGAGTGTGCCATGTAGACAAAAGGCAATAAATAGGCAGAATTCATTTTTGTAGCTCTCTGAAAGTTGCGTGTAAGACCATGGAACTGGCCTTTATGGACTGAAGAGGTAATAAAACTTGAACGAAACTTCATAGAAGAAAACTGAACTATTCTCTTCCAACTTTTTCAAGCTCAAACAGAAATCAAACTGGTAGGGAGCAGATAGAAGAGTATTCCCCAGTGGAGGACATGAAAATGTTTCATTCTCTTTTGGTTGCTCTATGCCAAACTAGAATTTAGTAGGTATATTACTTGCTATTTGCCTTGGTATAATGATATCACAGGCAAAATAAAACCAACCAAACAAACAAACAAAAGAAAACAAAAAAAAAACCCAACAAAAAAACCCAGATAAAATATATTCTTCTCAAAAAATATATTCATTTTTATATATGTTAGATGGAAATGAAGTGCTTTTAAATCCCAGTGGGACTTAAAGGGTGACATCTCACAAAATTTCAGCTTATGTGTCTGAGAGGTTCTTCTGCTGTGTTTCATGGCCTGAGTGTCTTCTTCACAATAACCAGCTGCACTGTTTTAAGCTGAAGAGAATAGGTGACAAAGTTTCAGGAGGAAAAAAAGCCAATTAAGATTCAGATGAAATACAGAAAGAAAAAGGTCTAAAAGTACATCTTGAAAGATCAACACTCTTAGCCAAGCTAACTGTGTTTCCACTCTGTAAAGTGGTGTGGCAGTAAATATCTTCTTTTAGCTCCAAACCCATCATTATTCTGCCTTTTTTCTAGCTGCAAACCATCTGAATTATATCAAGGTGGATTTGCCAACTGCCACACAACTGGGAAAAATAAAAGTCCAAATGTTCTAATGCTTAGCATTTACTGTCATTCATGGTTTAGTCTTTGCTTGTTTTTAATTAAAAATTTTATTTAATTTATTTATTTGTTATATTGATAATGCAGTAATTCATTGTGGTATTTTCTGAAACACAGTACTATCCAAGAATAGTTAGCAATTGGTAGACATCAAAGGGTTCTGACCTTTTTAAATTTTTTTTCTCTGAGATTATCCATGTCAGAGTGTAGTTCCAAGTGCTCCGCTATCTTCAACTTTGCAAATATTTGTTTTTTATTACTATTGTGTGTGGCAAGAGAA
This sequence comes from Balearica regulorum gibbericeps, assembly GCF_011004875.1. Classification (NCBI taxonomy): domain Eukaryota; kingdom Metazoa; phylum Chordata; class Aves; order Gruiformes; family Gruidae; genus Balearica; species Balearica regulorum. The sequence continues at coordinate 21,189,662 of NC_046220.1, forward strand.
GGGAGGGGAAGGGAACCCAAACTCTAACAGAGACTTATTTGCATTAGGTTAAACATAATCAGAAATCAATTTAATTTGATGTAACAGAGGAGTGCACTAATATGCTCTTGCAAAAACCAGAATTAGTATTCAGCCAGACTCTTGCCTCAGCTAAATCCATATACATTTACAGTGTTCCATGCTTACATAATTTCATCCCTGTTGACTAAAGTAATGAATGTGTTGACAAATACACTAACAGATACACAGCTCTTCTTACATGAAATCTTTTCCTTCTGAAATGATACTTAGTTGGACGTGATCTTACTGTTCACTTTTTTGTTGTAAGAGCATGTGCCATGTGTCCAGTAATTTGATTTTTGCCTGTTTACATTTGAGCTGTGTGGTTCCATGTCTTAAGAGTAGTGTGAGTACCAACCATTGCCTTTAGTTTACCATGAAGTGGTGTGTGAATGGTTGTGTTGTATGTCATAGCTCTTATTAGCTCTACTGCCATTGCTAATGTTTTAATGTATGCATATATGTGCCTTGAGGGAGTAGTTTGTGTGTTTTACTAGCGTGATACACAAAAGCACTCCCTTCCTTTTGCCGCTATTATAAATTAATACATGCCATCAGGGGACCTCTTATGATGTAAAATTGTCATCTTGTGAACGGTATGGATGAGATCCCATGAAAGTGCAGCTGAGCAGCTACCCATCATATGAACAAAACAAAACTCTCTCCCTGCTAGCCCCTGGTGGCTCACATTAATTTGTTATGAATAATTCACATTCCTTCATCACAGTTATTATTCCTTCCCTCATCTTTTGTTTGCCAGTTTTGAGAGGCACACCCTCCACCGTGGCAGAGCGCGCTCAGACAAAACCTCGTCTTCCAGCCTCTGGTAGGGCTTGCTGGCACTGGGTGATGCCTGCATGTTCCTGCACCCGGGTGGGATGTCACACCTGCATAGGGAAGGACTCTGCTGGGTTCATAAACCTGCCCGTGTGCGACTTCTGAATTAGTGTTTTAATTGAGAAGCAAATGGGTTAATCAGGATCCAGCCTGATGAGAGCCTGTGTTGCAGAGTGGATCAGTTGCCTGGCAACAACACCTGCCAAAACGAGGAGGTTTTGTGCTTCTGCCGATGTGCGATGCAGGCTCTTATCTTGTGAGAGTTCGGGGAAGGGAGCTGCTCATTTGCTGAGCCTCTGGGTCTTTCTTCACCCAGCTGAAAGTACTGCAGGGCAAACATCAAAGGGTTTCCAAGTCTGACTCTGTAATTGTGAGGTTTCCAAAGTTCAGATGCTCATTTGAACTTTTTGAAGTGTCACTTTTGCCTTGTAACTTAAACAGCTCGTTCCCCACCCTCCCTCTGTTCTCCTGACCTGCATTCACATCCCTTCCTAAATCCAAACTACTTCCATTGCCTAATATTTTTTTTTTCTCAGCAGGTCTCCCCTTATCCAATTTCTTCAAAATAGCTGACCAAAGCCCCCTTGATTTTGATGACACTTGACCAGGAGTGATTTGGCTCTCTGTCAGTCAGTCTGTGTTGCTCTGCTGGTATCTCAGTTCAGGGTTAGCTTTACCTTATGCATCCCAGGATATATTACCATCCCAGAGAAACAGCAGAGCACAAAGTTGAGGACACCTGACTTAACACAGACTACCTGTTGGGTTTTGGGGTTTTTTTGAGAACTGAAAGGGAAAGTTTGCTGTGGTTGTTTTGGAAGCTTAGCTGTTTCTCCAAGGCATCGCAAATCTGTGGAGTTTTGGAAGTGTCAGAGCTCTAGCCTGAGTCAAGGCTGGCTCTGTTTGAACACTGATGGAAATCTCATTAAGAAATCAACAAAATTCTGTCTTGCTAGTTTGAGGCAACTTAAGAGTTGTATAAATATGATCTTTGGCATGTTAATAGCTTTTTCTCACAAATACAGTGTGTTGAGTATTTTATGTTGATGCAAGCTATGCACTTTGGTTAAAAAGCCCTTCCTATGGCATAATATGTTTGACAATTTGCTTAAAAAAATCATTGTTGTTTTGATCGTATTTCTGTGGTACTACCCACATGCTTTGCTATGCGAGCAAGATTTGCAAAACCTAAGCATTTATAAATGTATGCTTCTATGTGTATACTTCCAGAAATATTTTTTAAATCCCTCTCCTCTGACTTTTCCTTGCATTCTGTAGCTTTTACAGTTGTGTTAACAGTTTGTTCTCAATGGGAGTTTTCTAGCTAGACAGCACTTTTTTTTCTCCGTTTACTAAACAGAGAATGACAGGACACTGACATTTATATGCTCATCTCTTTATGTACAGTGTAGCACTATTGTATTGTGGCTTACTTATTTTTAACAGTAAAGCTACTGTGACACAGCGCTCTTCAGTAAGCCATATGGGAAGAACCTTTTTCTGGACAAGCGCAATGGACACATAAACAGGTGAGCCAAATGCCAGGGCTCGGATTTTGCAGGCATTGAAATAGCGTCTCATTTGTTGCATCTTAATGAAATACAATATACCATACCTGGTGGGAGAGTCAAATTGCGCTATTGTACCACATTTTGTTTCTAAGACCAGTGTAGGCTGTACTGTAATATCTTGCCTCTGATTCTGGTAATATTAGTCCCTCAAATCCATTCTCTACTTTGTTGCATCTTGAGGCAATTTGCTATAGTGCAATTAAAATGTCCTTTTGCATGGGAACTAAGACTTCTTTGACAAGCTCTGTGCCTGTCATCCTGAGACCATGTAACTAGTCTGGTTTTGATCTTTCAGGAAGACTGTGCTGAGACAGACAAGGCACTAGTCAGATTAGTTAATGTGATTTGTAAAAGGGAAAAACAGATTAGGATCAGGAACTCCATAAGGAAGGAGTTTATGGCAGAATATATCATAAGGTAGATCACACAAAGAAATAATTATGTCTCATTTTATTTGGAACAGAGCAATAGTAGAGGACAAAAAACATATCCCCTGCATAATGTTGAAAAGGCTGCCTTCCTTCTAAAGGAGAGCCTGCTCATCTTTTAAGTGATCAAGGCATGAGGGTTTATGTTCGCTGTCAGGCTAAAACTGTTACTTTGTATGAGAAAGGGTTTGAATGCAATTTTTTATTCGTTAATTAAATTGCTGAGGCAGCCAGTAAATGCACTTTAAAAATAGTACTACAGGATGTAGTGGGTTCCTAAGCAGACAATAAAGTGGAGGAAAGCTGAAGTTCATTCTTTGAATTTAATAGGCATCATCCTTATTACAGCATTATTTTCATACAATTGCTCACCAAACTGCTGATTACAAGTCTCTGTACTAGTTGACTTTAACTACTGTATGAGATCATAGAATCATAGAATCATAGAATGGTTTGGGTTGGAAGGGACTTCAAAGATCATCTAGCTCCAACCCCCCCCTGCCATGGGCAGGGACACCCTCCACTACACCATGTTGCCCAAAGCCCCATCCAACCTGGTCTTAAACACTTCCAGGGATGGGGCATCCACAACCTCTCTGGGCAACCTGTTCCAGTGCCTCACCACCCTCACAGGAAAGAATTTCTTCCTAACATCTAATCTAAATCTACCCCCCTTCAGCTTAAACCCATGACCCCTTGTCCTGTCACTACACTCCCTGATGAACAGTCCCTCACCATCTTTCCTGTAGGCCCCCTTCAGGTACCGGTAAGCTGCAATTAGATCTCCCTGGACCCTTCTTTTCTCCAGGCTGAACAACCCCAACTCTCTCAGCCTGGCCTCATAGGAGAGGTGCTCCAGCCCTCTGATCAGCTTTGTGGCCCTCCTCTGGACTCATTCCAACAGCTCCATGTCTCTCCTGTACTGGGGCCCCCAGAGCTGGACGCAGTACTCCAGGTGGGGTCTCACCAGAGCGGAGTAGAGGGGCAGGATCACCTCCCTCGACCTGCTGGTCACACTTCTTTTGATGCAGCCCATGACACGGTTGGCTTTCTGGGCTGCAAGAGCACACTGCCAGCTCATGTTGAGCTTCTCATCAATCAACACCCCCAAGTCCTTCTCCTCGGGGCTGCTCTCAATCCATTCCTTGCCCAGCCTGTAGTTATGCTTGGGATTGCGCCGACCCACATGCAGGACCTTGCACTTGGCCTTGTTGAACTTCATGAGGTTCACAAGGGCCCGCCTCTCAAGCCTGTCAAGGCCCCTCTGGATGGCATCCCTTCCCTCCAGCGTGTCGACCACACCACACAGCTTGGTGTCGTCGGCAAACTTGCTGAGGGTGCACTCGATTCCACTGTCCATGTCGCCGACAAAGATGTTGAACAATACTGGTCCCAGTACCGACCCCTGAGGAATGCCACTTATCACCGTTCTCCACTTGGACATTGAGCCATTGACCACAACTCTTTGAGTGCGACCATCCAGCCAATTCCTTATCCACCAAGAGGTCCATCCATCGAATCCATGTCTCTCCAATTTAGAGACAAGGATGTCATGCGGGACAGTGTCAAATGCCTTGCACAAGTCCAGTCAGATGATGTCAGTTGCCCTTACCTTGTCCACCAATGCTATTAACCCCATCATAGAAGGCCACCAAGTTTGTCAGGCACGATTTGCCCCTAGTGAAGCCGTCTTGGCTGTCACCAATCACCTCTTTATTTTTCCATGTGCCTGAGCATAGTCTCCAGGAGGGTCTGCTCCATGATCTTGCCAGGAACAGAGGTGAGACTGACCAGCCTGTAGTTCCCTGGGTCTTCCTTTTTTCCCTTCTTAAAAATGGGGGTTATGTTCCCCCTCTTCCAATCAGCGGGAACTTCGCTGCACTGCCAGGACTTCTCAAATAAGATGGTGAGTGGCCTGGCAACTTCATCCGCCACTTCCCTCAAGACCTGCAGGTGCATCTCACCAGGTTCCCATGGACTTGTGCACCTTCGGGTTCCTTAGATATTCTCGAACCTGATCTTCTCCTGCAGTGGGCGGTTCTGCATTCTCCCAGTCCCTGCCTTCTGTGACCTGGGCAGTGTGGCTCAAGCATTTGCCAGTGAAGAGTGAGGCAAAGAAGTCGTTGAATACCTCATTCTCCATATCCTGGGTAACCAGGTTGCCCGTTTCATTCTGGAGGGGACCCACATTTTCCCTCATCTTCCTTTTATCACCGAGGTACCTATAGAAGCTTTTCTTGTTGTCCTTGACTTCCCTGGCCAGACTAATTTCTATCAGGCCTTTGGCTTTCCTAACCTGATCCCTGGCTGCTCGGACAGTTTCTCTGTATTCTTCCCAGGCTACCTGCCCTTGCTTCCACCTTTTGTAGGCTTCCTTTTTTTTTGTTTGACTTTGCCCAGGAGCCCCTTGTTCATCCATGGGGGCCTCTTGGTGGTTTTGCTTGACTTCCTCTTTGTTGGGATGCATCGCTTCTGAGCTTGGAGGAGGTGACCTTTGAATATTAGCCAGCTGTCTTGGGCCCCTCTTCCTTCCAGGGCTTTGTCCCATCTCTCAAGCAGATCCCTGAAGAGGCCAAAGTCTGCTCTGCTGAAGTCCAGGGTAGTGAGTTTGCTGCGCGCCCTCCTTGCTGCCCTGAAGATCCTGAACTCCACCATTTTATGGTCCCTGCAGCCAAGGCTGCCCTTGAGCTTCACATCCCCTACCAGGCTCTCCTTGTTGGTGAGAACAAGGTCCAGCATGGCACCTCTCCTCATGGGCTCCTCTATCACTTGGAGGAGAAAGTTGTCATCAACACATTCCAGGAACTTCCTGGATTGCTTGTGCTCTGCTGTGTTGTCCCTCCAGCAGATGTTGGGATGGCTGAAGTCCCCCATAAGGACCAGGGCTTGTGAGCATGAGGCTGCTCCTATCTGCCTATAGAGGGCTTCATCTGCTGAGAGAATTCTCCATGGGACAAGGGGTTTGTTGAAGCAGTTGTACTCACGGAGTCAGAAATCTGGAGCAGTGGGACTCTAGTAGCTGCATGGGCAGCATAGTGATGGAAATACATCTTTCCTCTGCTGAGATGCTGGTCACCTTGCATATCAGCTTTCTATTAGAGCAGAAATCAGAAGAAATTGCATAACACACCTGATATTAAAAAGTCTCTTTATGACCTTGACAAGTCTCTGTGTGTGTAAGGGTGTAAAAATACAAATATGAAAGCATATATATCTATATGCATGTACAGATCTATATGCATACTTCCCCCCCCACTTAAACAACATAGTCTAACAGCATACCAGACAACCCCAACCCTCAGGTCCATGCTCAGGTCCTAGAAAATGATGCTGTTTGAAGAATGGATGAAAGCATAGCACAGGCAACACAGAATCACATAATGGTTTAGGTCGGAAGGGACCCCTGGAGGTCATCTAGTCCAAACCTGCAGCAGCTCAAGCAAGTCACCTAGAGCTGGTTTCCCAGGACCATGACCGGACAGCTTTTGAATATATCCAAAGATAGAGACTGCAGCATCTCTCTGGGCAACTTATGCCAGTGCTTGGTCACCCTTACAGTGAAAAAGCGTTTCTTGCTGTTCAGAGGGAAGGATCACCTCCCTTTACCTACTGGAAATATTTTGTGTAGTGCATCCCAGGATGCCATTTGCCTTTTTTGTGGCAAGGGCACATTGCTGACATATGCTGTCTCCACCAGAACCCTCAGGTCCTCCTCTGCAAAGCTGCTTTCCAACATGATTTCATGTAGAGACCTCTCATAGAACTGGCAGGGAATAGTATTTTGGCTAGGCTGGGGCACTGAACTTGCACCATAGTCAAACTTCTTATCTATTCACCTTCTGAACAGGTAGTAAGGAGTGGAATGGTTTTAGCTTGACTGCTATGGGCCCTATATTAGATGTCTTTTAATTAAATGTCTAATTAGATTGCTTAAACATAAAGATTCTGTGGGTGGTCATGTGAAAATAGACTCCTTTACACACTTTCATGCTTTTGGATTTTAAGAGGAAAGGGTCCAATTTACCTGCTGCTGTTCCATTGTTCAGTATGGATGATGAAGTAGTGAAAAAAAAGTTTCATGTATTCTTATGGTAGGAAATCTCTTCTCCTTCTCTCTGAACATGTAATAATGCACCATCTTATTGGACATAGTAAACTCACAGTAACTTAAACCCTAAATCTTTTTCATGAAGAAGTCCTAACAAAAAAATTAGCATTTGGTCCTCTAAACCATAGCATGTGTTCTTCCGTGAGGGTCACACCTGATGGCAACCACACTGCACTGACAGCTGCAGAATGTGTTTAATGATGGAGTCTGGTAAAGTTATTAGGGAATATGAAGCTTGGTTTTACCTACAACACTGTAGAACAGCTTATGCATGGAGTAAAACTGTGCTTCAGGGTAATAAAAGCGTGAGCATTGGTAATAGCTTGAGTACGTTGTTTGCAACATAATAGTTTTATGTCATTGTTAACTTAAAATGGCTTGGACCTGAATTCTTAGCACTCTTATTTAACTTTTATATAATGTATACTAATGCTCTCTAATTCTCTCCGTATAATCTGAGGTTGAGGAAACAAATTCCACGAGAGAACTAGAGGGTATTTAGCAGCCAGTCAGAAACCTGAGCTGAATATTATTTGCATTTAAATATCGTAAAGCATACAATTGGAACACAAGAGAATTCTTGAATCAGAGAATTTAAACTCTGTAGGCTTTTAGGCTCATTTCTGCTAAGCGTAAAATAGGGTGCCAGGAACCTTATCAATGGCCATAGCGGAGTGCCTCCATTTGTCTTCACTTTTAACACTTGGAAACACATGTTGGAACAATGTATTATTTAAAGCTGGGTGAAATACTCAGTCCTCTCTCTCCCTAGGGAGCCAGACATGGAAACAGAAACCTGCTTTGTGTCCAATTTTGGACAGGGATTTCAGCAGAGACCTCCCACTTTCAATGAACTGGGATGAACTCCCCAGCAGTCTCTGGGCTTGGCGAGGTGGGGCTCTTTCATTCCTTCCTTTGGGATCTGTCCCACTTTGCATAGAAAGTAAACAGTCATTAAACGACTCCCTAGGGCGTCTCTAAACTACTGACTAGGACACTCACCTCCAGCTGCTGGGGTAGTTCTTTATGCAAGGGGGAAAGTGTTGATTCATGCATCTTTCACCCAGCAGAGAATGGACAGGGACCTGGGGCTCCCATAGCCCGATTTGACACGCAGAGGTTTACAGAGGGAATTATGGAAAGAGATGTGTTTGCCCCACCCCAGGGGACATGTGTGCTTTGGTGCACTGTGCTGTAGCTGGAGGTAGCAGCATCCTCCGTCTTGTTGCTGGGACTGCAGTGCAGGGACCCTCCAGGACAGCAACTAGCACATCAGGTGGGAGGGGAAGGGTCCCTGTGCCACTGCCTCTTCCTCAGGTGACTCCAGCTTTTCCTCTCTGCTGCCCAGGGTGAAACGTTTCAGTCAGAGTCTAGCAGGACATTCCAGGCTGGATGAAATGCTTCCTGCCTCTGCTTTCTTTTATTAACACAAGAAAAAAGAGAAAATTTAAATTCAGCAATTCAGTGGATCGAACCTTTTTTTTTTTTTTTTTTTTCCTTCTTTCACTTCATCTGTTCAGCTGAGAAATCAATTATTTGCACAGCATCAGTATCAGGAGAGAGATCTTCTATTACCGTTTTCTGTCCTGAAGAGCTTATTATGACTACATAGGGGTTATTGTATTCAAAAGCAAAGGGATTACGAATATCTCAATGTCTTCTATAGCTGCTAGTAATTATTTTTGCTTCCAGCTATTTTACAACCATTAAAGTTCATGTTTAGGTTACAACATTCCTTGTGTGAATGTTTGCTTTTAATTAGTAGAAGGATGTGCTGGGCTTGTCCTTCCACAGTGTACTCCCTAACCATAGCAGAAAGAGCTTACGGTAATGGAAGAGCTCTGAAAAGCTCTTTCCTGTGAGAAATGTGGCCGGAATTCCTTGACTTCCATACTACTAGCCAAAGATACAAATGCTTGGGGGTTTTTGTCCTGTAGGCTGTATTAAGTAACTTTGTTTTACTCTGCATGAAATGCAGCCCCTGACTTTTGCCAGCTCTCTGTGTTTTTTCCAAGCCAGCAAAGAAATAGATGCTAACAAGAAAGCAGCAGCATAGTTAAAATTCAGCATAGATGATAGCTGGAAACATGCTGAGGGTAAAAGGGCTGCAGCGACTTCAGCTAGCTGTTCCATAACAAACTACAGAGCTTTTAACAGGACCAAATGTCCTGGCTTTCCTCCCCCACAGTGGAAGTGCTCTCTCCCTCTCTTCCTCCCTCTTTCTCCTCCCCTTCTGTAGGGATGAGAAAAACTCAGTGCAATCTAAACATTTGCTGATATCATCTGTCAGAAACAATCCCTAAAAAAATATTAAGGGAGAGGAGAGAACAGCAAACCTCAAAACAGTATTTGGGCCATAAAGGCCAAAGGCATTTGTGTTTGTTTCAAGATAGTTGAGACCAGAGTGGAGGTCTGGTATTTTGCTGGTGACCGCTGAAGAAGAGGGATTTGGCTGTTGGCAGAACATAAAGCAAAGCTGACAACAAAGCTTTCCTTTCATGCTATCCAAATGAACACATTTCTAATCTGAAATTCAAATACTTGACAACAGAGAGCCTGTGAGCTGGGCTTTGAACAGGAAATTGCTTCATGGTTTTAGCATAATGAATTAGGCAGTTAGAGTAAATCCATTTAGAAGGCATAGAATGCTTTCACATGCCTTGTAAAAGCTAAAAACCCCTACTAATTTCCTAAATTTCTCATGACTTGCAAAAATGTCTAGATGTTCTGTGCAAATGTGGCTGTGCATGTTATGTTTGGCTATTGCAGCTATGTAGTTTGACTCTTCTAGTTTACAGCACACAGATTATTTAGATAAGATTATAGCTTAATTAAATGCCATAAATAACAGCTAGGATATTCTTTGAAAACCAGCACTCTCATCAATAACAAGAGTACATTAATTAGTCCTGACACTCTGTTCTGGTCAATTATTATTACACATTCTGGAGATGCAGCATTAGGCTGAGAAAACAGCTGGGGTGGAGTCATACCAAGAAAATCAATAGAGGGATTCTCTGAACTGTTAGCTGTGTACTGGCAAGCGGCAGCATCAGTCTCAGGTTTTGGACAACACTGGGGGCCATTCTACATGGCAGGCTTCATAACCCTTGAAGGGGACCAAACAGAGCCAGTGTCACAGGTAGCATAAGGAGAGATGCTGTAACAGGACACAGAGTGAGGAGCTGTTGTTTCTTTTGTGCATATCCATGACCTTGGAAATCATTTGTCAGGCTTCCTGGGATTGTGATGTTCTTTTCTTCTGTGCTTTCCTTAAGCAAAAAAATGCGAATAGTACGGCTTGGAAAGCCAAGGTTAAATGCATTCCAGTCATGTTTCCAAAAAGGAGCTGTTTTGTTTGTTTGTTTGTTTTGGTGGTGGTGGTATTTTTTGGGGGGGAGGGTTGGTGTGTGTGTGGGTTTGTTTGTTTGTTTGGGGTTTTTTGTGAAAACTCTCAGCATTTTATTAATATTTAGGATTGTGGTGGGTTGACCCTGGCTGAGGGCCAGGTGCCCACCAGAACCACTCTATCACTGCCCTCATTCACCAGACAGGGGAGAAAAGGTACAATGAAAAGCTTATGGGTCGAGATAAGGACAGGGAGAGATCACTCACTAATTATCGTCATGAGCAAAACAGACTGAACTGAGAGAGGGAATTCATCTAATTTATTACTAAGCAAAACAGAGTAGAGGAATGAGAAATAAAACCAAATCTTAAAACACCTCCCCCCCACCCCTCCCATCTTCCTGGGCTCAACTTCACTCCTGGCTTCAACCTCCGCCCCCCTCAGCGGCACAGGGGGACGGGGAATGGGGGGTTATGGTCAGTTCATCACACGGTGTTTCTGCTGCTTCTTCATCCTCAGGGGGAGGACTCCTCTCATCGTTCCCCTGCTCCAGCATGGGGTCCCTCTCATGGGAAACAGTCCTTCATGAACTTCTCCAAAGTGAATCTCTCCCATGGGCTACAGTCCTTCACAAACTGCTCCAGCGTGGGTCTCTTCCACAAGGTGCAGACCTTCAGGAGCAAACTGCTCCAGCGTGGGTCCCCCACGGGGTCACAAGTCCTGCCAGCAAACCTGCTCTGGCCTGGGCTCCTCTCTCCACAGATCCACAGGTCCTGCCAGGAGCTTGCTCCAGCGTGGGCTTCCCACAGGGTCACAGCCTCCTTCAGGTGTCTCCACCTGCTCCGGCGTGGGGTCCTCCACAGACTGCAGGTGGAATCTCTACACCCCGTCATCCTCCCTCCATGGGCTGCAGGGGGACAGCCTGCCTCACCATGGTCTTCACCACGGGCTGCAGGGGAATCTCTGCTCTGGCACCTGGAGCACCTCCTGCCCCTCCTTCTGCACTGACCTTGGTGTCTGCAGAGTTTCTTACATCTTCTCACTCCTCTCTCTGGCTGCAAAAGCTCTCCCTAACTGTTTTTTTTCCCCTTCTTAAATATGTTATCACAGAGGCACTGATGGGCTTGGCCTTGGCCAGCAGTGGGTCCATCTTGGATCTGACTGGCATTGGCTCTGTCAGACACAGGGGAAGCTTCTAGCAGCTTCTCACAGAAGCCACCCCTGTAGACCCCCCCCCCCCCCGCTATCAAAACCTTCCCACAAAAACCTAACACAAGGATAAAAGGCTGAAGTTCTTGTTTTTGAGATTCTGCTCTTCTGCGATGGCTAAGCCTGAGAATACACACTGAGTGTATAGGCAACTGTGTGATGACTTTTCAACAAATGCATACGAACAGATAATAGGGCATGACATTCTTGTATTCAGAAACTTACTAGGTATCACAGCAAAACTGGTTTTTTCCCATGGAAACAAACGGAATAAATAAATGGATTTTAACACATCGTTTTTAACTTTCCCATCAGAGATATCACAGTACAATGAAATAGTTCTTTGGGTGGGCATAGTGATAAAAGAATTATGATGGATTATTTTACAAAGAGTTTTTTAATCATTAATGAGTGTCAAGCACCTAATTAATGTTTACAGTTAGGAATGTAAAGGAAATCTGTCCTCACTTTCTCACAGCTGCTAAAATATGAATAGGTCTTTTTAGGTCCTTGGAGATGCATACTGAATACATGTATACAAGCATCTGAACGTATGCATGATGAATTAAACTGCGAAACACTGACATTTAAATGCATTAAAACTATACTGAGTTGGAATAATAATTACCACCAGCAGCACAATATAAATATTTAAAGCTACTGCACCTATGCAGTAGTCACAGAGGCACCAGGCTGAATTTATCAAAAATCAATTCTGAATGGCACCTCTAGCAAAATAATGGAATATGGAAAGAGGCATCTTCAAATCATTAATATGGAGGAAAATTTAAGCCTGCATTACAGGCTTATTCCTAGGTGCCAACACAAACAATAGGTTTTCATATCAAGCCTTTCCGTATAAAAGGATGGCATAAATATCAAGCAATGCAGCTAAGATCTCCCCCACTGCAAGGTATTCTACTGCTTGAATTATTCCACTATATTAGAGAGAGATATTCAGATTTTTCCTTTTAAGAATTAGCTGAGAAGAAACAAGATTTTTTTTTTTATTTCTAACTTGTCCAAGAGCATGTTTTTTCACACAGTATTATATATTTTGTGGGAAACAAAAGCAATATTTTGTGAAAGAATTAAAGACAGATTTATTTACTTATTTATTTATTCATTTATTTACTCTTAAATTAGAGCAAGATGTACAAACTAGTTATTGGTGAACTATAAAGATATTTATGTTGTGCCAGATCAAAAAATTTTCTGATTGATTTTCGCCAAGTCCCATTCTTTGTGATTGTATGCTCATGCAAAAATCTCACTGAAATATATGAAATTATTTGACGGGCAAGGAGAATTTTGCTTTCACATGGACTTTGGGATTGAGTTGAGACTCTTATGCCCTGATAAAATATAAAGTTCCCTTAGGAGTGAGGGAGTTGTTTAAAGGCAAGGTAAAAGGTGATAGAAAACTAAAAGCTTAGGTTGAAAGAAGGGCATCATGCTATTGGATGAGATAAATGTACTCTGCTTAGAAATAACTCTTTGAATAAGAACTGATGGCTAAGTCCTATTTCAGTGAGAAATAACAAGATGAACCCGCCACACTTACTGATTGCTATTAAAAAACCCAACAAATTCCTGACATCTTAACTCTAGATTCTTGGTCAGCTTTTAATTAGCTTACTATATCAAAACACTGTTTATTTTCCTTTGTTTCTTGCTTGCACAGTGTAAAAAAACAAAGAAGGGAAACAGATTAGAGTCTTTCTCTTCCATCTCAGAGAACTAATTCTCTCTTCTGCTCTAGTTTATAAGTTATTTCTAGTAAAATTGCTGTATAAAACTCTGCCAACACCTTCTAAAGTGCATGACTACTCTTACACTGCCTAAATCATGGTATCTCATTTTGGAAATACCTAAGAAGCACAAGGTATGTACTTGTATAATGCTGTAGTTCTGCATGGTATAATCCTGTAGTTCTGCATGGCATAACCCTGTAGCTCTTATTTGAACATCTGGGTTGCCCTGCCTAGAGGTACAGTGTAAAATTTGAAGTCCAGTGAAAGATTTGAACCAAATTTCTGTCATCTTGATCCTGTCCCTCTCTGAAATACAAGTTACACCCCTTCTTTCTTTGTAATGTCATTGGATAATGGTGGGAAGGGGATAAGCTATTTAAATTACGACAGATGTCCATGTTAATTGAAGGTTATCAGTGATGACCAGGAACTCACAGGGTTTGTACTGTAGTCTAGAGCAGAACGTGGCTCCTGCCTCCAGTATGTTTTGCTTCTTGCATTAAAGCTTATGAGGGACTATGATGATACAGCTCTTTCACACAGCACCTGCACTGGGAGAAACTTCTCTCAGCTGAATGTTGTGCCTTAGCCCTCTTTCACAATGATATGGTTCATTTATGCAGGAAAAGATAAGATGCTACCTTTCACAAATATGAGCCTCAAGATCTCAGGTCACTCATTTCACAGGTAAGGTTTCACCTTATTCTTTCATAAGCATGAAACATGAAAAAAATTTCATTACTAAATTTTCACTGCTAAATTTTCTCCCTGAAGAAATGTCTCCACACCAGAGAAACAGACATGTTTTCCATAAGTTGACTACAGTGACTTTCAATGTTGCAATGTGAAGACTTTTGCCAGAAATATGTGCAAGAATAAGTCTTGGATAAGTTTAAAAATATCATAAAGTGATGTAACACACACAACATATTAAAAACAAATCCTCAGAAACTGTGTCTTAAAAAGGAAATTAAAATATTATCTGTCTTATCAAAGATTCAAAATAGAAGGTGAATTTATATTGCAGTGACCAGCTTGCTTCTTTTCCTTGACCCTGTATTAGAAAATATTTGATCTCCTTTCTTCTGCTGATCCCCATCAATGCAGCCAGCTGTTAACCTTAAGTTCAAATTCTCTTATGCTGCATTTAGGTTTCAGAATTATTATACGGGAAAGGAAGCTGCTTAAAGGCAATCTATCCTGTGAGTGAAATATGGGCAGAGATGAAATGCACCTTGATTACACTAAGGTATTGAAGCAGGTTGAAATGAGATTCAGTAAAACAACTTTTTCAGCAAATTCAGTGCAGTGATGAAACAGTGCTTTCTCAACCTGATTAATTTGTTGAAGGGAACACTCTTACTGTCTGCTAATTGCCAGATATGTCTAATTGCTTGGAAATCAAACACTTTCTGTAGCAGAGAAAGATTCAAGAAATGCTATTAGATAATTAAGCATAAAGGTTATGCGCAAATGTCAAATCAATAAGGACAGTAAACATGGTTTATCAACCATGCCAAGTACATTTTTTTCAATTGCAAAATGTAAATAGGTTTAGAATAGAGCGGTCTGGTGGGATGATGGATAGGATACCCATAACAGTTTAATTAACTCCAGTTTCCTACATGTTAAAGGTTTCTTCAGTCCACTGGCTTATGTAACAAACCCTCTTAGGATTTCATTAGCTGTTACTCAATATGAAGCGCAGGTTACTGTCTTAAGGGGTTATATTTTACCCTGCCTTTCCGCTCAGCCAAAAGTCTTATCAAAACACTATCTCTGTTTTCTCTGCAAATATCCAAGTATTTTAAAGTATCAGCTGTAGATGTTGATTTGGTATTTTACTTTTTATTATCAAGAAGTAAATGGCAACAACCTCTAACAATGAAAAATAAATGCTTCTTTAATGGCACATAATTGATTTTATACTAAGAGACTACTGTGTTGGTGCAATGATGTTGTTTGATGTAAATTTTCTCCCTAAAATATGGGCTTAAATTTAACTCTGTTTTTCCAATTATTTCCTTTGTTTTTTTCAGGGATTGTGATACTTTATGGTTGATAACAGGAAGAAAAAAAAGCTTTATTTATTTATTTTTTTTTTTTTTTTTTTTTTTTTTAAACTTAGAAGATGTGATTAGAAAAGAATCCACACTTGGAGTTGCAATAAAAACTTCTTCTTTTTTTTTTCCCCATAGCACATAGGGTATTTTTCCTTACACTTTTTAGTCTGATAAAAGATATTCATATGTTCTATTTTAAATGAATAAATTCTTCCATTCTGAAAGCAAGGATTCTGAAGCTGGGGCAGTCTTTTCTAGTTGTCTGCTAAGGATCCTTTTTTTTCCCTATAGAAAGAAAAACATAAATCAGCTTGTATTCAATTTGGCTTCAGGCAATTAAATTTATCATTAGCAAATAAAAGGGTTATTTAACCTTTAACCCTAATAGAATAGCTTTATTTTAAGTTTAGAACAGAGAAAACTTTTTTATTTAAAACAAAATACTATTTAGTTTTTCATGCTGCCCCTTTAGAGCTGTAACACAAGAAAACATCACCGACAACCTCAGTTAATAAAGATCTATTTGCTTACAGAAGCAGTCTTTAATAATGCTCATTAACACCATTTTCTAATGTTGCTATGGGAAATGTTATCAAGTTCTTTGTTAAGGACTTATTTCATTTAAATTAGCAACTGCTGACCTACCTTGTACATAGGAGACTATGAGCAAGTGTATTTTGATTCTGTAACGACATTTTGGTTTAAGATGAATATATGACAACTATATTTCTTATGCCTTGGAAATTTTAAAAACATCCACTGTCAGTTCATTTTGAAACTACTTTTTTAAGATGCTTCCTAGTGTCTCCAGACTGAGTCAGACATGCATGACTATCCTTATAAACAATGATTTAGAGGAAGAAATTCAACACTTGAGATTTGCTACTTCCATTTCTCAATAATTTTGTGCTTTCCTTGCCCTCTGCTGTGTTATCAGTCATCCATGTCCCAGGGGAAATACTACAGGCTTGAGGTTAAATTAAGGTTCTATCTCCAGTGATTGTCTTCAGCAAACCCTGTACGTTCCCAAACAAACCTTATCTGCATTGAACGCAGCCTGAAATGCCAAGGGACAACAGGGACAGCTTTCTTCCTTGTTGACAGGAGTGCTAAGATTAATATAGGATAGTGTTTGAAAGGGAGAAAAAGTAACCAAGCTTAAAAATAAATTGTACATATATTAACCTATTAATCAGAACTGAGCTCTGAGGTAGAGATTAGTTCGGGAAAAACATTACCAGCCCTCATCTGTTACCCGAGAGAAAAATAATGATGGACTCAGAAAGAAGTGTTGTTACTACCTCTCTTTTATTTAGTTTTGCTAACTAAAAAATCAAGCCTCTGTGTGTGCTACATGTGGGGCACTGTGACACTTATTTCTGGATATAACTTAAGGAGGTCCCTGGCTCAAAAGGTGGCATTGTGTGAGCTTATCAAATAAAAGCAGCACAAAATAACAAACTAATTCAATAGAAGGCTTTTCCCAGCTGCTCTGAGGTAAGGTGATGGAAAATTAGGCTCTTAGCAATTGTATAGTTACATAGGTGCTAAATGGCACAGACTAAGTGTCAGGTCATTACTGGGATGAAGAACCTTGCAAGGAATGGATTTGCATCATATTTTAATGGGAAAAAATTTTTAAAGAGCTGTGGGTAAGTGGTTAAGCGTAGGCTAATAAGAGTGCCCTTCAGAGCTGCTGCTCCACACACCCATAAGGATGGGTTTATGATGGGGGACGGAGCTTTCTGGAGAGCAGGAGTCCTCCCAGGAACAAGCTGCAGCAACAGCATCAGCCTGACTTGCTCCTCTGGCTCCACAGTGCCAGAGCTGCCACATTTGTTTCTGCTGGCTGGAAAATCGGAGTGGGGTGGCTCCTTCCCAGCCATTACTCTAGGTTAATGGTGAATGTCAGGGGTAGACCCTGAGGAATAAGTAAAGTATATTTTAGTAAAGAATTTAGTGGTTTAGCTAAATGTCAGAACAGAATCATAAGGTTTCAGGTGCAAGAAACAAATCCAAAATCTATTGCTGCTGACCTACAAGATGAATTTGAAACTGGGCTTGATACAGTGCCACATTTTGACTCAGTGTAAATTCTGTTTAATTTTAAAATAAAAATTTACCTCCTTCACAAGCTAAAAGATATCACAGAACGATTGAGGTTGAAAGGGACCTGTGGAGGTCATCTAGTCCAACCCTCAAGCTCAAGTGGATCCATCAAAACCTGTTTCCCAGGACCATGTTCAGACGGCTTCTGAATATCTTTAAGAATGGAGACTTCACCACTTCTCTGAGCAACTGGTGCCAGTGGTCGGTCACCTTCACAGTGAAAAAGTGTTTTCTGATGTTCAGAGGAAGCCTTCTGTGTTTCAGTTTGTGCCCGTTGCCTCTAGTCCTGACACTGGGCACCACTGGAAAGTCTGGCTCCATCGTCCTTGCACCTTCCCTGCAGGTACTTGTATACATTAATGAGATCCCCCTGAGCCTTCTCTTCTCCAGGCTGAACAGTCCCATCTGTCTCAGCCTTTCATCATACGTGAGAGATGCTCCAGTCCATCATCTTCATGTGCCTTTGCTGGACTCTTTCCAGTATGTCCATGGATCTCTTGTAGTGGGGAGCCCAGCACTGGACACAGCACTCCAGTTATGGCCCCATCAGTGCTGAGTAGAAGGGAAGGATCACGTCCCTTGACCTGCTGGCAACACTCCTTGTAATGCACCCCAGGATGCCAGTTGCCTTCTTTGGAGCAAGGGCACATTGCTGGCTCATGTTCTGATATCCACCAGAACCCCTGCATCCTTTTCTGCTGAGCTACTGTCCAGCTGGGTGGCCCCCAACATACACTGGTGTATTGGCTTATTCCTCCTCAGGTGCAGGACTTTGCACTTCTTCTTGAACTCATGAGCCCACTTCTCCAGCCTGTTGCGGTTCCTCTGGTTGGCAGCATGGCCATCTGGCGTATCAAGCACTCCACCTAGTTTTGTGTCATCAGGAAACTTCTCGAGTGTGCACTCTGCCCCATCATCCAGATCATTAATGACAATGGTAAACAGGATCAGACACAGATTTGACACCTCGGGTATACTCTGAATTACTGGCCTCCAGCTAGACTTCATGCCATTGATCACCACCCTCTAGTCCAAGCTGTTCAGCCAGTTTTCCAACTACCTCACTGTTCATCCAGACCATACCTCATCAGCTTCTCTATGAGGATCTTATGGGAGGCAAAGACCTCACTGAAGTCTGGGTAGACAACATCCACTGCTCTACCTTCATTTATCAGGCTAGTCATTTCTACTGTAGAAGTTTATCAAATTGGTTAAGCGTGACTTTCCATTGGTGAAGCCATGCTGACTACCGATGATTTTCTTGTCCTTCATGTGCCTGGAAATGCTTTCCAGGATTAGCTGCTCCACCAGTTTCCCAGGGATCAAGGTGAAGCTGACCATCCTGTAGTTCCCTGATCTTCCTTCTTGCCCTCCTTGAAGATGTGAATGACATTTGCTTTCCTCCAGTCTTCTGATACTTCTCCGAATTGCTGTCATTGATCAAACATTACTGAGAGTGGTCTCACAATGACATCTGCCACCTCCTTCAAGGCTCGTGGACTTACATATCCCAGTTCGCTGAAGTATTCTCTGACCTGATCCTCTTCCACCAAGGGTACAACTTCTTTACTTTGTAAATGGTAAATTTTAAAAATTTGCAATAAACAACTGTTGGGTTTTTTTTTAAAACAAGAAGGAACTGTTATTCCTCCCAATGTATTCTTACTGGAATGTTGCTGCATTATGGCATTTAAATTTTAAATGTTTGACTCTTTAAAAAATGGTAATAATTATGTCTTTTTGTCCAGCTGAAAGCTCACCTTGAGAGCAAATTTTTATAACAGAAATTATGAATATTTTTGACAAATGGCTTGGGTTTCTTTCACTCATCTTAAAGATGAGGGTTTTAGGGGTGGGAGAAAAGGTGTGTGAGTGTAGGAATCTGAAAAAGAAGCTTCCAAAGAGTTACAGTATTTATATTTGCTACTTTACATCCTCATCTATCCTGTCTTTGTGTATATTATAGCTGTCTTTTTAGTGCTACTTTATCAGTGCAAATGATATTACTTTCCCACTTACCACCTTCTTCTCACTCTTTAATGTTGGACATGTAACTCATACTAGCAATCTTGTCACTAAAGAATTTAGTGTGGAGATAAGTGTGGGAGCTACATTCACACTAGATCCGATTTATTTGAGGCTTTTTTTTTTTTTTTTTTTTTTTTTTTTTTTTTTCCTGTGGGTGGGAAGAAATAGCTATTTTTTCTCCCAGCAAAATAATCAAAATGATCTGTGCTGGTCTATTTGGTTAGAGTCTCGGACCAATGCCCATGTTTAACAGGGGAAAAAAAAAAAAAAAAAAGCATATTTGAATAGAAATTGCATATGAATACTTTAACATATGTTATACACATTTTCCTTTTTATGATCATACTGTCACCCTCCAGTAAATGATAGCAGAAGCTGGGGCATGGCAAGCTATGCTGTTGCTGGAGAAATTAGTGCTGCTGAGACAGGATGCTATCTTAGTGGAATTAGCCTGTGTAGCGTGTGTGCTTGTCCTTTAGCAGAGGTGATCACAAACCTGACTATCCAGTTCCAACAGAGCATTTGTGTTGGAGGAATAGACTCAGCCAGGAAAATGCACAGAAAACTACCATGCTCTTCCCAAGAAATGCAAATTTAAAAAATAACAATGGCTTGATATTTCTGTGAAAACCAAAGACTGCTTACTTGTCTAGTAAAAGTACATGTATCACAAAGTGTGTCAGTGCCACCAGGTGCCCCCTGCAATAGCAATGTATTCAGACAGATGTATCTTAATTGAAGTAATCCATCTCAATCGACTGAGCTGAACAACTCAAGGATGTGTCATGAAACAATGTGGTGAAAATTCCTCAGCCTTTTCCCCCTGTATGCTTGCATTTTTTCACTGCTATGCAAACTAGAGTGTACTTTTTATTCTATCATTAAATAATTTATCCATTTCTGGGACCAAAACAGAGAAGTTCCTGTCAATGTAATGGGTATTGTTAGAATAATTAGCAAAATTTTCTCGTGATAAATTTGTTCTGATGTATGGAACTACATAAACACATTAAATTACATTAAATAAGTTCCTATGAGATCTTGCTCTCATAGTATCATCTTCTCTGTCATGTTTTAGATTGCCATCTGTATTATAACAATAGCTGTAAAGAGTGATAAAATACATTTCATCCTCAATAACAATGAAAATAACAATTTTCTCATTCCTTGACTTTTGCTAAAAGATCCATGTGCAGCCACCTAGCTCTTTACAATCTTTCTGAGGTTCTCACAGGTTTTCTGGCTAGTTGAATTTTGCTGTAAGAAAGATGTTCTTTGTGTGGTTTTCAGTTCTGTTACTCTCCATGAAGAGAAGAACCTTCACCATCTCTCTGTCCAACCCTTCCATTTAAAACACTTGCTGCTTTTGCAGCTGCAAATGTTATTGACTTGCTTACAACAGCAAAACAAACTGCAATGCGATCATTCGAGCCATGCTTTTTGTGAAACTGGACGTGCCAGACAGTGAATGGATCTACCCAATTCCCTCACAGTCTGTGCATCATATTTCTTTACTTCCACTTGTTACCAAAACTTTTATGCCAGTAGTTCTGATTTGAAGAAAACAAAAGGTTTATCTTAATAAGAATGTTGTTGTCAGTAGCCTCAGTGTATGTCAGTGCATCATTCAAAAGAAGATGATAATCAGATTTTGGCTAGGAATAATTGTTAATGGACCTAGGTGCATCCTGTCCCGTGCCTGCCTGTGGGGTTTGTTAACAGAGACAAAGGCAGTGTGTAACATTGTTTTTCCTCCATCATCTCAGTGCGTTTTAAAATGAAGTCATCCAACTACCAGTTTTGAGATTTTTGGGGGGACTGGGAACATGTTTTGTGGTCCTGCTGCAGAACTGAATATCTCAAGTAATTACTGGCTTTGGGTGGCAGAACTGCTCTGAGATCTGACCTGAGATTTTTCATGAAGGAATGATGTCTTTGATTCGCTCAAGTTAAAGAAGCATATGGAACAGCAACAGGCCTCCATTGCCAATTAAATTCTCATGAATGGGTTTTTTTTTATTTTTCTTTCAATCTACTAAGGAAATTAGTTTTGAAAAAACACAAAATATTTTGTATAAGGTCTTCTGTGCTTAGCATTTGATGTGATTTTTTTTTCTGTTACTTGTTTTTACTGCTGTATACACTAAATGAATATTTTCAACACCAGACTCATGTGACTTGTCTCACCTTGCAAATATTTGAAAAATCAATGCTAATTGAAGAAAGTAATTCTGGGGTTTTTGGTCATTTTAGATTGGTTTTTTTGTAAAACTGTCATAAAAATGTTGCATCCAAGACAGCTAGTGTATCCATTTTGCCTTAATCATTATGACTGATACTGAACAAATGAATATTCTATTCCTGGAGCCAGAAAATAATTCCTTTCAAATAATAATTTTTGGCAATTAGTGACCTAGTGAAGTTTCTTTGTCATTACCTTCTGACCCTAAAATTTACCCTGATAAGTAGAAATCTGGCTGTTTTTTAGAAATGTAGGAGACCAGCATTGACCCACCAACTAGCCATGATGTTTGGCATAATTGTGGTAATGTGCAAAAATATTAACTGTCAAACTTGAACAATGCTGGGATTGTGAAGTAATGTACAAAGACACAGGGTTATTTCCAAGTCACCTCACACATTTGGAAAAGGAAAGGTTAACAAATCATTATAATTAGTACCTTCTTTCTATCATATTTGCATTTTTCAGCTATGAATAGTTTGCTAATTCCACATAAGTTATAACTTCAAAGCAATTGCTCCATGAGTAATTTCTGTCCCTGAAGAAATTGAAACTAGGCTCTCTCTCAGGAATTTTAGTGACGTGAAATCACTTCCATATTATGTCAGGGCTACTACAACTGACTATTTCAATCTAAAGGTCACTAGTTTAAGAATAATTTTAACAGACACATTCTAGCAAATGGTATTAGCAAGTGCTATGCACACTGATTTTTAAGCCGTGGCTGCCAAATATTAAGTTAGAAACATATCCAAGAAGATAGTGTTTGACTCATGCAGAAGGTGAAGATGTTCCAAATATGTATTCTGCAAATAGATTACGCAGCTCTGTCAATGAAGCCAGTTTGAATTAGATCAGTTTGATTATTGTATGGTCTTAAGATAGAAAGGTAGAAGTATACCTGCGTTTCTCTAGAGGCTTTTGCTTTTTTCTGTTGAAGCTTTGTATGCAACCAATGGGTTAACTTTTACAGTGATTGCACAAAACACAGTGTGTATGAATGGCATGTCCACTTTTACACATTCAGTTCATAAAGACTATGACTCTGTGGTTCTTTCTAAGGTAGTGACCACTAACTGATGGTTCTTCTGTGTTTTGGAAGAAGCGATCGTTGTGTTTGCACTATTTGATTGGGGCTATTTGTACTCTTTTATTGATTAATATGAAAACCCACTTTTCTTTTCCCTTCCAGCTTCCTGATTTCACAAGTATTTTTGCCATAGCTAAATTAAAATTTAAGCAACTCCTACTTCTCTTGGTTTTGTGTCTGTGTGAAAGGGAAAGTGATGTAAGCTAGTGGTACAGACCCATGTGAAGATGTAGTGCATCCAAGTCTTTTGAAGATGTTAGTGGAGAATTATTACTACTTTACTCTCAGACAGGTTTCCATGCTTTCTAGTGTCTATGTGTATTACATAATAACACTTAATATTCTGTTAACCAGAAAATTTTGTTCCCTGTGTAGAGGCGGTAATAGTGTTATAATATTTATCTGCAATGAAGATTACCTAGGGAGCTCTGAATAGGACTGGAAAATGTTCTATGTAGGTTCTCCATACGTTGTCAAGGACTGTGAAGAGTAAATCACTAAGCGATATTGAGATTCTTTCCTCCACATAGCAAAGCCCACTGCAGCTCTTCAAAAATCTGCTTCTTTCTGCCTGTTCTCTTTCTTATCCTCCTCATTTTCCACAACGTCACTTTTAACTAGTGAAGTCTTCCATGTAAGCTCTTTATGTGTCTGATTAGGTTATGTCCAAGGATATAATACAGGTTAACCCAATCAAATGTTTGAGAAAACTCTGATTTTTGTAGTTTTACTCATGCAGTTCTCATATGCCTGTTGCTACTCACATGACATCTTTAGTTTTTGATGTGTTCTGTAAATACTGCACATACAATTGATCTAATTATGTTCCAACTTGTAGGAGAGGAGAAGTAAGTTCGAGTGACTCCTGGCATGCAGGTTTTAAAAATAAAAAACACTAGTTTTGTCTGTTTATTTTCTTACTAATTGGCTTGCATATCTTGTTAAGGGTTGAAGAGGAAATTTCATTTGGAACCAATAATGACAACATGTAGGTATTAAAGCAGGACAAAGATCTACATCAAGAATATAGTTGATATCATTAAGTTGTTAGGGCATTTTTTTTGTTGTGAAAACGTACCTCTCTGGTAATGTTTCACTTAATTCTAAATTTAAAAGAGCTTTAAAACATATTAAATATGACAACAGAGAGAATAGGCAGTTTTAATTTAATATGGTTTTTGCAGCTTTTTGGTCTCAAGTTGTTTTCTTTGTTTTTCATCAAAAATACAATATACAAATGTTTCCTCTAACCACTTAATTTGTCTCTTTGAAAATATCACTGATAAATTTTATGATACATTGTGGAAACATATGTATATTTAGGTTTGTAATGACTTTTGCTAAAATATGCACTTTGGGAGACTTGGTGTCTCAAGTAATTGCAAGTAACCAACAAACATATTTCCATTACTGAATGTCTGGAAATAATTTTGTACCAATCCAGCTCCAAATCAACCATTGTTCACATTCTCAGAACTGTGGACAGATGTAGGATGCAGGTTGACATTGGAGACACAAGCAACTGTAATAGTTGTGCCATTTAATGTCACTCCTTGTCCGTGGAGAACAGGGTTGAAGTTATTAAGTAGGAAATGGAAAACGAATCTGTGCTAATCAGTGACTTGAATTTAATAGCTGCTGTCTTTGGGGTTATATCATGCATCATGTACAAATATTGCTGGCCCTGTGAACAGCTATGGATTCCCAAATGCCACCATGAAGTTTCAGAGACTGTTTTTCATGAGAATGTGTATTTTCAGCCACAAATATCAGAAACTTGTTGCTCTCCTTGTCAGTCAGGATGAGTTCTTTTTGTTCAAACATTTTGTATGCATTTAGTAGCTGAGATGATGCATTTTCAAAGCCTGTAGGAAAATTCATAATTTGAAGAAATATATTGATCTTATTAAAACCCCTTACAGCTCTTCATTTGGATCAGTTCATTAGCAGAGATGAAAAATTCACTTTACCTTAAACTCATAATTTAAGTTTCTCCTAGAGCTTTCTTTTAATGACAGTTCACTATGCTGTCCTTAAAATACTTAATTTTCAGAGTCAGATTTGAATTGTACTGGATATGATTAGAACTCTTCTCATAAAACTACCTTCCCTTGGAGATTTGCATATGCTAAAATAAAAATATTTTGTAGCAACATCCACTCTGGAACAGCAGGAGAAACTACTTCATCTGAGTTGCCAACTGTTTTGGGAGTTTATGTTCCCATGTTCAAGCAGAGTTCAGTGTCTATATCTTTTAGATTCAGGTACCTCTCTGAAACACCTGTTTCTGCCATTTGACTCCTCCCTTGTGGTCTCTCAGGCCTCGAAGGATCAGGATTGAAGTCTTGCTGCTGACGGGATGATGCAGTAGTACCAGGCAGGACAAGACTCTCCAGGTGACCTAGCAAAGCTCCAGAACAGGACTCCTGACAGCTGATCTACTAAGGTCGAATGAATTAGCTCATGCCCAATGATGGCTGCGGGTGCTGAACTTCCAGCCCCTGAGAGCACAGTGCTCCTGTGACCCGAGGAAAAGCTTCACAGTAGTGTTTGTCTACTGCAGCTCCTTGTGAGCTCTGCCCAGATGGTGCTCATTTTTTTCCCATGAGGAAAGTGGGTCTTTCTGTACTGAAACTGCTGCCAATCATCTTGCTTCTGCAAAAAGGGAAAATCTGCCCAGTGGTGGTATGGCAAATATGTGTGTTGTTCAGTTCATATTACAATAATTACAGTGTCAAGTAATGGGTCATTGATGTTGCATGACAGCAGATGAGTAATGCTTTTGATTATATTAATGGATACTAGGAAAAGATTTCAAGGAGTGCATTCATTTGAGTCTGTTTTTCTCCTTTGTGCACAAATTTCTTTAATTTCAAGTGGGCCTCCTACAGCACAGGAAAAAAATCACAGTTATAAACACTGAGCCGTGAAATATTGGCTGGGAAGTTGGGGCAGTTAATTCAGACAAGTACAGAGCTGTTTGGATGTTATAATTAATAAGGAAAATATTGTAAGCCGGCATGACAAACCAGTGCAAAAGCCTTTCAATGAGATGTATTTAAATTGCTGCACTTAGAGTGAACAAACTAGATTGATGTAATGTCCCCGTGTAGACATGCCCTTGCTCTGCTTGCCTCCCTGCTTTGATCTGAGATCAGGGAGCGAGATGAAAGCAGAGCAGGAGAGTGCTCCCTATTGTACCTCCGTAAGTGATCACATCTATCTTCATGTGACGCCATGGCAGCTGAGGCCAGCTCAGGTGGTGGAGCTGATTTCCCACAGTTATAAATGCAAAAGGACTGCGGGCAAGGAATTTCAATGAGAGGCACTTGATTTTGCAACTTGTTTCCAAGGCTAACCAGCGGACCCCGAGTCAGCCAACTGAAGCTTTCGCGCTGCCTATTCATTTAGCCACATTTTGGGGAATGGGTTGTGTTAGAGGCAACAGTGAAGATGTAGGTCTCCTGTTCATTTCATGACACAGGACACATTGTTATTTAAGTGGCATATGCAAATTAGGAGTAGTTTCTTAAAATTAATGTAGCTGTTCTGACATAAAAGAAAGGAAATGAGCAAAGTGTAATCGGTCATGTTAGTTATTGATGTGCTGTATGGGAAAATGAATACACATTGTTGATAAATCTATGTATATGCAAGAAATTATTACTTATTTGTTTTCTACTAGTAGCAAGGAACAAGAGTCATGATCCCAAACATATTGTGTTAGGCATTGTATGAAAAGACTGTCTTCATCTAAAAGAGCTTGCAACACTGACTACACATCAATAGTCATCCTGCTTGGCTAAGCTTGCAGGGATGCAGTGTGATTTGTTTTCATTCAGGATGAAATTTTTTTATTCCCTGGTGAATGCAGTGTGGAGGAAGTAGTAAAATCTTGTTCTTCTGAGTTTCCATGACCTGCTGGAAGCAGTAATGTGTCAGCTTTTGTTGGAAAACAGTACTGCTGGAGCACTAAATCACACCCTTTTGCAGAAAATGTTGAAATGAGCTCAATGTTTATAACTTCCGTACAAAAAGCCTTTTATTTCTGCTGTCCGTGGATCGAATTTTCTTTTCATACACTCACACAGAAGCTAGCTTCATCCTGCACTTGATAAGTTTTTGCTGAAATTTTTTCATTGTTCATACACTAACAGGGAATTACTCTTTGCAGTTTTTAAAGGTAACCATCTTTCACAACAAGAATCTTTGTCTACTCCAGTAATGTAAATGGAAATAAGACAGCATATATCATTT
Source organism: Balearica regulorum gibbericeps (assembly GCF_011004875.1). NCBI lineage: Eukaryota > Metazoa > Chordata > Aves > Gruiformes > Gruidae > Balearica > Balearica regulorum. The sequence goes on from NC_046220.1 coordinate 21,216,767, forward strand.
TTAAATTAGATCTTTTATGGCCTATAACTGAATAAGGGTCAAAAGCTTCAAGTATGTTATAAATTTTCTGTTCATGCAAACAAAATGATATCACATTCACTCACCTTGTTTGTAGATTCTCCATGAGAATTATAGACTGAAATCTAGAAAAAGACTCATTAGTATTGCAAATTAGTTCCTTCAACTAAATTATTTTTTTAATCTTACCATCATGTCAAACCAGTAAGAATTGAATGAGAATTCAGTAATCCGAATCAATCCACTCAGACCATTGTTCTCTCTGTGTCAGTGGTTGATGATGGTTGCTTAAAATCCTCAAAATAACCTGAATTGGAGAAATTCCCTGTTCTATACCAAATTAAATGTTATTTTGAGTACTAGAGAGTAAAGGAACAGTCTCATTTTCTTATTTTCTATTTTATTGATTGGGGTGCACCCATAAGAAAATATGAGTTGCTTGAAGTACATAGTTCAGTTTGACTCTGCCCATGGACTTTTCCCACAAGACTTAAATATTAGGTTTTCTCTTCTGGGGACCTAGTTCTGTGGCTGCAAGTGCTGTCAGTATTTACTGCACTTGTGAAAGCTGATTCTGAGTTTGCATGAGAATGAATAGCTCTCTACTCAGGCATTTCAGCATTTGTACTAGTTTAGTGCTTTCTGCTGAACAGACATTCGGATTTCTGAAAGTGGGCAGCACTAGGGAAAAGGCGAGCCCTTCTTTATTCACTAGAAGATGGATGGAATGGAGGCAGCCAACAAAATTAGCTACCTCCCTGGAGGCTATGGAAAACAGTCTTCATTGTAGTTCAGAGCTGGACTTTCATGAGCATAGACAGACAATTGCATGAAATTGGGTTGAATTATGGGTAGGTAGTTTAGTAAGATGGACTACTGCCCACTGGGGAGAATTTTGGAGCTATGAAAAAATGATCTCTGATAATGATAATGGATGTAAAGATAACAGTTTCTATTTGACTGAGATGACTTTCCACAGTTTTGGTCTTGTTCCTTTTCCTGAGCATCAGATTCATCTACATAGAACAAAAGGAGAAATGCAAATAAAATAGCGGGGGGGGGGGGGGGGGGGGGGGGGAAGACATGTACTGGCACTTTCAAATAACACCAACAAGACAATTTTATGCAATTTACCTATTTCTAATCTGAATGATGTTATTTAAAATATTTAGAATTTGCAATGTTTATGCAGGAATCTAGGGCTAATAACACAACAAGTAAATCTAAATAATAGCCTAACATATAATTCAATTATAGCATACTTTAATATAATCAGTTTGTACAAAAACACATTAAAAGAGACAATCTGTCTCATTAAAATTCAACAGACATTTAGCTCAGCTGTAATAGGACTTATTTCAGCCTCATTCACACTGAATTTTCAGATAGATTACAGATACACAGGCTTAAACAAAATTAAATACAAACTACTTTAAGAGCTACAGCACTGAAAATATTTGAGTGGCAGCATCTGTATATTTTTATGACATACTGTAGCATTGCCTTTTCAAATTTGACTAAATTACAGTATTGCAAACCATAATTATATTGGATCATACTTGATGGTTACACTTTGTAATGCTGAGCCAATATTAATCAAGTTTCTCTAAATTTATATATACTTTCTCCTCTCTCATGTTGATACTTATGTGCTTTGGGTAATTACAGTCATCTATAACTTTTATATGTGGTTGAGTGCCACTCCTATAAATCTATATATGTTTGGGATCCAAACTTTCACACTGTTGTTCTCATCACAGCTCTCTGAACTGAGTGATTCTTTTCACTCATTTACCATCTCAGACACAGATCAGATTCTGCATCTTCAATTTAAAGGGTTACAGAAGGAGGGGGAGATTATTTGCCAAGGCTGCTGCACTGCTGAAGACTAAGCCACTAGGATTAATATTATTTGTATTGAGAATAATAAACAACAACAAGACAATTTGACAACTTTAAGCATGTGTTTATTGCAGATGTCAACTAAGGCAGAGGACTTCAGTCTCTGTGGTGAGAAAAGCTACATTAGTAGTCTGAAACCTATCTTTAGGAAACGTACATATGTGCCTGTGTGGTGTGTGCATGTCAGCTGCTCTCTGAGCTCTACCCCATGGAACCTGCACCTTTTAAGTTGGGTTTGAGCTATGAGGTGCCGTACTGGCCATTTGAAACCCTGCTCTGTGCTTGACTAGATTTCCTAATGACATTCACCCCTTCTATCATGTAAATTCTTGAACTTTGAACTAACTTCTTGATAGCTTCATGTGAGCAAAGGATTGCATTTCTAATCATCTTCTCTCACTGGTGAACATTGCAGTGACCGGTGAAAATCCAGCTCTTTCTGGACCACAGAATTGTCCCCTATTTAGTTCAGGGACTTCTTTCGTCATGTTTCCCCATCCTCCTCTGTTGTCCAATTGGTAAATTTTTCTGCTTTTTTGCTTGAAGTTGTTGAGTTATCTTTGTTTTTGCAGATGAAAGAAAATGAGGAACTGAAATCTTCATGTGCTTTGTTACAGTCCAGAGTGGAGAGAAGCAAAGCTGGATTTGATTCCCAGTTTTCCATTTCATCTAGTAGGGCAGGTAGTTAAAATTTCCTTGTAGCATGCTGTCCGGCAGGTGAGAGCAGCTGCATGTTGCCCCAGGAGCTGTTGGCTCTCATGTGTGTTTCGACAGTAATGAGTGCCTGTGATTGCATTTTTATCTCTAGTCCTTTTGTTCTTGCAGGAAGACTTACGTCTCATGGTGATCCTAGTAGCTCTCTAGAATTTGTGAGGTGGCTGTAGGACTTTACTGCCTCTTTTCCTATTCTTTCTAAATGCAGATTTAATGATCATAATTGGGATGCAACTACTCCAGCCATATTCTGTTATGCCTAATAAATCAGGATCTTTGTCATTCAGCGTCCTTTCTGATTCTGGTTCCATGTTTCTCCTGTTCCTTATGGGTATAAATATCTCTGTGAGTTAAGAATTTTCTCATCCTTTGCTTTTCATTTCTGCTTTTCTGGATTTGTTGAAGGTAGATGGGATTTGCAGTAGGTGAGAAAGTTTTCAGCATTTTCTGTTTCCTCTTCTCATCTCCTTTTCATTTATTTACAAGGATGAGTGTGGAAATCTGGTCTAGGAGCCTGTGTGTGGAAACTCACAACCTGAGAAGGGAATGACTTACTTTGAATCTAGCCTCCTTTCTGGTATATCTAGGTGACCTTTCCCCTGTACTCATTGTCCGCTGTGGGTGACCTTGAGATGAAAGGTGAGAAAGTTTTGCGTGTACCTTAGCTTTGAGAGTTGAGTTAGTTCTGGAGGGACCAAGATCTGCTGTAGCCTGCGGCTCCAAGGAAGCGGGTGCATGCTGTTTACCATGAAGGAGCAAAATGCAAGGGGTTCCACACACCGGTTTGTGACAGTTTACCTGGCTTCCTCTCTTAGAATCATAGAACCTAGAAGTTTGGAAAAGATCATCAAGTTCAACTGTCTTGGGAAACTGCCCCTTTGTTCTCTAGGGAGAAAACCCTGTTCAAAGAAGGACTGTGGCCAAGACAGCCATGCTTGGGGAGAGGAGTTTGGACCTAAGGCTGATCGGTGAAGCAACTGTGGCATTCACAGCAAAACCTTGTGCAGAAGAAGTAATATGGGCTAAATTTTCTAACAACAGAATCAGGGGGATTTTTCCTCTGGAGAAAGAATGAATGACAGAGAAGCCTGTGTTTTTAAAATTTTTATTGTAATTTTTATTTCTTACTCTGTCCCCTCCCAAGTTACCATTGAATGATTTGCTATTTACTTCTAAGATGGGGATAACTTAGTTGATTATTTAAGCGATTTTCTGTGAAATGTTTGTGTTTAATCGCTGTGCTCTTGGGAGAAAAGAGATTATTGTTCTTGTCTTATTGCTGTGCTCCTTGAAGGGTATTCCTAGTGCTGGACTCATTACTACCTTGGGTCTTGAGTTGCTTTTTTCTTTTCCAATGCACTCCACCCTTGCTTTAAAGGGCTAGCAACCTAGATGTCAGCAGTTGCAGTAGCAAATCTGTAACATCTGCCTTTCAAAAAGATGATTTACTTTTTTTTTCTTTCTTTTTTTTTTTTTTTAACCCAAGATATTACAGCAGGATTAAGGACCTGCAATCTGTCATTTGTGGTGTACTGCCTTTACTGTCGTTAAATTCAGCTAGACTATAGAACCACATGACAATTATATAGCTTTAAAATTGTCTGAAATGCTAGCTTTTATTTTAAAGGCAAATAATTCATTTAATGGAGATACTTTGCCGAATCACACACATGCTAAAAAAAGGTAAAAACACAAAAAGTATAACATCCCACCTCTGATCATTTTTCATGTTCCAGTAATGAACCATTTGTCTTAAGCCAAAAAGAAGTAAAGCACATCTGACTTTTATGTCATTTGCCTTACCCATAGGAGCTGCTTTGTCACGTTGCTAGCATTGTACAGATTATTTGTACGGAAGAGGAAAGAACCGAGAAACCAATGAATTGCAGCTACTCTTAAAAAGGAGCTGAAAATCAATAACAAATTATTGTTTTCTATAGCAGTTTAGGTTCCTCATGTGTCCCCTCTGACATGTGGATGTAGCTATAAATTAATTTAGTTTGAGGCTGTAAAGAACCTAACTTTCTCTGGACTGACTAGCTGACATGCATTAGTGATATAAAAATAACACACCTTGGCAGGATAGCTTTCGAGGAGTGCCGAACACTGCAAGTTATTTTTATAGTTTAATGAGATATAGGCCCATACTTCCAGAGGGAGACACAGTGAGCAGAGCACTCTATAATTTACTGCTGTAAAATGATCAGGATTCATACTGTCTATAAAACATGAAAAACATTCTTCATTCCTTACCAATTAGATCATAGTTACAACTCTCAGCTCCTTTGAGCTTAAAAGAAAATTCTAACTGCTAGACATAAATGAATGCTGTGGTTAAATTAAACCCTTCAACAGCCCAAACAGGCTTGAAAGAAATGCCTTCTGGATGTTATTAACATGCATATTTAAGTGCTATTTTTAAAATTTAACTGCAAGTCATAGCAAGCAAAAAAGTTTATAATAGCTATTTCAAAATTGAAGCATTACTTTGAAAAGCATTTTCATTGCTGGTAATTTCTTCCCAATAATTTTATTTCAGCTTTTACTATTGTTGGTTGTTTTTAATTTTATTTTTTTATATATGATGACACAAAACTTGCACTGAAGGCCCAAGATATATTTTTCCAGCCTTGAAATATGTCACATACCAATGCAAGGCTCAGTTCCTCAAACATATCTGATTTACTAAGTGAGCAATCCTGTTTATTTCAGTGGGACCTCAATATAGGGAAGGTAGATGCACATGTTTGCAGAGTCAATGCTTTGGTCTTGCGCATCAGTTTACAGATGTATCTGCTCAAAGCACAAAATTACCTGCAGATTGTCCTGCAGTGCAGGGAGCACAAAGAAGTGTGGGGGAGCAGGAGGCAAGGAAAAGAATACATAGCAAAGGGTTTTGGTTTTCTGTCACAGGTTGCTGGTGTGGTTAATCTTCTCCGCTTCAGTACTCCACATTTTCAATTTTTTTGCAATTTGGTCACACTGACAAGCCACAAACACTGCTTGTTCCTTACAAGAAACGTTGATTGTTAGACAGAAATGAATTCAGGGATGGCTGAGAGGTGACCTTGCAAGACTTCAAAATATCACAGTGTGTCATTCTGATATGCCTGATAAAAGTGTCATTTAAATATCCATGGAAACTGGCTTTCACATTCAGCTCAGGGGCTTTGGTCATAAAAAAAATACTGGACTGTGAAGGGATTTCAAAGATATACCTGGTCCTTTTGATCTCTGCAGCTAATTCCTTCCCTCAACTCAGTCCTTAGGAAGGCTATTGAAGGTGCAGCTAAGCTAACTGTTCAGTGGGAGCACTGTGATCTGTTTACTGCTTTAATGTTCTCTGTAGGTTATTGCTTCCTGTGAACAAGGAGTGTGTGGCAAAACACATGTGAATCCCCTCCTCTTTATTTAAAAATTAAAAATGCATTAATCTCTGCATATGTCTGTATTTGCACGTCATAAGTGAGAAGCAAGCTAAAGGGTTCTGTATTCAAAACCAGGCAGCAAAATCAGTAAGAATTAGTGTCCCATTTTTACTGCAAGTTTGGAAATGTGTTTGTGCTGTGCACTGTCGTCAGGATCCTCACCAAGGTTTTCGTTATGTAAAGAGTATTTAAGTATAGGTGGTCATTTAACTAACATAATGAACTATGGAACTGTTGATACAATAAGTGAATTAAAGCAGAAAAAATATACATATTCTTTCTTTCCTGATTTTGCACCAGCTGAATGAGACACATAATTTTCCAGCCTGTGGACAAAGGTTACAGTATCATTTGATTTAGCCTTTTAAAGATCATCACTGTAGAAGCGAGAGTTATCATCTTATTACTTTATTAGCCTGTTTAGCACAGAATATTTGTAAAACTGCAGTTGGTTTCTCTCATTCTTAATATAAAACATTTTCCTGCCTTTTAAAATTTCACCAAAAGTCTTTGAGGAATGGATTATTTTATCTAGATATGAAATGCTATGGGAAAATCCCTGTCGTTTTGATGTTTCTCCTTAGCTTCATTATTATTGAGTGGATTAGCATGCAAAAAAACCCCAACAAAACCAAACCCAATGTTTTTAAAGTACTTCACACCCTTTGTTGATTAACTCTTAATCAGAATTTTCAGGTTTTCTAGAGGATAGATTCAATAATATCTTCCTAAATTTTTGGTCTTTTTTCAATACTTCACTGATTTTATTTTAATTTTTTAGACTTTATACCACCTATGACGTACAGGCTTACAGCAATTTTCTTGAGTATGTAAAAACGACAGGATACTTTTCACGAGCTGTTCTTTTTTTTTATAAAAGATAAACATAAGACTAAGAATGTCATTAAATTGGAATAACTGATTTGGAATAACTAATGAAGGACACTTACTTTTATGTGAGAGTTTCAAAGCATTTTGAAGTGCAAGTTAATTGCGCCTACTCACAATCTTTGGGGTGAAGAGTTAATTGGTATTATCACCTTCATCACAGGCCCCAGCTGTGAACAGTCCTGGGCCTCTCCTGGACAGTAAAACCAAGCAATAAACAGCTGTGTGTTTCATGACTAGATGGGACTGATGCTTCCTTTGAAGATGTGCTCCTGGTTATTAAAAATACAGCGCAAGGAGCTACCTTGGAGCAGCTGAGAAAGTCCTCGAAGACAGCTTACAATAGCAAGCTGTATACAATTTCTGTTCACCATCAGTGTCCTCTAGGGCTCTGGTGAATTTTCTGTGGGTACCAAAGACATCCATCTCTGTGGCAGGGCTTGTCACTGCAGGAACAGCAGTGACAAGAGCAGGACCACATGCTCCTGCTGCAGGTGTTCAGTCCTGGGTCATAGCCTCACCTTTGAGGACAGCATGTTTTTGCCAATGCGTTGATCTAAGAACAGGAATGGTCATAGCGTGGGCACAAATTCCCTTCTGCAATAAATTAGCTCTACTGTAAGGACAAAAAATGTCCAGCTTCCAAGAGTTTCCATCTCTTATTTTCCTCCTGTGTGCAAACATTGGACGTATGGAGGGAGGAAGGACGAGATGGAAACTGTCATACAAGTACCAGCACAATGAATGTAAATTACACTTCTGCCTCTGCCAAGACTGATACAAAAGGGGATAATAGGAGAGTTTTAGTGAAGGAAAGAATCTAGTAATGGGCTGAAGTAACAAAACATATAAAGCCTATTGTCTTTCACTTAGCTTATTTATTTTGATTTTCTTAAGGTGTAGGAGCTGGAGTGCAGTAATCTACAAAGAAGTCCCATGACATGGCCTGAATTACATGGCAGTTGTGTGTAACTTTAGGTTTGACTTTGCTCTGCATAAAGGAAAAAAAATCATGCCCCAACTCTTGGAGCAGAGGTGGGGAAGAAGAACAATAACTGGTAAATGCCAGGGGAAGTTTGAGACACTAGGGCTGATGTCAACTGCAAATAAGAATCAAACTGACTAAAAGTCTTTTAAAGATTTGGCATGCAGAAATGGTGGGTGGAATACGGAGGGGTTTTGCCCATGCTCTTGCCTGTTGGAGAGCAGTCATGCTCCATGAAAAGGTCTAGAGTAAAAAGAAGTTTTTCTCGCTTTGGCTGTGGGGATAGTTTCTTTGATCTCCCACTTACTCAAGCAACTTCCTACTGCTCTACTTCAAAGCAGAGTTTTGGAACTCCAGGGCATTTCAATAAAGTGTCCTCAAAAACACTGTGCCTGTTGGCTGTAGTGGTGGTGGGGGGTTCACAAATCATGGTTCAACGCCACAGACACCAAGAAGGTTATGCAAGAGTGGAAATGGAGCGATCTGAGGAGTAAATCTTGTAAATGTATGTGGTCAGTCATATATACATTATCACAATTTGCTTTACACTAACTCTCTCCTTGGGGAGGGGAAAACAAATCAAAGTTGCCTGAAACAGTGAAAATTGTGTGTAGGGGGACAGGGAGGTGCGGGGAGGAGTGTTTTTGATGCC